>NW_004524732.1:6277007-6280047 GCF_000260255.1 Octodon degus
ATTGGCTTAGGTTTTTCCTTGCTTGCTATACTCAATTACCCACCTACTTGCTTTGCTTTGCTTTGCTTTGCTTGCTTGCTTGCTTTTTATATTTAGTACAGAGTCTACAGGGTCTCACTACGCAGATCAGACTTTTAGTGATCCTCCCGTTTTCAGCCTCCCAAGCACTGGGATTACAGGCAGGCATCACCATGCCCAGTATCAGTCGCAGTCTCAGTACTGCCCTAGGGCTGGGGCCAGGCCGGTACTGCACTGCACACCATGCCATGTCACGCCATGCCACACAGGAATCAAACTCCCGTCCCTGTGTCTGCCTAAGCAGGCGCTTTAATCTGCTGAGCTATCTGGCTGGCCTACTTTTCTTTTATTTCTTTTTTCTTTTGGGGTCTTGGGGATTGCATTCAGGAAATGCCAAATTACATTACTGGTGCACATGCACGTGTGCATGCGTGTGTGCACGTACACACATCCTGTCTTTCTGTAAATTTTTTTTCAGAACTGTGGATTGAACTCAGGCCCTTACGCTTGCCAGGGAAGTGCTTAATCTACTGAGCCATCTCCCTGGCCCCTTCTATAAATTTTTGAGATAGTCTTACTAAGTTCTCCAATCTGGGCTTGGACTTGGATTCTCCTGACTCAGGGGTTATAGAGTTATAGGCATGTGCATTGTGCCTGGATAGTCTTAGTCTTTTTCTTTTTAAAATATAATTTATTTAGTGCATGTGTATGTACATGTCTAGTCTCTGTCTTTAGGAGTGAACACTTTGGTCTAATAAGTGAAACAAGATGGGTAGCTTTTCAGATGTGGAGTGCCAAGAATCCACCTTTAATTCAGATCGGGTGCCCTTGCACGAATGGGGGTTTCACTGCAGTGTCATAGACCCTGGCCCTCTGGGAGGCAGGGCAGCTGCAGCAAGTAGAGAAGAAGCCCCTGGTGTGGGGTGGAGGCAGCCAGTGCAACCAGATGAGCTCATACCGGGTGAGCCCTTGCTTGGCCACATGCTAGAGACCATGTGCCATTTCCCGTGCATGGAGATGTGGACTTGTTTTCCTGTGCGGCAGCCATGACCAGCACCACTTCTTCTTTTTTTTTTTTTTTTGGCAGAGCCGGGGATTGAACTCAGGCCCTTGTGCTTGCCAGGCAAGCGCTTATTCTACTGAGCCATCTCCCTGGCCCTCAGCACCACTTCTTGAGCACTTGTTAATGAAGCACTACCTGAAGTGCTTCACACATACTAATTCATTAACAGAGTGCTTGAAACTGCTACCTCACAGTGTGATTTTTGAAGATTATATAACACACAGTATTTGTGAACATGCAAGGTGTTAAAAGCAGAATGAGTAGAGTGACAGTGCTAATGGAGTTATCATCTAGTTGTTGTTTTTTTTAAATCATATTTAAACTTTGTAGATAAAGCTGTGTGTCCTTGACTTGGGTGTGATGGCATGTGCCCCCCAGTCCCAACATTCAGGAGGCTGAGGCAAGAGTATGCTTGAGCCTCAGAGCTTTGACCAGATGGGCAATATAGGGAGACCCCATTCTCAAAAAGGGGATGTGTGTTGACATTTAAAGATTATCACCCTTCAGTTTAGCCTTGCAGAGTGGGCTTTGATTTAGGGTTTTTCTTTTTATCTTTTTTTGCACAGCCCCTAGAAGGCAACCTGTTTCCCGATGCTGATCAGCTTTTACAGCCACATTCATAAGCAGACCTTTTTTATAGCTACTTTTTAAAAAGCTCTTTATTAGTTAAGGAAGTTATCTCAGGTCACTGCTTCATTCATTCTGATATTCTCCTGCCAAATGAGAATCTAGCTGTGAGTTTTTGCTCAGAATGCTTCGTAACTAGTTCGTGATGTCATGGGGCTCTAAGGAGAGTAGCAGCCCCCTGCACAAAGTAGAATGAGCCGCTGCTGAGCTGGAGGGTCTCTTTTTAGAGCAGTGGGAGACAACTTGCTGTGTGTGCCTCCCCAAACAGTGTGCTGGAAGTTAGATCGAGGGCTTCACACAAGCGCATTAACCCTGAGTACATGGCTTCAAGTACATGAAGTTCTTTATTTCATTTGAATCTTTTTTTTTTTTTTTTTTTTAAAGCATGGTCACGTTTACAGCTATGACCTCCAGGACCCCCTCCTTGCCCCTGCCGGCCCTGCCTGGCCTGGCCCACCATGCAGCTCCGTGCCTCTCAGCTTTGGAGCCTCAGTTTCCCTGGCCTGGAGTGCACCTTGAATCTTAGTTTTCAGGAGTGACTATACCTGCTGAGCCTGTGATTCTTTTGTCACTATTCCCTTTCCTCTTTGGTTCCTTGTAGATGTGCACATCTGCTGCAACAGTCTCCGCAGTCTGTTAGACTGTTGCGACACTCACCAATTCCTTGAGGTCAAGGACTGTGTTATCATATCTGTGGGCTGGTGCACAGTGGGTGCTCAACACATTGTAGTGCTTTGGGTTTATATGCTCACTCTCCCCAGAGTAGTGAGTTTTGCAGAAATAGCATGCGTCTGTCCAAATTCTCCAGGATAATCTAAATTTTACGTATCTTTTTTTTTTTAACATATATCTTGTTCCTTTTTTTTTTTTTTCTTTCTTCTATTGGGAATCAAAATCAGAACCTCATGCTTGCCAGGCAGTTGCTGTGCCTCTGAGCTATATCTCTAACCCTATCTTGTTCAAGTTTGAGATGGTAGGTCCCTTCCCTTCCACTTTCTAGCTCAGAGTGTGATCATACTTTTTACAGTTTTTGTGACAGTTGCTTTTGCAAGCATCTCAATGAATCAGTGCCAGTTTTTGTTTGTTGTTAATTACCAAAGTGTTTGGTGTTTGGAAAGGTCTGTAAGTGGAATATTCTGTCTATGCACTTGTAGGGCACAGACATAAGAAAAGCATGTAAAACTATAGTTTAGCTATAGATAATGTGGAAACATAAAATTTGTTAAAAGTCTGTTCTAGCCCTCTGGAAGACTGAGGTGAGAGGATCACAAATTACAACCTGCCCTGGACAATTTAACAATGTAGTGAGAACTTGTCTCAAAATTTAAAAAA
>NW_004524732.1:6281367-6282051 GCF_000260255.1 Octodon degus
TTTTTTTGCAGAACTGGGGTTTGAACTCAGGCCCTTGCACTTGCCAGGCAAGCACTTATTCTACTGAGCTATCTCCCCAGCCCCAACTTTTCTTAACAAAATAAATCAGAATTTGATTCAAGGAAGAGTCCTTGGTAAAAGTAGTTGTGTAACAAGTTTTGATGTGTAGTTGTGAAATTCAAGAGCTTGGGCAGAGGAAGGAGAGGCTGGGCAGTCATCTCTCTCTCTCTCTTTTTTTTTTTGTGGAACCGGGGATTGAACTCAGGCCCTTGTGCTTGCCAGGGAAGTGCTTATTCCACTGAGCCATCTCCCCGGCCCTTAGGCAGTCTTCTTCTAAGAAAGGCGCTTTATTTTGAGAGGCACAAGCAGAAAAGCAAGAGGATCTTTTTCTAGGGTAGACAAAGAACTTGGGTGAGTGGGAGCAGCCCCAGAGAAGTTTAAAGAGTCTGATGAGAGGTGAAAAGCTTTTGGGCCAAAAAATACTCAGGGATTGATGTTGCTGGGTTGGAGGTTGCAGCTGAAATCAAGGTAGGGATGAAAGTAGAGTGAAGAGAGAAAGCTGCCATACTTCAAAGGAGGCCTGACAAATTCAGTGAACTTAGTACAGGGACTATGGGAGCCAGTGAAGGTGGTGCTCAGGATCACATGCTGTGGGGACTGGCCTGGCCCCTTTGTGGTAGCTCT
>NW_004524732.1:6282636-6312209 GCF_000260255.1 Octodon degus
TTTTTTTTTTTTTTCCCCAGTTTTTAACTTTTTTAATTTAATATTTGGCATATGCAAAAGAATATTTGACATATTTGTGTATGTTATAAAACATAAGCATCTGAGAAACACTCCCTAAAGAGTTCTGATGTGCAGTTTAAAATATACAGTGCTTGAATCACCATTTTACAACCTTACAATCTTACATCATTCACCACTTCCTTCAGACTTCCTTTGCCAGGAAAGTGACCCAGAATCCCCTAGAAGTACCCAATGTTCCCTGTCAGTGCTATGCTGTGCTCTGAGCTTCTTACTAATGAGGCAAGCCCAGGTGTTGGAGTGGAGTGAGTGGAGACTGCAGTCTGCCTGCCTGCCAAGCCTGGCTGGGATGCTGTGGACCCTGGGCCTTGCTGCGTCACTGTCCCTCTGGGGGCTTAGAATGCTCCTGGGGAAGGCAGCAGCAGCGACCAGTAGCAGAATGGTGGAGAAATGCGTTTTCATAAGTGAGTCTCAGGTTTGATATATTTGATTTGGGGTGTAATTATTAAAACAACATTAGGGAGAGGAGATAGGAACATCATCATAAAAGAGTTCTTTTTTTTTTTTTTTTACAAAAGAGTTCCATGTGTTCCAAAAAGAAACTTGTTGGAAGTTAGAGTGTGGGTTTGCTTCTCTCTCTCTGGGTCACTGGGTGTGGACCCTCTCATTCCTTATTTCCCTCTTCTTGTGATTGTTGGGCAGCTCTAATATAAAAGATAAAAATGAACAAAAACAAGTAATCTTAGAGCTGTGGAAGACAGAGGCAGGAGGATAACAAGATCAAGTCCAGCCTGGGCCATTTAGTAAGATTCTGTCAAAAATAAAGACAAGGATTGGATATGTAGCTCAGTGTGAAGCTCCTGGGTTCAGTTCCCCAGGTTGCCCCCTCCCTCCAGAAAATAATTTAGGCCAATATCCATATAGTCTTAGATTAAAGCATTTTAAAGTTGTGTAATATAAAAACTGTAATTTCACTACATAGTATGAAACTTTGTGTGCAGTCAGCTCTGTACACCAATTAGTACATGTTGTTTTAGTGTAACATCTGGTTTCCTAAAGTAACCCTGCTGTGGAGACTCATGCAATAAAAGACACGGCGTTTATAGGGGAAAGGGAATTAGAATCCAGCACTCAAGTGTCAGGTGAAAAGTAAAAGACTTTTTTTTCAAAAGATAGGGACCTGATGAAAGTGTTACACTTTTATGGCTGCAGCTTATGTGTTTTGTGAAGAGGTGGAAGGCAGGCTGTCTGAAATCTGATAGAAGGTTCTGACACTTTTGTTAAGTGGGTGTGGATCATAATGGGCAGTAGCCTGATAAAGCATGTAGATATCTGAGAGGGGTGTGTGTGTGTGTGTGCATTTTGTGCATTCCTACGTGGCTTATTTTAGGTAGGAGGTTTTTGTATTTACTAGTGTTTCATGCAAAAACAAAAGTAAAATTCATATTATGCTCAGATTGTGTCTGATGTGCTGAGGCTAATTTGCATTTTCAAAGCAAGAGTTTAAAAAAAGCCACCATGAGGGCCAGAGAGATAGCTCAGATAGCTCAGTGGACTGAGCGCCTGCTTAGCAAGTGCAGGGACTCTGGTGTGATTCCCAGCACCACATGCCGTGCCAGCCCTGCCCCAGGCTCGCTGAGCCACACAACAGATACTGGGCCTGGTGGCACATGTTTGTAATTCCAGCACTGGGGAGGCTGAAAACAGGAGGAGTCCGAGCTGTGTAGTGACACCCTGTACCAAATACATTAAAAAAAAAAAAAAAAAAAGCTACTATGAAATATACTAGTAAATACAAAGGCCAGTTGCCCTGCTTTTTAGCTTTGTTTTACAGATGAGAAAAGTGCAGCTGAGGGAGGAAAGACTTGACCCAGGTCATAAGGCTAGGACTTGGTGACACTTAATTGCAATAACAAAGTGGACAAAATAATTGTAAGCATATAAGAAAGAACAAGTATCCATAATATATAAAAGCTTTTTCAAATTAGTAAAGAGACAATCAGTAGATCAAAAATAGGCAATTTGTAAAGAAAGAAATATAGTCAGTAAAATTGGGGTAGAAAGAAGTCATTCAGCCTTATTTGGTACTTGGTTGTGCAAGATAGCAATTCCGTGTCAAGTTTTATCCACTGTTAGGTGAAAATAGGTGTGAGGAGATAGTGGTGGGGACATAGCCTGTGTACATAGTCCCACTATGCAAGGGACTGTGGCCCTCCCAAAGCACAAGTTCCTCTCCTTTACCTGCCATCAAACTTCAGGGATTAGTTCTAAAAAGATAACCAAGTAAATGGAAAATGACTTAGTAATGGGAGAAATTGAAAGCAACCATCTATCATTACTAAATAAATTTTAGTATTACCCAGTACAATACAATTTAGCACCATGGGTCTCTTTGAAAGATATTGTACTCTTAATGGTTAACACCGAATGCTCCTCATGTTTTATTAAGCAAGCAGCAGGGGATATTTAGCATGTTAAGTGGGAGCCATCTTTGAACACCATTTTGCACATAGGTGCATACTTGTGTGTGCAAACAAGAGTTGTGTAGGAGCAGGTCTAAAAGAACACGGGAAAGCATTATGGGCATCGAAGGACAGAGGCATTGCTGGGTCTTTATTTTTGTTCTTATTTATACTTTTCTAAGTTATTTGTTTTACAGTCTTTTTTAAAAATTGCAAATATGGTTGTGTAACAAAGTGCATAATGAATACAAACTACAAGAGTAAATGAGGGCCAGGGAGATGGCTCAGTAGAATAAGTGCTTGCCTGGCAAGTGCAAGGGCCTGAGTTCAATCCCCGGTTCCACAAAAAAAAAAAAAAAAAAGTAAATGACCTTTGTAAACCACTCCCCACCACTACCACTGCTACCAAGGCTGGCTGACAGTAGCTAACAAATACTACTAAGAATTATTGACTCACCTTGCAGTTTGGAGAAATGATTGCCCCATCTAGGAGCTTTGGACTCTTTATTCCTCGGCAAAATTAATCCAACCAGATTTCAGGTTATCTTACAGTCCATAGATGCTGCAAGACTGAGCTGGACAAAGTGACTTCTGTTACCTGTAGGTCACATGCTCCATAAACTTCGGTGGGGGGGGGACGGGATGGGGAGATGGCTCAGTGGAATAAGCGCTTCCCTGGCAAGCGCAGGGCCCTGAGTTCAATCCCCAGTTCTAAAAAAAAAAAAAAAAAAAAAAAAAACTTAGGCTCTTCTTGCATGAGGCACAGCGCTTCTTACTGCATGGATGGTGAGCAGAGTCTCTAATTTTGGTTGCTTGCTTTTAAAGAGGCAGGACCCAGATAAAGTTGAAGCCCTATATACTTCATTAAGCAACTTACATGTAAGTTTAAGAGTCAGCTAAAAGCAGAAATGTGACTTGAAGGGGAAGTGAGGTGAGCTTGAGCACGTCGGCCCAGTTTCTAGGAAGCCTTATCTGGCCCTGGGCTCTGTGGACTGCAGCAAGAACCTGAATTTCATTTTCAAAGCTCCATAAACCTTCTCCCAGGCCTCCCTCTCTGAGTTTCATGGCCCTCTGCTGAATTGAGAGCTGTGTAATTGCAGAGCCCGAATGATCAGGGCACAACACAGTGAAGAGGCATCAGGATGCTCCCACAAGGTGGAGCTCAGAGTTAGAGACTGACCCCTCCTGGGACCTGCCCCAGGCCTCCTGTCCTCTGGCACTGCAGCCGAATGGGGACCCGAAGGGCTCATGTGCTGCACCCGCCCTGCCAGAGCAGAGCCTCTGCAGGCTCACCTCGCCCTTCCTGCAGGTGCTCGTTTTAACAGGCCCTCTGTACCACTCAGCCAAGCCCCACTCCTGGCTCCACTGCCTGGCTGAGTGGAGATGGCTCCACCGGAGCTTTCTGTGTGGGGGCTGAGAGGCTTTTTTTTTTCTTTAAAATTAAAGCAGTCACATTCCATCAGCCTACACACTTAACCCAGCTTTGTGAGCTAAGCTTTGTGACCTTTGCGCACCAGCCCATGTCTTCCCCCACAGAAGGGTTTTGAGAGTACTTGATGAGACGAAATAAGTGGGTCCAAGTGCCTATGCAGCAGGTGCTGTAGATGCAGCACTAGTAGGGAGCTCCCTAAGGCCTGCCCCTCACCAGGCACTTTGCATTCATGATCTTATTAATCTTCAGAGCAGAGAAGCCTGCTGTGTACTCTCCAGACAACCTTCTGTGGTGGGGAAATTGAGGCAAAGGGGAAGTAGCTTGGCCACATTTGCACAGCTACCCGGGCTGCCTCTAGAGACTCGCATCTCCGCTGTTCTTTTTCTGCTCTCTTCAGCTTTCCATGGAGAAAACAGGTGTCGCTGAGGGCCTCTGAAAAAGTAGAGTTATAAATAAATAAGTAGCGGAAACAGAAAAAAGTAGACTTGATTGTCAGTGTTCATGTTCCAGAGTTGGAATTGTATGGCGATTTAGTTGTTTCTTGATCATTTTCTTAAAGCTTTTTACAATCTGGAATTGGACTTGATTGGTACAAGTTGCAATATGTGTAAATCTGCCACTTCTTCCTCCCATACGCAACAGGTTAAGTGAGGGCAGAGCAGAGAGGCAGGGTACTGGTAGGATGTACCACTGTAGGGATTTAGTCTGCTGAAACCCTGGTTTGCCCAGCACATTGAACTGACAGTGTTTATGCTGCTTAAATTGAATTGCTAAGCTCCAGTTAGCCCATATGGAGGCCACGCTAGAAACTCACAGCAGCATTCTGCTTGCCCAACATATAACTGTTCATTACCCCACATACCTCCTACACTGTCTCCTCCCTCCCTTCCTCCCCGTCCCCACTCCCTTGCCTGCTGTATCCCACAGTATCAGAAACCTGAAAGGGAAGAGCTGTTGCAGGTTTGGGAAATGAACAGAAATAGTGTTTTTTTGTGTTGGTTGGTTTTTGTTGTTGCATCCTGTGTCCTTAAAAGTTTGGAGAAAGGGGACCACATCTTAAGAACAGGCAGTGGCAAATAGAAATTCTGTTTGACCTGGTTTGATCTAAATTCCATTTGACCCATATGTCTTCTAGGCATCTTCCAGAAAGAATTAAAAACATATTATATTATGATACATGCATCCCCATGATTATGGCAGCACAACTCTTCTTCTGGATTTTTAAAAATCTTTTATTTATTTACTTGGTACAGGGTCTCACTACACAGCTCAGACTCATAGTAATCCTCCTATCTCAGCCTCCTCAGTGCTGGGATTACGGGCATGCACCACCATGCCTGGTTTATATGGCCAGCATGGCATGCATACGGTTCCAGGCCCAGTACAACCTGTGGTACCAGGAATTGCACTCAGGTCCTTGAGCTTGCAAGGCAGGTGCTTAGACCTCCGAGTTATCTCCCTGGCCCTGGCAGCACAACTCTTGTTCTTTTTATTTTTTAAATTTTATTTATTTATGTGTATGTGTGTGTGTGTGTGTGTGTGGCCAGCTCAGCCCACCAGGGGGCGGGGCTGGCTGGCATGTGGTGCTGGGGGATTGAACCGCGGTCCCTGTGCTTTGCTAAGCTTGTTCTAAGTAGGTGCTTTAGACCACTGAGCCATCTCACCAGCCCTTATAAGGATTTTTTTGTTGTTGTTGTTGCTCGAATGCCTTCAGGGCACTTTTGGCCAGCGGGAGAGGTGTGAGGTTCGAACTCCAGCAACCTGAGGCTGACAGCTTTGTGGAAGCAGCCACTTAAAGGCCTGAGCTAGGGCCAGGCCCCCAGCACAACTCTTAATAGTTAAATTTTGGAGGAATAAGTCCATCAGCAGATAAATGGATAAAGAAAGTGGGTGTTGTGTGCATGTGTGCATACATCATGGAATACTACTGGGCCATAAAGAACAATTTAGACTCACAGGAAAAGGAATATAAATTGAAACTATAATCCTTAAGTGAAATAAATTACACCCATCAGGTTAAAATATCACATGATTTGTCTTATTTGAAAAGCCCAATATATAAATAAAAAGGAAAATAAAAAATAAATGATAGGAAGCAGGTAGGTAGTTTTGTAGAGAAATAGGAAGGGGACCAGGGTTGGGGGAGATAGGAGAAGTAAAAATGATTAAGATGGCAGCGTATATATATGTGCCATCTCCCCAAAATTAGTGTCATTATTATGAGTCACAAGCATACACCAAGGCCAGTGAGATAGCTCAGCAGTCTAAAGCGCCTGCTTAGGCAAGCTTAGGCAGGCTCAGGGGACCTTGGTTCAATCCCTGTCACCACATGCCATGTCCGCCCCGCTCTTAGGGCAAGCTGAGCCGGCCAAAACAAAGACACAAACAAACATACACTAATAAAAAAAAAAATAATAAAAGTAAAATTATAACAAGGGGCTGGTGAGATGGCTCAGTAGTCTAAAAGAGCACCTACTTAGAACAAGCTTAGCAAAGTACAGGGACCGCAGTTCAATCCCCCAGCACCACATGCCAGCCAGCCCCGCCCCCGGTGGGCTGAGCTGACCACACACACACACACACACATAAATAAAATAAATTTAAAAAAAATAATGATAATAATAACAAGCCAAAGCTTCTTGGAAATGTGTTAGACCGAGCAAAAGTGGACAGTTACAGATCTGAAAATAAGTGGAATAACGCTGAGGTCCCTGGGGCAGCCAGAAAAAAAAGAAGAGGAGAAAGGAGTCCCAGGAGATGAGTTGTTAGCCATGGAGTAGGCTGGGGTGGGACACATATGCCTTTGAGAGGAGGGAAGAGGTAGAGATTTGAGGGCTTAGGGGGTCTCCAGGCTGACACAGCCCCTTGGCCCTGCAGACTTCTCCTGCAAAGAGAAGTGTTCTGGCCAGTGCAGGCCTGAGGCGAGCGGGGAGTGGAGTGGGCGGCAGAGAACTGGCTCTCATCTTGGCAGTGTCTTCACGAACTGTGAGACCTTGGTTGAGTTATTTCCCTATTTTGGATTTGATACATGAACTTTCTCTCCTTTTTACCCCTAAAAATCTTTGACTTGGGGACCGTCAACTTTGTTTTCCCTGGGGCTTTTGAGGACACCAGTGGCACCCAGGGCTGTGCCATTGTCGAAGAGGAGGCCCAGAGCTTGCCCCTTGATGGGAGGAGGGGTTAGGGCAGGGAGGGGTCCGGCCCAGTGTAGCAGACCTACATGGTTCCTTTGCTGCTTCTGCAGGCAGTACTGAGATTGGAGGTGGCCTCCTGGGCTGGGGCTGATGTACTCCAAAACCTTGGAGCAGTGACTGTCTGCCTCTGCCTCGGTGTCTCACCCTCTTTCAGCCATGGTTTTGGAAAAGCCATTGGGTTTTCATGCCTCAGTTGTTTGGTTCTCTTGCTCTCTGGAATTCAGGGCCTTGCACATACTAGGCAGTGCTTTACCAGGAGGCTATACTTCCAGGCTCTATGCCTCAGTTTCTTAAGCAGATCTGAAAGTTAATATCTTATGTGGCAATAAAATTACTCCTTTTCCTTTGTTCACAGAAATGTTGCAGTTTGTCAGCAATCAAGTGGGAGAATTCCCTGACTTGTTTTCAGAGCAGCTGTGTGGCTCCTTCCCTGGTGGAGGTGGCAGTGGCAGCAGTGGAGGTGGTGGCAGTGGCAGCGGAAATGGCAGCAGCAACAGCAGTGGCAACAATGGCAGGGGCAGCAGTGGTGGGGCCGTGGAACCCTCTGTGCAGCGGTCCTTCAGCCAGGTTCCATTATCTTCCTTTTCACCTCCGGCTCCTTCACCCCAGGCTCCAGCCCTGCAAGTCAAAGTCCCTCCTACCACAGTTCCTACCCCACCAAGGACAACGCCTGTTCTCCAGCCTCGACCCCAGCCCCAGCCCCAGCCTCCAGCCCAGCTGCAGCAGCAGACAGTAATGATCACCCCAACATTCAGTACTGCACCTCAGACGCGGATCATTCAGCAGCCTCTGATATACCAGAATGCAGCCACCAGCTTTCAAGGTGATTCAGAGGTCAAATGTGCCACTATTGGTTCTAGAGTTGTGTACCTGCTTGTACCACTGTGGGTAGTTTGGTCCTCTTTGCGAATGACAGAGTGTATCAATTTGGTCCTGTCTGAATGAGTTTCTGGTCTTTGGTGGGACAAACTGATAGAGGCTTGCTCACACTCCATTTGCTTAGAGACCTCAATACCTGTTGGGCCTACTTCAGGGGTACTTAACCAGAGTCCAACCAGCACTGTAGACGCAGGAACATCCTGATAACTAGAGGGGCAGTCCTGAATAAAACTAGTCACAGTCTTGAATAAAATTAGGCCTGAAACCTGGCTAAGTTGTACAAGGATCAGGCGCTCACAGGTGAGGACCATTCATTCACCAAACAGCTCCTGAGCTAACATTGTGCACATGAGTACAGCTTTTAAAATAGGTGCTAGTAAATAAATAAATAAATAAATAAATAAATAAAATAGGTGCTGCAGGGCCAGGGAGATGGCTCAGTAGAATAAGCACTTCCCTGGCAAGCGCAAGGGTCTGAGTTCAATCCCTGGTTCCACAAAATAATAATAATAATAATAATAATGATAAAATAGGTGCTGCGAGCTAGGTGTGCAGCAGTTGCTGCAATCCCAGCTACTTGGGAAGCTAAAGCAGGATTCCAAATTTGAAGACAATGTGGGCAATTTAATGAGACCTTGTTTTTAAATAATGCTGGGGATATATAATGCTCAGTGGTAGAGAACTTGCCTACCAGGTGCAAGGGCTTGGATTGAATCCCCGGTACCACCACCACCACCAAAAAAGAAGGGTGCTGTGTCTGAGTGCCAGGGCTCACAGCGGGCCTTCAGTGG
This sequence comes from Octodon degus, assembly GCF_000260255.1. Taxonomy (NCBI): domain Eukaryota; kingdom Metazoa; phylum Chordata; class Mammalia; order Rodentia; family Octodontidae; genus Octodon; species Octodon degus. The sequence goes on from NW_004524732.1 coordinate 6,291,413, forward strand.
GCCTTGATGAGTGACTGAAGCGCTGTCTTTGTGAGCATACATTCACCTTGTGATGTACTTCGTCCCAGTGACTGTGGGGAGCCCTGGGCAGGACAAGCATTGCTTGGAATTTGAAAGACTCTTGATAATTTCCAGAAGGAGGAGGGGAAGAAAGGCAAAACACTGCACATTTTCCATGCAGAAAGAATGGGAGGAAATAACCCGGGAGTTGTTGATTCTCAACATCTATTAACTCTGTTGCTGGGTGCAGTCATTTGCCGATTAGCATCCCTTACTCCCACCAGAGCACCGAGAGCAATAAAACGATTTGTACTTGTTCCCTCAGAAGTTGTTATAGCCCTTAAGGGTTGCTCTTCCTCTCTAAACCAGCTTGTAAATGGCTGCGCATGTCTTTTCAGCAGCAGGTGGGGAGTTGGAGTCTTTATGAGGTACTCCATCCTCTGGTTATTGCTGCAGCTACCATGACAGTCTGCATTCCTCATCCATGTGACTTCTTTCTCCTCTTGCCCTCAGTCCTTCAGCCTCAAGTCCAAAGCCTGGTGACCTCCTCCCAGGTGCAGCCAGTCACCATCCAGCAGCAGGTGCAGACAGTACAGGCCCAGCGGGTGCTGACACAAACAGCCAACGGCACGCTGCAGACCCTGGCCCCCGCCACTGTGCAGACAGTCGCCGCGCCCCAGGTGCAGCAGGTCCCGGTATGTGGCTGCAGTGGAGTCAAGGGGGTACTGGTTGGGCTGTTGGCCAGTCCTTGGTTGAAGGTGTGTTCTTGCATACTAAGAAGCACAGATCAGTGAGTGCATGGAGCACCTTGTAGGGCTGCTGGGGCATCTAGATCCTGGGGTGCACACAACCACATGCAGAGATCTCGGACTGTACCCACACATGCTTGGGAAGGGCTAAGGTAGCAATTGCTAACATGTCATAACTGTAAAACTGGAAAGAAAGGCACCAAATTCTAGGTCTCAAATGATTTTCGTCTGTGTAATTTTTTGCTTTCCTTATTTTCTGAAGTGAATGTTAAGCATTATTTTTTTAGGAAGCAGCTTATATTATGTTTACAGTCAGAAAAAATAAATTTTATTTTCTTCCTAACAAAGTAATACATATCCTCACCCCACCCCCAGCACTGGGAATTGAACCGGGGCCTTTGCACCAAGCTGCATCCCTGTCCTTTTTTTTGTTTGTTAAAGGTCATATTAATTCACTTAGTTACCCAGACTAGGTTCAAATTTATGATCCTCCTGCTTCAGCCTCCCAGAGTGCTGGGATTACAGCAGTGAAAAATAGCTGTACCATTTTTTACTTCTCAGCCACATTCCTGGCCTTCCCAAGTCTGTCCAAAGTCAAATTTTTCTTGCTCAGCCATCCCCTGCAACTCAGCCCCCTGCCTTCCCCCGCCACCCAATCCCCAGGTCCTTTGAGGCAGCTGGCTTGTCTCTCCCCCTACCCAGTGTTCAGGTGTACAAAATAGCCAGCTTTTGACATGGCTTCTGTGAGATTTTGTGATCTGTTCTGATTCTCAGTTTCATGAAAATGGTATTTTCTTGCTCTTGCTTGGATGGCCTGTAATAGGAAACAAAAGCAAAATTAAAAAAAAAATAATCTTCCCTTCCTTTTCCTTTTCTTCTTTCTTCATTCAGGTCCTGGTCCAGCCTCAGATCATCAAGACAGATTCCCTTGTTTTGACCACACTGAAGACAGATGGCAGCCCTGTCATGGCTGCAGTCCAGAACCCGGCCCTCACTGCCCTCACCACCCCCATCCAGACAGCTGCCCTTCAAGTTCCAGTAAGCACTGCCTTCTCCCCGACCTGGGTTCACTCCATCTCCTTTCTTGGGAGTACTAGTCCTTAGACATGTTCAAGTCTACATGCCAGTTAAGTACTGGAAGGTCTAAGGAATATTCTGGTTGGATCATCCCACTTTTAGTTGTTTTCCCTTGAAGAAGCCCTCCAGTGTTAGATGGGAGTCCTGGGAGCTGCAGGTACTGACACACCGGCGGTTCCTGGGCAACAGCTCTGAACACATAGGGCCATCGCTTCATGTCCTGATATTGAGGTGTGGCTTCTGACCCTAGAGAGATGGGGAAGGTATTCATCCTTTTGTTGCGGAGTCATACCCTTTTAACAGGAGTCTGATGTTTAAGGAAAAAAAAAGAAGGTGATAATATTTAAAACTATTCTTTTTGTTCATAAAAGGCAAGAACTGGTAACAACGGAAATGTCCATCCACAGAATAGATTTAAGATGTATTCATACACTGAAAGTGAAGTGTGCCCAGCAATGAGAAAAAAGACTTGCATAAAATACAGCAGAACCTCAGAAATAGTCCAAGAGTTCACAGTGAGAATTCATTCCAGTAATGTGAGGTTTAAGAACAGGCAAGGTATGGTGGTCTACACCTGTAATCTCAGCACTCCGGGAGGCTGAGGCAGAAGGATCGAAAATTTGAGCACTGCCTGGACAACTTAGAGATAGAGTGAGACCCCGTCTCAAAATTTTAAAAAGTCAGAAGTTAGCCATAAGCCAGGTATAAGAACACCTGTAATCCTAGCACATGGGAGGCTGAGGCAGGTGGATCATTGCAAGTTTGAGACCAGCCTGGGCTACAAAGTGAGCTCAAGACTAGCCTGAGCTACATAGTGAGACCATGTCTGAAAAGAACAGACAAAAAAAAAAAAAAGGTTTAGCCGTAGTGACTAAAAGTCAGTACACATCGCATCAGAGCTGTGATGGGGGAGCCAGGTAACATGAGGGAGCCTTCTAAGAGAAGAGGGTTTCTTAGCCTATGTGGCTCTGCATGTTGTACACATAGACAAAAACCTCATCAAAGCCTAAAGTTAAGACTTACGGTTTCTATTTTATATGAATTATTTCTTCCTTTTTTGTTTTTTCCTTTTTTTTTTTTTAAACATAGGATCTCACTGTGCAGTTCAGGCTGGCCTGGTGCTCACTTTTGTAGCCCCCAGGCTGGTCTTGAACTTGCAGAGATCCCTCCTGGCTCAACCTCCTGAGTGCTGGGATTACAGGAGTGTGCCACCATGCCCGGTTCTGGGCCACAAGCTGGGCACCCGGGCATCCAGGGCCGAGAGCACACAGCATGTGGGGCCAGGGATCAAACTCTGGTCCTTGTGCTTGCCAGGTAGGTGCTTATGCCTCTGAGCTATCTCTCTAACCCTCATGAATTATTTCTTGAGAGCTAAAGAAGTTGAGCATTGTTTTTGTTTATTGGCTGTTTGGATATTGAACTCATTTGATGAGGAAAATTTAACTAAAATTAGTAAACACAAAAATAAAAACAGGAAAGCAGAGCTGGGAATAGAAGAGAAAGCCTCTGTGGTTGGCCTATTTATTTAATAAAATGGCTCTGATTTAGAGTGTCAGTTCTGCCATGAAGCTCTTTGATGGGCAAAATGTAAGAAGAAATACAGTAATTTATTTAATTGTCATTTGAGAGAGAAAACTGGATCTCATACCAGGAGAAGGTTGTCTTAGGTGCAGTTTGGTACACTGAGTGTGGGTTCAGAGGCAGTTAGCAGTTTGGCAACAAAGCAAAGCTCTCAAGTTTCTGACACCCTAGATCAAAAGTTAAGACATAGCCATATTAATCCTCTAATCACATAATTCCTCAACAGCGATTCCAAGAGAGGTAGTAACTGAGGTGCTATAGCTCCCAGGCCTTGGAGGCCTTCGCCAATTATCCCAGGAGGGTCCCAGACCCACAGCATGGCCAGGTGATGCTACACCACCCAGAGCAAGCAACTTTGTGGTGTGACGTTGCTTGACGCAGACTAACAAAGGCGTAATTCTGCCCCGTTCTAGACCCTGGTGGGCAGCAGTGGCACCATTCTCACTACCATGCCTGTGATGATGGGGCAGGAGAAAGTGCCCATTAAGCAGGTGCCTGGGGGCGTCAAGCAGCTCGAGCCCCCCAAAGAAGGAGAGAGGCGGACAACACATAATATCATTGAGAAGCGATATCGTTCCTCCATCAATGACAAAATCATCGAGTTGAAGGATCTGGTCATGGGGACAGATGCTAAGGTAGGTGCCAAGTGACGTGGCATTGCCTTGCCTGCCCGACCATTGCCCCTCTGCTGTTTTTTCTTTTTTCTTTTCTATTCTTCTCCTCCCCTCCCTTTCCCTCCCCTCTTCCCTCCCCTCCCCTCCCCTCCTCTTTCTGGTACTGGGAATTGAACTCAGGACCCTGCACTTGCCAGGCAGGCAGTTATGCTGCTGAGCTATATCCCCAGGCCGGTGCTATGTTTTTTGTCATTAGTTTAAAGATAGTTTTGGTTCTCAGATTATATTATAAGAAGTAGGAACAGTAGCTACACTTGTATGTCAGTTATGCTCCAGGCTTGGGGCTAAGCTCTTTACACATTCTGTCTCATTTAGCCCTCATTGCCAGGCTGAGATTCACTTGCTGTCCTTATCTCTGTGTTTAGGAGGAGGAAAATGAGGTTCAGAGGTAGGGAGTATCTAGTCCTAAGTAGTTAGCATGTGAACCAAGTCTTGTACCCCCACCATGGTTTATACGCACATACTCAGGGTTTGTTTCTCTCCAGTCTGGCTTACACTGGTTTTCACTCTGTTTTGCTTGTCTTTCCCAGATGCACAAGTCTGGCGTTCTAAGGAAGGCTATTGATTACATCAAATACTTACAACAGGTGAATCATAAACTGCGTCAAGAGAACATGGTACTAAAGCTGGCAAATCAGAAAAACAGTAAGTGCTCACTGAGAAGGGGGTGTCAGTAGAGAATGGGTATAGGAGACCTATGGATGTGTTTGAGGCCTGCTCCAGCACTGCCCAGCCCAGTCCTAACCCAGCTGAATTTTCTTTCCAGAGCTCCTAAAGGGCATCGACCTAGGCAGTCTGGTGGATAACGACGTGGACCTGAAGATCGATGACTTTAATCAAAATGTCCTTCTGATGTCCCCCCCAGCCTCTGACTCAGGATCTCAGGCTGGCTTCTCCCCGTACTCCATTGACTCTGAGCCTGGAAGTCCTCTTTTGGATGATGCAAAGGTACAGGTGTTTGTAATCTCCTGACCCTTGGAATCTTCCTCTTCATCCCTAAGAAAATAATGGGGGGCTGGTGAGATGGCTCAGTGATCTAAAGCACCTACTTAGAACAAGCTAAGCTAAGCAAAGCACAAGGACCGCGGTTCAATCCCCCAGCACCACATGCCAGCCAGCCCCGCCCCCTGGTGGGCTGAGCTGGCCACACACACACACACACACTAAATAAATAAATAAATAAATAAACAACAACAACAAAAAAAGATTGATTTATAAAAAAAAAGAAAAAGAAAAAGAAAATAATGGGGAGGCCCCAGAGTGGTGGCCAGGTTGGGTGTTAAGGCCTAGTCTGGAGAGGAATGGGGATTATTTGAAATTAGCTAGGTCCTGCAGAGTAAGAAAGAAAACATCTGGAGGGGGAGACTATAGCCCTCAGGTTTAACTGTTCCTTGCTAAAAGAACCCATCAGAGAAGAACCAGTGCCAGACCTGGAATGGGGACAGGGAGTTGCTGTCAGGCTGGAGGCTCTGGGAGTTGCTGGAGGCGCCTCATTACCTCTCCCTGCCTGTAATGGGCCTGGCAAGACCACTTTGAGCCTATCAGTTGGTTTAAGGCAAGACTGCTTCTGGGTCTGCTTTCTGGAAATGACTCCAGTTTGCAATCTAACAAGATAGCATTCCAACCAAGGGCTTTTAATTGTCAAAAAAAGCCCCTGGCATTAAAGTTTAATGGAATTAGTTAAAAGAGGCTCTGAGCCTAACGATCTTCCTGGGAACCTACAGAGACCGCTGGATCCTGTACTGTGTACTGACACTGACAGTTGATGACTCCAAAGGCAAAGTTTGATTTAGTGTTTTTGGCTACACTGTTTATTATATTACAGACTTAGTTTTACTAAAGAAATTCTAATATTTAAATGTTTTATAGATGTGATTCTTTTTGGTAACAATAGGCCATGTGACATATAAATTGAATTGGCTAGGCTTCTGAGTCACCAGAGTAAATTTTCAAGTGGTTTTAATATGCTAGAAAGGAGTGTAATGTTGTGTACACATGAAAACCCAGGAGAAATCTGACTCCAGCCCTCTTCCCTGCCCCCTGTGGCTTTCCTAGGCTGTTAGGGCCTTGCCTCTATTTTTTCCTCTTTAAAATGAGGGAAAAAAAGCACTGTTCTGCTTTTAAAGCAGGTGATTTCTTCAACTAGATCCGTGCTAAGCATGGTCTTTCATATTTGTTGAGTTAAAACTTAAATGTAACAAAATACACTATTTTAAATGTGCAATGCCAGGAGCTTTAACACACATACATCCTTGTACAACTATCACTATGATCGAAACAGTATTTCTGTCCCCCCAAAAAGCTCTCTTCCCATACCTCAGTAAATTGTTCATTCTCCCTCCAGCATCAGGCCCCTATTGATTCATCCACTTCCTGTCACCAGATTTCTTTTGCTTTTTCTGAAATTCTACTGAAACAGAACCATGCAGTGTGTTCTCTTTTGTGGTAGAGGTCTATTTTAAAAGAAAATTCCTCTGCCTTTGTTCTTTGGAACATGTACTTTTCTCAGAAGGCAAGGGGAGAATGGTCCAGTGTTTGAGCAACAGTTTGTGGATTGTGGACTCTTAAATCCCCCGAGCTTTGTTCCTTGTCTAGCTTATTTGTCTTGAATTTTAAGCCTCACAGTCTGTTTCCTGATTCATATGTAAAAGTAAAATACTATAAAAACCCACGCAGCATTCATTCCAACCCTGGGGCCCTATTTTGAAGGTCAAAGATGAACCGGACTCTCCTCCTGTAGCCCTGGGCATGGTGGACCGCTCTCGGATTCTGCTGTGTGTTCTCACCTTCCTGGGCCTCTCCTTTAACCCCCTGACTACTCTGCTGCAGTGGGGAGGGGCCCAAGACTCAGACCAGCATCCATACTCAGGCTCTAGCCGCAGTGTGCTGTCACTCGAATCAGGTAGGTGGGGACTCCTTGTGCCACTCAGGTGTTGGTAAACTGCTGTGTTGGGAAAAGGGCCCGGTGTACAAACCACGTGGTGAAGGTACCAGGTCCAAAGGAGTAATAATCCCTCACCCCAACTCCCTGATTGTTTATGACAGAGACTGGTATAAGTTACATTTTAGAAATAATAGGTAAAACGCAAGTTCAGTTGGAAAGAACAAAACAAAGCAGGAACCTACACTGCAATAATTACCCTTTTGGGGGAGTGGAGGATTCTGGGGTGGTACCTGACTGAGGGCAGATGTGGTGCCTTCACCTAACTCGTGAGACCAGTGTCCTAACCCTCTTTGGCTGGGAATTTTATGGCTCTTGTCTCTCTGGTGCCGAGCACTGGAAAAGAGGCAGAAGGCTCCTTGATGTCAGGCTCAGCCAAATGCTGTCCCTTTTTTAGGTCCTGGGGGCTGGTTTGACTGGATGATGCCAACACTGCTCCTGTGGTTGCTAAATGGTGTGATTGTCCTGAGTGTCTTTGTGAAGCTGCTGGTCCACGGGGAGCCAGTGATCCGGCCACACTCACGCCCCTCAGTCACCTTCTGGCGGCACCGGAAGCAGGCAGACGTGGACCTTGCCAGGGTGAGTTCTGTCATCCACCTTTTCTCTCTTTGCCCAGGTGTGAGTCCCCACTGTGGCTGAAGGCCTGTGGCAACTGAGGAGAAGGGATCTGTGCCTGACTAGTGGCAGGAGCAGGAGAGAGGGCCCCCATATACAGATAGGCTGCGTGCATGAGGTGACCTGCGTCGGTGTGTGACAGGAAGAATGGAGTGCTGAGGGAGTCAGGCAGAGAGCATTGGCTGAGAGCCCTGGTGTGTGAGTGGAGGTGTCTGGGACAGAGAAGACAGGCTGCTTGGGGATGGCAAGTTTAATGGGTGTCTCTAGAGTGTGGTGTATGTCAGAAGGAAATGGGACAAGGCCAACAGTGCGGATAATCCCAAATTTGAGAGGACTTTGACTTGTAACTGATTTAGGGCTTTGCTTCCAGTTCTTTGGAGAACCAGGGAAGATTTTTGAACAAGAAAATTACCTGAAAGTTTTCGTTTGAACCCAGGAAGGGTCTTATACGTGAAGGGTTCTGTGGTAAACAGCAATAAGGAAGAATTAAGCATACACAGCTCAGGAAGCATGTGGACTAGAACATTCATTAGCAGTAGATTGTGAGCCTGCTCTGCCTCCCTCTGCAGATTGCAGTGTTTTCACTCGAAGTCTGATTGGCCAGCTTAGATCAGTCATGCAGGGCCAAGTTGTGAGTCCAAAGTACAGATATGATTGGGGGTCCTCTCCACAAGATGGGTGTCCTAGAAGCAGGTTTGTGTGTGTCTGCATGTCTGTGTCTGAGAGAGAAACTTGTTCTGCTGGTTGTGTAAAGGATAGGGTGGGTTAGAGGAAGGCGACATAAAATGCACAGAAACAAAGGAGTTTCTTGAGATAAGCCAGGTAAGAGAAGAAGGCAACAACTTGGAGTTGAAAGAAAAAGGCAGACTGAAGAAATAGTTGAGATATAAAATGGAAAGTGATGGTGACTGTGGCTCAGAGATGAGGGGGCAGGAAAGTTGCCTCCTGTGCTTCTCTTGGCAAAGAGAGGAGAGAAGGAAAAAGGCTGGCACTGCCAGTGTAGCCCCAGACATGCTCCATGAGACCCTCACACATTGGCCAAGGGTCATTCATCCAGCTCCTAGGTTCAAGTGGTCCATCTCTGACTGAATTTGCCTAAAACCGTGACTCTCGAACTTTAGCAGGCACCAGAATCAGCCAGCCCCAGAGGTTTACTCCGTAGGCCTGGGGTGGGGTCCAAGTATTTTCATTTCTAACATGCTTCTGAGGCCAGGTGCTACTGGCCTCTGGACCACACCTCAGAACATAAAAGCCTAAAGGAGCATGCAGTTCATAGACATCCACATTACCATCTTATATTTAAAAGTTGATATGAATAACTCTGACCAGCATAAGCTCAAGGACAGAGCATAGTACAATCTAGTTTAGTTTAGTAAGAGGGCTGGGGAAAACTTCAAATGTTCACAGTGATTCTACGGGAGAATATTACGTACTGGACTCTTTGTCCTCATAGGTTTCTGGTGTTTCCCAGATTTTCCTTAATGGGCATGTAATGTTCTGATAATGATTGGAAGAGTAGAAATTTGTTAAAGACTACAGCAAGGCCAATAACCCTTACTGCTTTACAGGGGGATTTTGCAGCTGCGGCGGCCAACCTACAAACCTGCCTGTCGGTTTTGGGTCGAGCACTGCCCACTTCCCGCCTGGACCTGGCCTGCAGCCTTTCCTGGAATGTGATCCGCTATAGCCTGCAGAAGCTGCGCCTGGTGCGCTGGTTGCTCAAGAAAGTCTTCCAGCGCTGGCGAGCCACCCCAGCCACTGCAGCTGGCTTTGAGGACGAGGCTAAGAGCAGTGCGCGGTATGCAGCCCTGGCCTATCACAGGCTGCACCAGCTGCACATCACAGGTGAGAAAGTGACCTCTGTGTCCCAGCTTGCAGTAGGGTGCCTGATGCTCTCTCCTTCCTAGCTTGGCTTACCAGGTCTCCACTCTGGCTGAAGCCCCTTTTACACTACTTCTTTAGCCTACCCTTCAGCCTGTGTTCATAGCTTCAGTTTATCATTTCTAAGATGTATGTTTTTGTCAAAGTGACGACTGGACTTTCTCACTGTCATATAAATAATATGTGTCATATATTAGTCAGCAGTGATATTTAGATTAATGTTGATACTTGAAAACTTCACTTATCTTACTTTATTTTTTATTTTATTTTATTTTATTGCGGAACCAGGGATTGAACTCAGGCCCTGGTGTTTGCCAGGCAAGCACTTATTTTACTGAGCCATCTCCCCAGCCCCTCATCTTACTTTAAAAGAAACAGAATCATTTGTCTGATTCAGGAAGCTTCTGCTCTGGTGGAGAGATGGACAAGCCAGTAAATGGATGACAGTTTAGTGTGGTGCGGTGAGGTCAACAGACAGTATGTTTTCACTGGGCTGTTCAGAGGCCAACACGTTTTAAAGCCTTGGCCTCTAGAAAGATGCATAGAAGACAGCAGCTCTGAAGCGCCGAGGGATTGCCCAAAAGAGGAGCCCCCTCTTGGGTAGCCCTTCAGAAGATGCTCGAGTAGTCCTTGGACGGAGCCACGCCAGGAGAAGATGTTGGGGCTGAGACACGGGGAGAAAGATGCGGCTGCTGGGCTGGGAACCATGCGCTCTATGATGACCCAATGAAGCTCATTAGGGAAATAATGACCTGGTCAGATTAGCACTTGTCAAGGTCAGCAGTAGCAGAGATTGGATGCAGCCTCAAGGTGAGAGATGCTGAAAGGGGCACATGGAGAGAAAATTAGCAGGTGAAATTGGCTGGACTTGGAGACTCATGGGAGGTGATGGATAAGACAGGGAACCAGCTAAGATGCTTCCTTAGCTTGTATTGTGCTGTTTTTTGAGACAGAGATGATTCAGGATGGACCTGAACTGACTGTGTAGCCTAGGCTAGCCTTGAACTTGCGGTAGTCCTGCTGTCTGAGCCACCCGAGAGCTAGAATTACAGGAGTGAGCGTTCATGCCTGGCCCTCCTTGGTTTAGGAGAATAGTGGTACCACCCAGAGAGATGAAGGAAACCCAAGGAAGAGCAGTTTTCCTGGGGAAAGGTGTTGCTCCTGTTTTGGATGCTTGCCCGGGCAACATAGATGGGAGGTATTCTGTAGGCAGCTAGGCCAGAAAACAGGTTTTGGGCCTACAGGGAAGACTAAAAACCTCAGGAGCTCATGAAAACAGATCCCTAGAAAGTACCCCATGTAAGGACAGGCAGAGCGCTGGGGTTCAGGGTGGATACTACCTGTCCTTTACACTGGTGAGAGAGGGGCCAGAGGGGAGTTGAGCAGCACTGTGTTAGGGGAGCAAGGCAGGGCAGTAGCCGGTAGCCAGGACGTACTGGGACATGTTTTCAGGAAAGTGTTCGAAATCCCTTGTTGCTTCAGAACTTTCCATCCAGAAGTTGAGTGGATTCAAGCACCCCAGACGGAAGAGTGACCCAGAGAAGAGACAGTGGGCCAACTGTGGTTTTAACGGAAGAGTTTCCGTAGGTCCCTCACTACAATTCTGTACCTCTGGGTGGCCTTGGAACAGACAAGCCCGACACAGGTCTGGAATCAGGAGACTGTGTCCTCCTAGCTGACAAGTTCTGTAGAGAATTCCAGTGGGGAAGCTTCGTGTCACTCGTCCCTTTCACATCAGCTGTGCGTTCTCTGGGCCACGGCTCATTAGCAGATCCGAGGGCACAGAGGTGACTGCAGCATGCGCTCTGCACTGCACTCGGCCTCCCATCCTCTGGCCCGTGCAGAGTAACTGGGGCCCAGCTGAAGGAGCACACAACCGAGTGAGGTTGGGACACCTGACATTGCCACCTCCTGCCCCTGGAGTGAGGCCCAAAGCTAATGACTTTATGAAAGCCTTGGGACAGCTACATCCAGCTTATTGTGGGGAAGCTTTTTTTCAAAATCAAATTCAAATTTGCTTTCGTTTTTGCTTTGTTCTTTTAATTTCTTCTCATTACCTCCGTTAACATATTAACTCAGTACTGTGTCAGGGAATGTGGCCTTGCTGTTGACTGACTGCATTGTAGGAAATGTTGCACTGTACATCTCTGAGTCCTATACAACAATTATGACAGCCAAGTGCTGTGTCTCCACCCACTCTGGGAAGAAGCACACAGCTGGCAGGTGGGCAGAGCCTGATGTTAGATGGAGGCCTGTTTGAGGATGAACCTCACTTCCTTGCTCCCCTGGTACCCCCCCCCCCCCCACACACACACACTCTGAAAGCACTAGAGAAGACAGAAACGCTTGCTTTGAGGGATCTGTCCACATCAATGTCTATTTCTTCCTGCCCTAGGAAAGCTCCCTGCAGGGTCCCCGTGCTCAGATATGCATATGGCTCTGTGTGCCGTGAACCTGGCGGAGTGTGCTGAGGAGAAGATCCCGCCAAGCACGCTGGTGGAGATCCATCTGACAGCCGCCATGGGGCTCAAGACCCGGTGTGGAGGCAGGCTGGGCTTTTTGGCCGTGAGTACCCTTTGGTGTCATTCTTTCCACAGGCCTGCGCTGCATGCCCACCCCAGCCAGGAGCTAAGATGGTGGAGGTCCCTGGCCTGGGCATTCCTCCCCACTCCAGTCCCTCAAGCAGTGAATGAAATCAACCATGATCCCTACCCCCCTGGCCCTGACGGACATAAACTTTGCAAGCAGGACCTCCTGACAGTCTGTAGTAAGACTGGTTCAAAGATACTGCCTGATTCTACTTGGGAGTTACTATCTGACTTTTCAATCGGAATCTTCTGTTTCTACTGTTAGGCACCTTGTGTTGATCATAGCTCTGTGGGTCTAGATATGAAAATCAGTGTCCATCTGCGAGGAGCTCAGGTCAGACCTGGGGCAGGAAACTGAAGTTATCAAGTGCCTCCAGTATACCTGGTGAGGTGCCAGCCTTGGGCATTCATAGCTGGCTAATTCCTAGCTTGTTATCAGCAGATTCACAGCATCTGCTGACCCCAGGCCTTCCCCTGCTCTGGCAGATACGGGCGTGTTTTACTCAGAGCCCTGCTTCGGGGAGATACTTCAGGTATCTTCCAAGTGCAATGATTGCATCTCGTTTGTTTCTGTATGTAGGTAGTAGAGGTGCTCAGCTGAGAATGAATAGGAGTGTGCCCTGTGCTGATACTGATGTGTAGGTTTCCTAAAGTTCGTCTCATAGTCTAGGTGACAAAGAGCACAAGGAGATGCACAGAAGGAAGTCACCCTTGTAACAACCACCCAGCCCAAAAAGGAGAATGTTTTCAGCAGCCCCAGAAGCTGGCTTCAGTCCCCTCCTCCCTACTCCCCGTGTAGCTAAGATTACAGGCATGTACTGCCACATCCAGCCAGTTTCTATGATTCTTAAGCTGGATGTGGTTCCACACACCTGTAATCTCAACACCCAGGAGGCTGAGGCAGGAGGACCATTGCAAGTATGAAGCCAGCGTGGGCTATATATAGTGAGCTCGAGACCAGGCTAAACTGAATAGTAAGACCTTGCCTTAAAAAGGCTAAAAAAAAAAAGTTTCCACCACTGTTTTACAGGTAATAATATGACCATAGAAAAGTACACGTGTAATGTGTAGGTTATTGATTCGTCAAAACAGTCTAACTAGCAGACAGATCCAGAAACAGACCAAGCCAGGTGGTGTGGTGGTGCACACTTTTGAGACTGAAGCGGGAAGATGGCAAGTTCAAGGGCTTCATCAGGCAATTTAGTGAGACCCTATATCAAAATAAACTATGAGGGGCTGGAGATATATGTAGCTTTGTACTCTTGGGTTTCAATCCCAATTCCTGAGGAAAAAAGAAACAGAATTAAGATCTCAGAAGCCTTCTAGGGGCCTCCTTGCAGCCATTATTATTATTATTATTATTATTTTTTTTTTTTTTTTTTTTTTTTTTTTGAGCAGAATACATTTATTGAGGGAAAGAAAGCTCCTGTCCGAGAGAGGGACAGGAGAGGGGCCCCGAGCGGGTAGTTCCCCCCTTACAGCCATTAAATTGCCCTCCCTGAGTCCGCCAGCCACAGTAACCAGCGTCCTGGTCTCTCATGTTTGGTCACTAATTAAACTTTGTCAGGGGAGTTGAACAGCATTACTGTTCGGTGCTGCTTCTTTGGTTCCGTGTCATGTATTAGGCTGGCTTGTATCACCAAATGCAATTACATCACATGCCAAAGGAAAATGCTTTCCCAGCCTGGTGTCTGTCCTTAAGAGTGACTTACTCTCCTCTGATCCTGTTGTATTTATATTTTACCAATTCATAGTCATTCTCCCTGTGCCTACCCCTGTCCCTCTCAAAGTGGAGATTAGACTGGGTTGCCTTGAGATGATCTCTATGGGATGATGTATTGTTGTGAGATGATCTCTCTGTGTTTCCTGTAGTTGACTTGAACTGTGGTCCTCCTGCCTCAGCCTTCACAGTGCTGAGATTATATTAGGCCTGGTTTGGACTGTTTGTTTGAGACTGGGTCTTGCTATGTAGTTCAGGATGCCCTTGGGCTCTCTCCATAGTCCACGCTGTCCTCTGACTCATGGCAGGCCTCTTTGCCTGGGTCCTGGAGTGCACCATTATAAATGTGTGCTGTCACGCCCAGGTAATGAGAGCGCTTAGTCCACTGAGCCATCTCGAGGGCCCTCACTGGGATTTTTTATTAAATGGAGATAAGGCTTCAGAATTGATCTCCTGCTCCATGTGGCCATTTTCCTGACCAGCGCCTGCTAATTTTGAAACTGTATCTCCCCCTGTGTGCGGAGTAAACTTTTGATACACACAAGTTCCTGATTTTATTTTATTTATTTTAATAATTTTATTTTAATAACTTTGGCTGGGGAAATGGCTCAGTAGAGAATAAGCGCTTCCCTAGCAAGTACAAGGGCCTGAGTTCTATCCCTGATTCCACAAAAAAAAAAAAAAAAAAAAAAAGATAATTTTATTGAGAAAGAAGTAACAATTAGATAGTTTCAAAACAGGTTAGTAGTACAGTTACAATAACTAATACAAAAAACAAAACAAAAAAAAAATAACTAATACATTGCTTATTGTTGTCTTTGTAGTAGTTATTCATAGTACAAGATGCAGAAATGATATCTTGTCTAAAAGTTCCTGATTTTTTCTTTCTTTCTTTTTTTGGTGGTACCAGGGATTGATCTCTGACCTTGTGCTTGCCAGGAAAGCACTTATTCCACTGAGCTATCTCCCCAGCCAAAGTTCCTGATTTTAATGAAATCCAGATTATCGGGTTTTTTATTTATTTATTTTTTGTTTGTTTTTTGTTTTTTGTTTTTTGTTTTTTTTTGGTTTGTTTGTTTGTTTGTTTTTTTGTGGTACTGGGGTTGAACTCAGGACCCTGTGCTTGCCAGGCAGGTGGCTACTGAGCTATCTCCCCAGTCGAAGATTGTCTTCTTTTGTAAGTAGACATTTTGGGTCCACTTTAACAAATGTTTGCCCTGCCTGCAAGCTATGAAGACAATTCTCCCATGTTGTCTGCTACAAGCAGTCTTTCTTGCACTTCGCGTACAGATGCACCACCCATTGGGATGTTTTGTTTTATGTATGTATGTATGTATGTATGTATGTGTGTATGTATTTGGTACAGGGTCTCCGTTCACAGATCTGACTCGTAGTGAGCCTACTGTCTTCAGCCTCGCCAGCACTGGGGTTACAGGGGTGCACCGCTACACCTGGTCTCATTGGCTGGCTCAGTGTGCCCCGGGGCGGGGCCTGAGCTGCTGTGGTGCAGGGGGATGCAATCCCAGTGCCAGAGCTTGCTTAAGTAGGTGATCGGTCCACTGAGCTATCTCGTGGGCCCTCACTGGGATTTTTTATTAGATGGAGATAGGGGTTCAGAATTGATCTCCTGCTCCATGTGATCATGTTCCTGACTGGTGCTTGCTAATTTTGAAACTTTCCTTCCCCCAGTGCACAGAGTGAGCCTCTTTTGTGAATTTGGTGTCTGTGTGGCAGGTCTCCTGGCCCCCAGTCTGTCCACTGCACACAGCTGCTGCTCTGCCATCTGCCTTGGTGGACCCTCCCATTCTACGGCTGTTTGCTCTTCACCTTGCCATGTTTTTTGAGGAGCATTTTGTCATCCTAAAATTCCCTCTGGGATTTCAGTTGTGCTTATTGCTAAGACGCAACTGGATTTAAAAGGACTCAGACCATTTGAAGCAAGCACTTGTGTGGCAGCTGAGGATGAGGAAACAGTCCCGTGCAGTGGCACAGGCCTATGGTCCCAGCTACTCAAGAGGCTGAAGTCTGACCGGCGAGATACCTCAGGGGACTAAGTGCCTGCTTTGGCAAGCGCAGGGACCAGGGTTTGATTCCCTGTCTCACATACCGTGCAGTGCCGGCCCCCAGGCGTGCTGAGCCTGCAAATGCATGGTGGCGCATGCCTGTAATCCCAGCGCTGGGGAGGCCGAAAACAGGAGGAGGATCACTGCAAGTCTGAACTGTGTTGTGAGACCCTATACCAAATACATAAATGAAAAAAAAAGACTAAGGCCGTATAGTAAGACCCTGTCATAAAAAAAATTACCCCTGCCCATGAACCCCCACAAAAAATAAATTCTGTAGGCCTGACAGAGCAGAGATTAATTTAATTTTATATCTTCATGTATATTTCCTCAGAAATTTTTCTGCATACACTAACATACATACATTGTCATTTGCTTCATGTGATTGTACCATAAACCTTGTTTTTGTTTTGCTTTGCTTTGTTTTTTGGTCTTTTGAGCCAGGGTCTTACAATACATGTAGTTCAGGCTAGTCTTAAACTTACTATGTAGCCTAGGGTGGCCTCAAACTCACAGGAACGCTCCTGCCTCAGTTTCCCAAGTGCTGGGACTACAGGTGTGTGACCCTGTGCCCGGAACAAACCCTGTTTTGCCATTCACTTTTTTCATCCTACTAGTAAATCTTAGGTGTCTTTCTTTATAGTCCTGCTTATTCAGCTGAGGGACATTGGAGGCATTTATGGCTTTTGCTATTTCAAACTGCTGCATGAACGTCTCTGTACATTGTCTTCACACACCTCTGTGAGAACTTCCTTAGGGTCAATCTGGAGAAGGTGATAACAGGGTCAAAGGATGTAAGGATTCACAACTGTAGTGGTACGACCTAATTTTTGTAGGCAGTGAAATGGAGAAGAAAAGCTGCAGTCTTCCAGGTGACTGCCCCTTTCTGTGCACTTTCTCAGGACGCACAGATGCTGCTTCTCGGTACAGCCTGAGAACTGTAGCATTAGCCAGTGGGGGACGCAAGCTGGAACTGGGACTGGCCCATGCTCCTGGGCGGCCCGTGGCTTCTGCCATGGCCTCTCGCATGAGGTAGTTCACAGGCGGGTTACAGAGGCGGTCTGGCCCTAGCCTGAGAGAACAATGCTGTTTATAAATTTAGAAAAATTAAAAAAGAAAAATTATCATAGGACTATAATGCCAAGAAAATTAAAAGAGCAACTGAAGTTATTTTCTCAATTTCCCTTACAAAAGCCAGAGTATGGTGCTGCCTATCCCAGATTTATATTTCTTATTAGTTCAAACCACTTACCTCAAGCTCCCCTCACTCCCTGAGATCAGTTATATAACTGAAATGTTTAAGAATTTAGCATAAAAGCATATTTTAATTTAACAATTTCCTAAATGGCATCTATGGGTTCCTCTTCATAGCCAAGCTTTGTTTCTAACTCTGTCTGATATTTGGATCCTTCGGCTGGTCCTCAGTTCCCCCTGGAGCTCGCTTGCTGATCAGGCTAGGGAGCACTGGGGTCATTGTTACAAGGCCTCTGGGAAACGAGAAGCCCTGAGTTCGCACCCCAACTCCTCATACTCCCTCTTTACCCACCCCTGCCTCTTCCTTAGCATTGCAGGTCACGGTTCAGGTCAAGCTAGTGTCACTGGCCCTGTGATGAGAAATTTAAGTGAAATACTCCCATTGTCCCCTGGCTGCCATTCCTCTGTGTGTGTGTGTGTGTGTGTGTGTGTGTGTGTGTGTGTGTGTAGAGCATTTGGCCAGATCACTTTGCTCAGATTCAGGAAGCTGTTGCCACGTCCCCTGGCGAGAGGCTGTCTCCTGTCTGTGTCCTTTCCTGGTGCACCGTGGCCGTGCTATTTCTGACCCTGGCATTCCAGTCTTCTGAAGCGGTTACATTAGCTGGTAGCTGCGTAGAGCCCAATAAAGGTCAGAACCAAGAGGCTGATGCAGCCGTGGGATGGCTGCCCTATTGCAGGCAGCGCTCAGAGTGGAAGGGGGTGTCTGCCTGGGGCCCCACAGCCCCTTCCCCACGCTTCGAGAGCTCTGTCTGAGACCCACTCTCTTCATCCTTCTCCACTCAGCTCCCTCTTCGATTAGCCTGTGTCAAGGAGCTTTACGGGTCAGACATGGATTTTAGAGGAAGGATATCCTCACTCAAAATGACAGAACTTCTGAAAACATGCGACAGACAACATTGTCTCTGCAGTCCTTGCCCCTGGGCCCTGAGATGATGTTATCCTGGTGGTGCAGGAGGGTGTGGAGAGGAGAGCTCTGGTGCTTTGGAAGGCAGCCAAGAGCTCCCAAAGCCTGCTGTGGATGTGTGTCACCCCCGTATAAGGGAGGGGCCCTGGAGGAGCTGTCCCTCTGTTCCAGTGCTGTCTGGTGTGACAGTGACAGCTGGCTCTGTGCTGGGCCCTCTTTTAAATTCTTTCTACTCAAAGGTGAAAAAGATGGAGGATTAGTCAAAGCAAAATACAGTTTTGCCTGAAAATACCTTAAAGGACAAGTAATAAGAGTGGCACGAGAAAAGGCCCAGGATTTGAGGAACTTGGTGCTCATAGCGTGTAGGGGAAGTGTGAGCACTGCTGAGACTCCCTCCTTGGCAGACAGCTCACCTTGCTTGCAGCTTGAGTGCTGACAGGCAAGCAGGAACTGGGTTCTGGAAGGGGCAGGCCCGTGGGGTGGGATGCAGCAGGGCCCGTGTGGGCCTTGGGCCACTCTTCCTTCCCAGGCCCTGGAATTGGAACCTGATTGCCAGGAGTAGCAGGTGCCCCAGAAAAAAAGCCACTTGCCCATGTTTCTGTGTAGGATTCAGGGCAGGGCCTGTTCTCTGTTGATCCCGTTGCCCCAGCCTCTGTCCCCCAGCCAACCTCTATCCTGATGCTTTCTTTTTTTTTTTTTTTTAATTTTATTTATTTGTGTGTGTGTGTGGCCAGCTCAGCCCACCAGGGGGCGGGGCTGGCTGGCATGTGGTGCTGGGGGATTGAACCGCGGTCCATGTGTTTTGCTAAGCTTGTTCCAAGTAGGTGCTTTAGACCACTGAGCCATCTCACCAGCCCCCCTGATGCTTTCTGAGGACCCCACAGTGGCTGCAGCCAGTATTCTGCCACCTTGGTGTCACATGTGGTCCTCATTCTTCCACAGAACTACTTCCTCAGTCGCGCTCAGAGCCTGTGTGGGCCCGAGCACAGTGCTGTCCCAGATTCTCTGCGCTGGCTCTGCCACCCGCTGGGCCAGAAGTTTTTCATGGAACGGAGCTGGTCAGTGAAGTCTGCAGCCAAGGAGAGTCTGTACTGTGCCCAGAGGAACTCAGGTGAGCATGCCTTCCCTGCTGTGGGAACCACCCCTGCTGCAGGCTCCTGTGCCCCAAACTCAGGAACACATGGTGTCGGTCTTACATTTAACCCATTTTTAAAAAAGAAAAACCCATTTTTCTTTTTAAAAAAAACCTTAGGCTTAGGCAGGTGTTAAGTAACCTCAGAAGTTCTAAGTTGGCCAAAGGCTGCCTGCCTGTGGGAGACTTGGGTGTGCAGCTCTGCTGTCTTGAATGCCAGAGCCTATGGGCCTCACGTCATGACGCCACACGTGATCAGTGGTGACTAAGCACCAGCTGTATTCTGGGACTTGGTTCTGACGCTTCAGAGACACAAAGGATGTGTAGGTCTTGCCATTTGCAGGCTTCTGGGCTTCTGTCCTTTGGAAAGCAGACAGACATATATGAAACAGTGAGGGAACAATAGGTGGTGGGCAGTCATCAAGTGCTCAGAGTAGTGACAGGAATAGGACTGCAGGCATTGGAAGGCGATGCAGACTTTCTGTCCCTGGCATTTGATAGTGATTAGAGTTGACTTGGCTGGCCTTGGAGCAGCAGAGGCTGGCGGGGTGTACTCAGACTGGGAGTGCCTGATGTGCTTTCTGCTACACTTGCCCTGGACAGTCCGGGAGCAGAGACGTGTGCTGCAGGTGAGGAAGTGCATCAGGCGTTTACAGGGGTTTTCTAGGCTATTTAAAATAACTTTATGGGGCCAGGGAGTTGGCTCAGTAGAATAAACACTTCTCTGGCAAGTGCAAGGGCCTGAGTTCAATCCCCGGTTCCACACACACACACACAAAAAATAATAATAATAACTTTATGCTTAATATAAGAATTATGGGCTGTATTGAAAAATGAAAGCCAAAAGTGTCCATACCCTGCTCCCACTGACAATTTTGCCTACAGCATAGACCTTCCACAGGCTTGTGTACCTTACAAGACCCCTAGGTCAGTGGTGGTAAACCTATGGTATGCATGTTTTCAGAACAAAAGATGTTAATGTATGAATTGTTTTTTCTAAACCAAAACCTCAGCATTCATGTGTAATTTTAGTGTTGGCAAAGTGAGTGTGAGGTTGCAGTTTGAGCACTCGTCTCGAGAAAGTTCGCCATCTTTTTCCTATGTCCAGGCCTTGTTACCCAGAAAGTGCTCATATATGCCCCCTTCGGGTCAGCTCAAAGGTGCATGTCTGCCACAGACATGGGGAGGATAGGGCTAGTGATGCTGGGATTTAGGAGGGGCCTGGCAGTATCAGCAGCCTTGCAAGTTTTACAGGACAGGCGTCTCTTCCACTCAGTCAGAGCATTGTTGGTCACAGGTTCCATGAGTCAGAGAGGTAGAGGTGTGGGTTTTTCATTGCCAGGAGCATAAGGCTGCTGTTGCTGCCTTTTTCTCTTTGGTTGGCTGTTCTCAGACAACCTCTGGGACTTGAGATAGAAGCTACTTTTGCATTTTCTGGTTCTGATAAGGCACAGCCACAGCCTTGGTGTTCTTGTAGGAATCCCCTCCTGGTTCTCATCTTGGTCCAAGAAATCTATATTTATAATCCCAAAAATATGTTATTGGAATCCCGCCAAGTTAATTCCAGTCTACCACTCCCAGTGCAACTCACAGCGAAAACGAAGACACTAAAACATAT
>NW_004524732.1:6312309-6317280 GCF_000260255.1 Octodon degus
GAGACTGACCCAGGGCTGCACCCAGGTTTTATTCAGTGGAGGAGGAGTGGCTTGAGGAGGAATGACTGAGAATTGTGGGAAGTAGGTGAATGCTGTGAGCTGAGCTAGGTGGGTGGCCTACATTCACCTCTGCCATGTGCAGAGGGGATATGCAGAGAAAGTAATTTGCATTATGCTATTGAGATAGTATCTAATGTTTAGGGGGTGTCTGGTGCTTTGGCTCTTCAAGCCCCAGGAAGTCACAGCCTCTATCTCGAGGCTGATCTCAGCTGGCAGTGCACTGGCCCTTCATCCTATCTCAACTCAGCTCACATTAAAGAGCTGGTATAGGTTATCAGGGAAACACGCATGCTACCTTCAAACACTATCACCAGCACCTCAGCTGGACCAATACACATTGCTTAAGGCCAATTGAAAGGATAAAGAGAAGTCCTAGCCAGCTCTGTACATATCAATACAAGGGAAGAGGGTCAGGCTCAGCCAGGATGGAGACAGTCGCTCTTCTTTCGAGGAGAGCTGTTCAGGTGGTCCTCCACAGTTCTGAGTTCTGTGCCAAGACACACACCACACACGACCTGGGGGGTTAATCCAGAAGCAGACTCAACTCTTCAGTCCACTGTAAGACCCATCTTTTTTGTGGTGCTGGAATTGAACTCAGGGCCTCTCACCTGTTAACCATGCACTGCACCACTGAGCGGCATACCTTTAGTACCAAAAGAGCTCAGAAATTGGAAAACTCATTTAACCCTTCTTGTTCTTCTCTTTTTCAGCTGACCCCATTGCCCAGGTCCACCAGGCCTTCTGTAAGAACTTGCTGGAGCGAGCTGTAGAGTCCTTGGTGAAACCTCAGGCCAAGAAGAAGGTTGGAGACCAGGAAGAAGAGAGCTGGTAAAGTCCCCAGACCACCTTGCATCTGGCCCCATTCACCCAGGATGCACCGGGGACAGGAACAAGCCCTGGTGTTAGGTGGTCCCAGAAACAGAATGATTGCTTTGTATTTCTTTCTTTCTTTTTTGTTTTCCTTACTCCTTTGTATTTATTTCTCAAAAATAGAGCTTCCTGTGAAGTGTGACTTTTTTCTAGACTAAGTCCCTTCTCCCAACTGAGTTACCCCCTCAACAAGCAGAGCCACTTGTTGTAGTGTGTCAGGAATTTGACTGGTTTGCTTTGCTTTTGGGGTGACCTATCTAGAAGGGATAGGAATGGGACATGGAGAGCTTGACAAAGGGCAGATACCTCTGACATCTAGGGGGCCCAGTCCCTGGGTAAGCTTGCCAGGCAGTTTTAAGTCTTACATAGATGGTGATGATAGGCACAGAATATGACCTACAGGCCAACCTAATAGCTCAGTGGATTAAAGCGCCTGTAAGCAAGTGCTTGGGCCAGGGGTTCGATCCCTGGGCCTGCCATACAGGCCCTGACCCCGGGCCGCACTGAGATGGCAATTGAGACTGGGCGTGGTGGCACAGGCCTATAATCCCAGCACTTGGGAGGCTGTAAACAGGTGGATCTCTAAGAGTCCGATCTAGTAGTGAGACCCTGAACACCCTGTAGACCTTCTCTCTCTCACTAAATCACACAAGGCCCCTGTACCCTTCCCTAAAAATACGGGGGAAAAAAAGAATATGACCTGAGAGACACAGAGGTGCCAAAATCATTTTGTGCAGGTTGTGTCTTGAGAGGCAGTTCCAGCTGGGAGTTAAGAAACTTCTGGAAGCACATGACATTGGAATGGGGCCCTCAGGGAGGCACTGGTGTTGGTTAGGGAGAGGAGGAGGAGAAAGGCTGGGCTGTGTAGCATGTGAAGCGTGAGCTTGGTGTGCCTAGAATGGTACAGGGAGCAGGCCTTCAGGTGTCAAGAGCTGAACATCGGGACTTGAATGGGTTTGTCTATGTTTTGTACCTTTTCTTCTCTTTCTAGTGAATTCTCCAGTGCTTTGGAGTACCTGAAATTACTTCATTCTTTTGTGGACTCGGTGGGGTTTGCAGCCCCGCCATGCTCTAGCAGCTCTGTGCTCAAGTCAGCCCTCGGTGAGTGTCTGTAGATTGGGGACAGGGCATCTGCTGCATCCTGTCCAGCCTCTTGTCTAATACAGGTCCAGGATTAGTTCCGTTGCCCCTACATTGCCCCAACCCAGTTACCACCATGGTTAGCATTCTAGGCTCAGAGATGAGGGCACTCATCCACGTGAGTTGGGCAGGGTATGTGATTGTCTGCTCAGCGTGCCAAGGGAGCCAGGTCAGGACCTCGCCTAGATGCCAGAATGGGTTGGTAGATGCTTGCCTTCCTGGCACATGGTATCCTGGGGCTGGTGTTGCCCTTCATCCCGAAGACTTCTGTTTGGACGTCCGTCGGGCTCCCCACCACTGCAGGGGTCATAGCATACCCCGCCAGCCCCACGACTCTGCTCCTTGTCCTGCATTGCCAAGGGGATAGCACATCTGCTGCCCTTTCTTGGGCTTCTGCACTATTGAGGAGAGGCTGGGGGTACCACGCTACCCTCTGCCCTGTCTCCCTAGGGAAGGAAGGACACCAGAACAGCATCCTGACCTCGTGATCCATCTTACTTTACAAGCAGAAGAGTGCATGCTCTCAGCCTTTGGTCTTGTGTGACCATCCCCATGGGCTTTATGAGATCCTGTTATCCACATTTTGCAATTAAGAAAACTGAGACTCAGAAGAGAGAATTTAAACCACTCTAAAATGAGTCCATTACTACAGATACTTGGAAGGCAGTGGTTTTCATGGCTATTGGAAATTTAGGTTGTGTCTAGCCCTTACAGTGAACATTTTGTTAAACTTGTCTATTTAATCCTATTTTAGTCTGATGGATTGCCCCAAATGAGATTAATAGAAGTGAGACATATTACCAGGCCTTTTCCAAAAGATTGCAGGTCATTACATACGAGCCCCCTGCCCATTGCTGTGTGGTAGAGATGCTGTGGAGCAGTGGCTGCAGAGCCCTGTGCTCCACAAAACAAATTGCCGTGGGTGCTAGAGCGTTTCTGCCATTCCCTGTAGGGCCAGACCTCATCTGCCGCTGGTGGACATCCGCAGTCACGTTGGCCATCAGCTGGCTCCAGGGAGATGATGCGGCTGTGCGCTCCTGTTTCACGGATGTGGAGCGTGTTCCCAGCGCCCTGGAATTGACCGAGTGCGTAAGCCTCCTGCTTCTCTCCAGCGGCCTTGTGTGGGTTAGTGGGAGAGAGGTGTGGGTGGCTCTGTTGGGGTGCAGGGTTAGAACTCTGCGATAGATGGGGGCCATAGCAGAGGAGCAGGCACCAAGGAGAGATGTGTACGTGTGGTGCGCAGCTCACAGCTGTCCCAGCAGCTGCCTGCTGCTTCTCAGGCCTCCCCCACAGCCTCCACACGCCGCAGGCTGCTGAGATGAGGAGATGAGTGTATCTTGGCGGCTCCTGTGTTGTGTCTTGGTTCCTTTCAGCCACCCCTCACCCCTTTGGCTCCATCAGCCTTCTACAGTACAGGGCCTGTGGCACGAGGCCTGAGCAGAGCACTTCTGACACTGTTTTCTGAGACGGGTGCCTGTGTCTTGGGGGCATGTGGCCCATAGTGATGGGTGGCCTGACTCTCCTGATTTGATCTGAGTGCTCCTGAGATAAACTGTAAGGTGCTGTGAGGTAGAAAGGCCCCAAGGGGTCCTGGCCTGAGCACCAAGGCAGACACACGTCTCTGCTAAGTAGACTGCTTGCCACTTGGGAATGTGGGAGGCAGCCGAGCAAAGGGGGCAGGCAGGTTAGAGTCCTATTTTCCTGCAGTGGGTCTGATGCCCATGGCCCACTTCCATTTGAGTAGTCCCATTTTAAGTCCCCAACCCTGCGCCAGCACTGTGTTAGCGTGCCACAGTGTGCCACCCGCCAGCTTCCCTGGGGAAGCTGAGGCCAAGCAGGCAAGTTGCTGAAGTCCCCTCACTCCTAAGCTGCAGAGTGAGGCCATCGCCTCAGTGGGCATCACTCCCCCACACCCAGCCTCACAGTGTCTCTAGAAACATTAATACCACTTTTCTGAGAACAGGTAAGCTCAACATCTTTATCACCATAGGTGATAGCAATTGATATTATAGTCGCCTTATAGTAAGGAAACTGAGATGCAGATTGTTTGAGCCTGGATTTCTGGTCCTAGCATCAAATGAAAGGGGATAAGCTGCCCTTGCTCCTGGCAGGCCTGCAGATCTGGAGGTGGCAACTGGGAACCATGGTGGCAATGTGTCATAGCAGTGTGGGGGATGGTGGTCACCTCTTAGGTGCCTCTGTTATCGAGGTAACACTGTGACCTGCCTCTCCCTCCCTGTCACGGCCACAGGAGCCCCCTGGTGAAGGCCGTCTTTCATGCCTGCAAAGCTATGCACGCCTCACTCTCTGGGAAAGCTGATGGGCAGCAGAATTCCTTCTGCCATTGTGAGAGGGCCAGCGGCCACCTGTGGAGCAGCCTCAATGTCAGCGAGGCCACTTCTGACCCCGCCCTCAACCACGTGAGTAGGGGCTCAGCTGTCCCTTCAAATGTGCTGGCCTCCACGCTGTGACAGCACCCTTGCCTACTCCCAGAATGTGGCCCGTTTGCCTAGGTGGATACCCTCTCCAGTCCCTGGGGGCTGAAAACATTCATGTCAGCACCCGTCCTCAGCTGAGTCCCAGCTCCTAGGGGCCACGTTTGCGCAGCCCCAGGTGAACTGCAGTTGGCCAGGGCTGTGCAGTGGCTCATGCAGCCTGCTCATAGCTTGTGCTGTGCTGCTGGCCTCCCGGGCCCTGCCCTCTCACACACCTCGCCACTGCCTGCGCCCATCTGGCAGGTGACTGCGGTGCATTGTAGTTGCATTGCATGTTCTGGCGGTACCGTGCAATGTTTCCACAGTGCATCCCAGAGGCCCGCCCGCCCGCCTGCCTGCCCTCAAGAGGCCGCTGTGACACACACAACACACGGACTGACTGACTCTCTCTCTCTCTCTCTCTCTC
>NW_004524732.1:6317380-6328358 GCF_000260255.1 Octodon degus
CCCCCCCCCCAGCACATGGTTCTTGTGGGAGAATGGGACAAGGAGAGCAGCAGCAGGCAGAGCAAAGCGAAGAGGGGCATCCTGGGGTTTAGCCTCAGCTGCTCTCTGGGTCTGGTCCTGTGTGACTGGGCGGGCAGGCACTGGGGGCTTCAGGTATCAGTAGTATGGACACTGGCATGCAACCAGGACAGCATGTCATTCCCACAGGAATAACATAGAGGAAGGGTCCCAAGTTAAAGGCAGAATGGGGGCTTCTGTGGAGCTTCCTGTGCTCTACCTTAGAGAACCAGCCAGTCTTAGCTGGAGAAAAAGAAAGGCTGAGGCATCCTTTAGAGGTGGGGTCCTTGGGGAGGTGAGAGAATGGGCCTCTGAAAGGCCCAGTGGCCAAAGACCAGATGCCAGCCCGGCCCGCTGCCCCCAGGCTCCTGTGTGCCCACACCTTTTAAGTGCCAGCTTTTGTTCAAGGAGAGTGTTCCTTCCAAAAGATCCCTGGAGGCTGTCAGCAGCTGGGAACAGTGGGGTCAAGGGCCAGGGCCTTGAGCAGGCACAGGGCACGAGGTCTGGGTGACACAGTCACCTCCCTGGGCTACCCTGGGGAAACAAGGCCTTGTGCTGGGAGAAAAGAGTCTTTCAAGGCTATGAACTCAAGGACAGCTTGTGGCCTCTCACAAGGATGTGCTGTCTCCTTGCTACTCCGCATAGTGCCAGTCTCAATGGCTTGTGGACAGTGTCCACACCGTGGCAGTGTAAACTGTGCTTATGCAGCCCTGTGCTGCCGTTCCCATTTTGTAGATGAGGAGACTGAGGTTCTGGGGCTAAGTCATGTGCCAGGGTCCTGTAGCTAGGAAGTGCAAAACCGGGCTTGAATCCAGGTCAGTCAGGCACCCAAGCTGAAACCACTGTGCAGCTTTACCTTTATGCACACTTGTTTCCTCCTGTTCTCCCGCCGTCACTGGCCTCCAGACTCCGCTGCCACTTCTTGAGGGTACCTTTGGCTATCTGAGCCGTCGGGCCAGCTTGGGCTCCCGTGAGGTGGATCTGGTACCCTCAGACCCACAGGGTTTAGCCCTGCCTCTGCCCCAGCCCATGCTGCGTCCCCTGCATATGCTGCTGCCCTTCAGAGCCTCGGCTTTCTCCTCTGCAGAAGCAGGAGCAGATCTTCTAGCCTGAGGTTGCGAAAGGACTAGCGCTCTTCTTTCCTTGGGGACTCCTTGTTTCCCCCCAGCTGCTGAGGGCCTGGGTGCCCACCTGAGCGAAGACCAGTCACCTGTCTTCTCCCTCTCCCCTATAGGTGGTCCAACTGCTCACCTGTGATCTGCTACTGTCACTGCGGACAGCACTTTGGCAAAAGCAAGCAGGTGCCAGCCAGGCCGTGGGTGAGACCTACCACGCATCAGGCACTGAGCTGGCTGGCTTCCAGCGAGACCTGGGCAGCCTGCGCAGGCTGGCACACAGCTTCCGCCCAGCGTACCGCAAGGTGAGGCCCAGAGAGCTGGCAGGACATACTTGTGACTATGGAGTTGGTTGTGAGGTCACCTGCCAAGGCCCAGCATTGGGCTGAGTACACATACCAGAGTACCTACTGCATGCCCAGCCCCAGCGCAGCTGGGAGTGGTCACACTCTGCCTCCAGCCTGGAGCCACACAGCCACACTCGTCTGTTGGATGCTGGTTGGGAGGGTTCAGGTGCAGGTTGGGTAAGGAGCTCCTGTCCGGTCACCAGGGAGCAGCTCTGACTATGACTGCTTGTCAGAGTGCCAGGCTCTCCCTAGAACCACGTATAGAGAGTCCCCTTACTCCTTTCTCTGAGCCACTGGGGGCTTCGGGCCTGCTACCCACTTTTCTCCACATGGCATCTCCTTGGTCTTCGATGCAGACTGAACTGGGTCTCTGAGGACAGTTGTGTAAGTGAGCTCGCTGGATTGTCGTTTCCCTCTTTGTTTTTATTGCTGCTTAGAGTAATGTGCTGAGCCATTTTGTTGTTTGGTTGGTTGCTTGGGGGGAGGGTGGCTTGAGACCCGGTTTTACTCCAGCTCAGGCTAGCCTCAAACTCATGACAGTCCTCCTGCCTCAGCCTGAGTGCTGTGATTACAGGCGAGTGTCACCATGCGTGTATTGTGGTATATGTTGCCCAGGCTGCCATCAGATTCCTGGCCTTGAGCTGCCCTCCTGCCTGAGCTTCCCATAGCTAGAACTACAAGTGTGTGCCATTTGTACCTGGCTTGTATTAAACATTTTTAAATATGTTGTATTTTTCCTTGACGGGGTAGTGTGTATAATATATAGTAATCAAATCTAGCCATTCCTTGCCTCATTTATCATTCCTTTGTGTTAAGATCATTATATTTTACCTCAATTGTTTTCTAAGAATTTTAGTTTGATCTGTATCAGGAAGGGTATAGGTTGTATTGGAAGGAAACAGAAAGGAGGCCTCAGGATGTGGCTGCTGCCATGGGCCATGTGCCTTGCCCCAAGGTGCTGGGACATCTTCGCATTGTCACCCCAGCTACTGGGCAGCCACCGAGATGGATACTATACACAGAATATCAACATAGAATAGCCCTTACCAGAAAGAGAAATGTGGCCCTGCGTGGATGCCTACTGTGGCCCGCCCTCCGGCCTGCTGTCAGCATGGCTGGCATCAGGAGATGCCTCTCGAAATAACCTCTCTCTCTACCCCACTTCTTCCCGAGGGGTCACACTGCCTTCTGGCAGCACTGAGGGCTGAGACGGGGCTGTTAACGCTTGTGGTGCTGGGATTGCACCCAGGACCTTTGCCCTGAGGTATATCCTCAGCCTGATGTCTATTTTTTATTTTGAGATAAGGTCTCAGTAAATCCCTAAGTTTCCCAGGCTGGGCTAGAAACCTGCAATGGAAGGGCTGTGAGGATGGCTCAGTGAAATAAGCGCTTCCCTGGCAAGTGCAAGGGCCTGAGTTCAATCCTCGGTTCCGCAAAAAACAAAAAAAGACTGAAACCTGCAGTGCTTCTGCCTTAGCCCCCCAGAGCTCTGGGATCACAGGTGTGTGGCACCACACTCAGTTTGTATTTAGGATTTTTAAGAAGCTAGATACCTAGTGATTCCTGTTTACCACAGGTACGCTGACTTCACCTCAAAGCCTCTGTATTCTGTCCTCTCTGAAGAAACCAGAGGAAACAAGGCACTGTATGTGGTACCAGCCCACGGGGGGCTTGACCATGTTCCCTGTACTTCACCAGGTGTTCCTGCACGAAGCCACCGTGCGCCTAATGGCAGGAGCCAGCCCCACTCGCACACACCAACTGCTGGAGCACAGCCTGCGCCGCCGCACTACTGAGAACTCGAAGCATGGTGAGTCTGGAGGGAGACCAGCAGGGCCAGCTCAGAGCTCCCTCTGGAGAGGTTGCTGCTGCTCACGGCCCTGTGGGCGCCCAAGGAGCCCCAGGCTTGTATGATGGCTGAGTGGTGGGTGTTAGCTGAGTAGTAAAGCTTCCAGCCTGGAGCAGGATAGAGACCTGGTGAGGCTGCCTCCAGCCCATGAGGGTTAGGTGACAGCGGCTGCTTGAGTGGGAGCAGCACCTGCACATGTCTCCTCTTTCCCACAGGAGAGGTGGACGCCTGGCCTGGCCAGCGAGAACGGGCCACTGCCATCCTGCTGGCATGTCGCCACCTTCCTCTCTCCTTCCTCTCCTCCCCGGGCCAGCGAGCCGTGCTTCTGGCCGAGGCTGCCCGCACCCTGGAGAAGGTGGGCGACCGGCGCTCCTGCAGCGACTGCCAGCAGATGATTGTCAAGCTAGGCGGCGGCACTGCCATCGCAGCCTCCTGACAGCCAGGCATGGCTCACCCCCTGCCTTTGTCTTACTGTCTCCCCCAGGACCCCTGTCTCCCAGACTGTCTCCCTCTGCTCTCCTCTTTGAGAGCTGTGGGGATGGCCTCACCTTCTGAGCTGCTAGCAGCAAGGCTTTGGGACCACTGCAGGCCAGAGGGCCCGAGCAGAGTTCCCCAAGCTGTGAGACACCTTGGTGCATGCTCTCGTGTGACCGCAGGCAGATGGAGTGGTGCCCTCCCTGGGAGCCCCTCAAAGACCCTGCACATCCCCCATCTGCTTTCTCATTTTTTACAGGCTTTCTCTCTGGAGGGCCAGGTCTCTGTGCCGTGGTACAGTGCCCAGCACACCCTCCCCCTTTTTATATGAGTGTTTTTATACCTGTGTGCTTGGGTCTGCTGTGATGCAGGGCAAAACTGCTGTGGCACCCTGTGTCTCCCCAGGTTTGCACCCTCCACTGTGTGTGACTTAACAGTATAGTGTGCTGCTGTCATTCCATGGGACAGCAGGGAAGGAAGGAAGGAGCCCAGCCTGGGAGGTGCTTGGGAAGCAGAGGTAACCCTGGGTATGGGTAAAGTAATGTTGGCATTATTTTTTAATTTTTTACAAAAATAAACGGTATCTTATTTAATTGTCCTGTTCTTCCCACTCCCCGCCCCCTGGGACATTAGTCCAAGCTCAGGGTAGGCCCGGGGCTGGGGGGAACAAAGCCACCTCTTGGGCCTGGGGACCAGGGGTCTTCAGTACAGCTTGGTTGCCTCCTACCCCTACCCTAACTCCTACCTCCATTGCATATTTTCATTCCTAATTCTTGTCTTGAAAATGAGCCAAGGTAGCAGGGAACAGCCCCAACCCTCCCCAGTGACATGCCTCTTCTGGCTGGGGGCCAGAACTGAGGTCCCTCCCCTTGATGGGGGATCAGGTCAGGATCCCCTGGCACAGTGCCTCCCTGGTGATTTCCCCCAGGGCTGCAGCCCTTGTGCCTCTGGAGGGGTACAGTACTTTTTAACCCTTGGAACTGCCAGGGGCAGGGGGTGGCTGCACAGCAGGGCACCCTTGGTCAGCTTGGACCCCACGCATTCTGTCTCTCACCCCTTCCCCGCCACTGTAATTTATGCACCCTGCCCACTAGGGCAGTGCAGCCCTTGTGTCACATGTATATACTGTGCCTTTTCTCCTTACTGGTTTTATTTGGGGGGGTTGGTTTTTCACTGAAAAAGGGGAATACATGGACGGTTTTCTTAATGTTCAATCATTACCATGTCCTGGACATTGGTTATTCAATAAACACCGATTGGTACCACCCAGCACCAGGTGTGTGAAGGTCTGTTGTGTGACTGCTGTGGTGCAGGCCGAGGGGCTGCGCAACTTGGCTGGCGGTGGACAAGGACCCAGAGCCTCCCAGTACCTTCTGCAGGACTGTGCTTGCCCACCATTGTACCCGGCCTCTTCTTCCCATGCCTGGTACCCACTCTCTCCCATGGACAGATGAGGGCCTGGCATGAGTTGCTGGCAGTGCTGCTGGGGCCAAAGGTCACTGCATCCAGGTTCCACCATGTTCCCTGGACATACAGCTGGCAGCTCACCTGGTGGCAGCAGTTGGCTGGGAGCTGCGTGGCCCTGTCCTAGTTTCCCTTTCCTCAACCGCTCCCTGGCCTCAGCCTGCACTTCACTTACACATGGGGCTACCGATCCCACAGTTGCACAAGCTCCCTTGATAACACAGGAAGTACCAGTATGTGCTAAATGTCTAGTGACGCTTCAGGGGTCCACAAGGAGCAGCTGGATGGTGTGCTGAGCCTGGCAGAGCTGAGTTTGGGGATTCCTTGTGAGAGCAAGCTTGGGACCGCATTGTACAGCTAGCTGCCCTGCTCCCCTCCCTGAGAAACACCTCAGAGCTGGTCACTTCCTGAGGAGGAGCTGTGCTCGACCACATTCCTCAGGAGCAGAGCAGCCAGGAGGGGCCCGCTGTGTAGGTCCTGTCCACTGTCATGCAGCCACCACTCAGGGCCTCCAGGAATCTGCACACCGTTAGCACCAACGCAGCTTTTCTCAACCGCAGGCCCAAACAGACCCCACACAGCCTGGCGCAACAGTATGCACTTTCCTACAAGCCATCAAGGTAGGACCATGGGCTCTGGGGTCTGCTTTGGAGCTTCTGGGCCCTGGAAGGTGTGAGGCCGCCCATACCCTGGAACCAGCTCCCCATCCCACCAACACAGCTCACACCTTCCCTGCCCTCCCCTACACTGCCCTTTCCCCAGAGCCAGTTTGGTAACCCTGGTAAGGTGAGCTACTTACTGCTCAGACACCCCTTGGAGTTTCTACGAGGTCTGCATGGGAAAAAGCAGCGCCTGGTAGCCAAAACTGAATCACCCCTGGCTGGGTGGCGTGCATGTGGCTCCCTCCCCTCCCCCAGAGCAGCTCCTAGAAGCAGGAGGGGCACCTCTCCTGAGCACCAGATGTCCACAAGGCCCACATGCATTGGGGGGTGGCCCTGGGCCAACCTGGCCAAGCAGCCTGCAGAGCAGGCTATGTCAGTGAAGATCAGCCAAGCCAGGCCCACAAGCAATGTGGGTGACTGGCTGGATGCTCACCTCTTAGAGGCTCCAGTCAACCTCTGTACCACATGGCTTGGGACCCAACAGCCCTCCCCGGCCAGATCTGAAAGTGGCTGAGGTGTAACTGCCCCCCTCCCAGGGCTCCTACTGGTGCGGGCATTGAGCCTGGCACTCAGCCCTGGCCCAGGCACCCCTGCCTGCACGCTCAGGAGCAGGCCTCTGTTCTTGCACATGCTGTGCCCTCTGCCTGCACTGCCGTCTGTCCAGTCAATGACAATTGTGCCACTGGCGCTGCTTGGGGCAGAAACCACTTAGGGTTTATTTACACGGGGAGTGAGAACTGTTGGCCCCAAGGCCAGGAGCACTGGCTCCAAGGCCTCCAGTCCAGGCGGGGAGCATCGGGGCTCCAGGTGCCCCAGGGGGAAGGTCCCTGCCTCACACGGTGACCTCAGCTTTGCTGTTGGTGCTTAGGTGCCACGGCCCGCGGCCCGCACCGCTGTACAGGCCGGGGTGCTGTGCGTTGAAGACCTCAGGTAGCTTCTCCACGCTGAACTGGCGCCGGGGTGCGTGGCCCAGCCGACGGGTTGCGGGAGAAGCCTGGGCCACGGGAAGGCCTCGAGGGGCCGGCCGGGTGGGGCGGCCAGCGGTCCACGCCCCATATGGGCCGGGCGGAGCAGGGCAGGCAGGAGGCGCGTACCCTGGCGGCGCCCAGGGACAGGCGTCCAGCAGCGCAGGCAGGTCCTCGGGAGTCCGCGGCGCCCGAGCTGGGAGGGTCCTCAGGGCCGGCTCGACAACGGGAAAACGCGGGTAGAAGTCCTGCGGCGCGGCCTCTACAGGGACAGGCGGGTGGGCGGGGTCAGCGCAGGTCTTGGGGCACCTACTGGCTGAGCCTGGCAGTCTGGACGAGATCAGGTCTGCACCCGACCCAGAGCCGTGAGCTGAGCTCTGCTCCTTGGGACACTGGCGCACCACGAGACCCAGACTCTCACCTGCAGCCTTCAGCGCAGCTGTCTTGAGCGTGGCGAACTTGGCATAGTCGGGCTGCAGTGTCACGCTGCCACCGCCCAGCAGCCGAGGACCATGCGGGGGTCCAGGGGTGGCAGAGCCCAGGGGCGCGTTATTGAGGCGTTTCTTGTCTGCAGGGAGGGCAAATTAGATGAGACCCCACATGGACTCAGCACTCCCCACCTGCGCCCCTGCCCCTCCAAAGTGCAGCTTAGTGGAAACCCAGGGGACACCTCTCTAGCGGGGACAGGGTGAAGTCTGGCTTTGAGGTCTAATGTCAGGTACAGGGGAACAAGGTCTGGCTCAGAAAACCACGAACAATGGCAGCCAGCCCTGGGACTGCTGCCCTGATGGATAACTCAGGTTGGCTGGCCCAGGTGGGGGTTGTCTGGGGACAGAGCAGCAAATCCTGAATCTGGAGCCTTTCGAGTAGAAGCGAAGCTCCTGAAACTGAAAGTTCCAGGGGGCCCTCTCCACCAAGGGCAGTCAGCCCTTGTCCAGCCCCCATTCAGACACCTGAAGAGGCAGGCAGCTCTTTCTGTCTGGGAAGCAGCAGCTCAGAGCCTCCACCCCCAGCCAAGCAAGCAACCTCTTATCCCCACCCCATACCCCGTTCCATACCTGCTCTGGACCCAGCGCCCCTCACCTGTGCTGTTGTGGGGGGATTCCCGGGGGAAGCTGTCGCCCATCTGCACCTGGACACAGCTACCCAGGGGCGGGCCCAGAGGTGGGGGCAGAGGTTCCTGGGGCCCCGGCTGCTTCAGAAGTTCTGTCAGTGTCCTGCGGGGACAGAATGATGAGGAGCAGCCCTATCTGCCTCCTCCCATCAGCCAAACTCTGGTCTTGCTCAAAGGCCATCAGCCACCACTGATACACTGCATGACCCTGGGCAGTTCTTCAGCCTCTCTGCACTCCCTCAGTTTTCTCCTGTTATTGACCTTTGGTGTCCAGTTTCTCCTACCAGACGAGTTTGAGACCTATCAGTGTCCCTGAGGGCCCCAGGATGGCCACCTCCCTGCTCAGGTCAGGAAACTCGAACTGGGGCTCTCTTCACTTCCCCCACAGCACATACTCCTGAGCCCCAACTCAACCTTCCGTCATCCCAGCATAAGCTTCTGCTTGTTTGTGGTGTCCTTTCCTCCCACTCCTGGCTTCTTCCATAACCTCCTATTCACCTCAGAGCCCCACTGAAGGAGAGGCCCCTTTACTGCTCCCTATTGCCCTTCCTGCTGCCTGCATGGGCCGGGACATAGAGGACAAGGGGAGCCCAAAGAAGTGCCCCTGGCAGCCCAGCACCCAGAGGCTGTGTGACCTTGGGCAGCTGCTTCCCTGGGTACCCAGGATACCCAGCCCCCACCCAGCTGTGACAGTGTCTCATTGAACCTTCCCTCACACACAGCCAAACTCAGCTTTCAGCCCAGCTGCCTGCAGCACCCAAAAACCCATGATTTTCTCCCACTCGATCTGACCCTCCTTCTGGGGCTGGGACTGTGGCTGATTCACTGGGACACCTGGGGTGGCCACGGTTTGGCTGGAGGGTGATGAAGTCTGCAAGTGTTTGATTTCTGCAGCTCACTCTGCAGTCTCATCTCTGGGCAAGCTCTGACCAGGAGTAACTGTCACACCCCCGGGCCTTTGCACAGGCTTTCTCCAGGGGCTGACTTTGGTGC
Source organism: Octodon degus (assembly GCF_000260255.1). NCBI lineage: Eukaryota > Metazoa > Chordata > Mammalia > Rodentia > Octodontidae > Octodon > Octodon degus. The sequence goes on from NW_004524732.1 coordinate 6,326,421, forward strand.
CCCACATTACCCTCACAGAAGCATGCCCTGGCCATCAGCCCTGGCATGACAGAATGAGGGTGAGACTTGCAGAATGTGGGCAAGCCTTCAAAACACCCCTACCCATGAGCCCAAGTCTGATTTGAGGTGTCACCAGAGGGGGGAAGATTCAGCATGCCTGTAACCCAAGGAAGAGACTGGCCAGTCATAACCAAATCTACAGATGAAGAGGCTTCCAAGGCAACAGGTCAGCTCGACTCCTCCAGCCACCCTCACACTATGGTGGCCCTCAGCTTCCACTGCCCCTCCCTGCCCAAGGACACTCCTCCCCTCCCCAGCGACCCTTGCCCAACACAAAGGACTCCAAACACAAGACAGCTAGCTCCTGGCCTGTGCCCAGGACCCCTGCATGTCCTGCAGCTGGAGCCACAGCCCTAGCTCTGGCCACCAGTGCCCAACTCCAGAGGGTGGCTAAGAGGCCTGGGGACAAGGAAGCCCTCAGCCCTGGGGCCCTGAGGCCCTGAGGCCCAGGAAGTGAAGCATCCATATCTGGTCCACCAAGCCACTGGGCTTCTCTTCTAAATGCCAGCCTGTTGCACTTAGTAGCATCAGTTGCTGCCCGTCCAAAGGACTGGGAGCTGGTGGATAAGGCGGGCACAGGAAAAGCTCAGGAGCACAGGAGTGCGTAAGTGTGGGCTGGGTTCCAGCACCAAGGCCAGGACACAGAGTCCCAGAGATCACATCTGACTGAGGAAGGGAGCCTGGCTTCTATGGCTCCTGCCTGGTATCAAGCTCAGAATTTAAAATTAAAAAAAAACAAAAAACAAAAAACAAAAAACCTCAGAATTTAGCCAACACAGCAGGTTTGGCGGTGCACACCTGTGATCCCAGCACTCTGGGAAACTAAGACAGGAGAATTGCAAGTTTGAGCCCAGCCTGGGCAACTTAGAGACTCTGTGAGACCCTGTCTCAAAAATTAAAAAGGGAAGAGGATGTAGCTCAGTCCAAAGGCCCTGGACTCAAGCAGCCCCAGTACCAGGAAAAAAGAAACAAAAAGGACTATCAGCACCTGATTGGTCAGCCCCACGCCAGTCCCTTCTAACCAGACGACCCCGACCTTCGCCTGCCAGCTATTGAGCAGGCAGAGGGGCTTCTGAACCCACCCCCAAGGTCAGGCCTGAGTCACTGCTAGCTGAGGGAGGAGAGGGATGGAGGGGGAAAGGGAGAGGGGGGATCGGAGAAACAAGAGCGAGTCAGGCTTCTCTTCCCTCTGCCTTCAACCCCCATTACTGAGTCAGCCCCGCTCCCTTGCCTGGCCAGTGGGACTCGAGTCCGGCCTCCTCCCCGGGCACTAACCTTGTAACCTCTGCAGAGGAGGCTGGAACCGCGGGAGGGTGGCCCAGCGCCCAGCGCCCTGCGCCTAGGCAGCCGGAAGGTCAAGGGGAGACAGCGATATATCAAATGTCCACTCGGAGGAGAAGTGGGGGTCAGGGGAGGCGGCGCCATGGGATTAAGCCAGGAGAGGGGGCTGCGGAGAGGCCCAGACCCCGAGCGGGCCCGGAGGGCCGTCGGTGCGCAGCGGGTGGCGGCGCTCGCTCACCTGGTCACTGTGCGCCGCGCGCGCGGGCTGCGAGCCCTCTCCAGGCCCAGGCGCGCCCCGATGCCGACCAGCACGAGCAGCGCGGCGACGCCGCACACCGCGTAGACGGCCGTGTGGCTGCGCTCGCGGCCGGGGTCCCGAGGTGCGGCGGTGTCGCGGGCGCGGGCCGGCGGGCGTCCGGTCTGCACCCAGGCGGGCGTGTCGTAGTTGGAGCAGCGGCTCTGGTCCAGGCGGCGCGGCCCGTCGTGGCAGCAGAAGCGGTAGCCGCACGTGCCGCAGCAGAAGCTGTAGGCGCCCGAGCTGCAGTTGAAGGGCGGGTCCCACTGGCCCATCACGTCGTAGTAGCCGCGGCAGCGGTC
>NW_004524732.1:6329154-6336317 GCF_000260255.1 Octodon degus
GCGGCCGGGAAGGGCCGGGGCGGGCGCGCAGCCCCGACAGTCCGCGCCACTCGCGCCGCCTTTCGGCCCTCCGTGTCCGGTCTAATTCCCACGAGGGGGCCCGCGCCTCTCCACTCTCCTCGACCCCCCAAGCCCCCTCTCTGGGAAGGAACCCCTCGCGAGACAGTGCAGGGGGGTAAGGCTGCATCTTCAGCGCAGATTCACCCCAGGGCGCGGGCACCTGGCTGGGGTCCCAGGCTGCTCCAACCCCGCTGCGCCGGCCTCCTGCGATTTACTCCCCTCCCCAAGCGCCAAAGAGTGGAAATTAGGCCAGACTCGGCCTTCGAAGAGCAAAGACAGGGGCTGTGCCATGGACAGTGGCCGGGTGACACCCAAGTCCTTTCAGAAGTCGGGGAAGGAGGAGAGGGTTGGAACTTGGCCCTGGCCTAGGGAGTGGCTCCGCCATGTTTTCCGAGTTCAGTTCGGGTTATGCCACAGCACCTGGCTTTTTCCCTCCTTCAGTTTCTCCTGTTTCTATCAAATACTTCCTCGAGCCCATGCAGTGGCTCCTGCCTGTAAATCCTGGCTATTCGGGAGGCTGAGGCAGGAGAATCTCTTCAGCCCAATAGTTGCAAATCAGCCTAGGCAACATGTTTTACTTCCAAAGTAAACTCTTCCTCAATAGCAGATTGGTAATCTGCTTCTACACAGTAAGGGTCAATATGACACCCTCACTGTTCAGATGGGGAAATCAGGAGGAAGCATAAGGACCAGCATGCCAATTAATAGCCAAGAAAAGCCCCTAAAAAAGCTGCAGAGTCCAGCCATGAAGTTTCAAACAGAAACAAATGAAAGATGGAAGGATAGCAAAACACAAACTAAAAACCAGTTACAAAACAGGATGTAGAGTGTGGCGCCTGCAGGGTGGTTGTCTCTGTTGATGGGATTAAGGCACTTTTCACCCATTCCTTTGCTCATCCATTTTTTCTTCAAAACCATGACAAGGAAAGTCATGGAAAGGGGACAGGGTCTTGCAGTTGGGTGGGATGTACGTGCCCTATGGAGGGACAGAAGAGACATGGCAGGGAGGAGGGTGCCCTCCTTCCCACCTTAGCCACTCATATCTGAAATTAGCCTGCCAGGCCCTCCAGTAAGGCGACAGAGGACTTGATCCTCCTTAACATGTAAATCCTTCCTCTTCCTCCTCCATCTCCTCCACTTATAATCGGATCCCAGTGGTCTGGGAAGAGGGGTGGAAAGGGGAGCAGAGAGGACCCCAGGGTGCCCAAATTCTCTCTTACAGAAATTAGAGGCCTGAGCTGGCTTTTCTTGGCAATGGGATGGCTGCCCCAGGGTCCTCTTCTGCCTGCTCCCCGGGTCACAGAGGCTCTGGGGCTGGCCACCCCTTCCATGTTACTGGCATTGGACTTAAGCTTGACGCTGCTCCTCAGAGCTGTGACCTCTTCCTTGGCAGGGTGACCCAACCGCTCCAGCCTGATGCTCTCCCTAAACTCTGTCCCCCCCCTGGCTCTTTTTATTCCCATTCTCCTGACATTGGGCCTTCTGGCAGCATCTTCCCATGTCAGTGCCAATCATGTCCTGCAAAGTGACAGCCATTTGTCTAGTGAAGGAGCTGGACTGCACCCCACACACAGCTTTCATTTCCTCCATCGTGGTCTGATTCTGTGGGCAGCAGGGCCACCATGAGTGTCCACATCTACCCAGTCTGTGCCAGGCCCTCAGCACCCTCTCTATGAACATGTGGCCCTGGGGGAGTTGGGATGGGAGGAATAGCCCCAGACACACTGCCTGACTGCTCCAAGTCCTGGATTGGAGCATCTATGTGGCCAACACTGCTCCCTGCCCCACCAGCGTGCCCAGCTATGTGCTGGGCGAGGGGATCTAGTGATGGCACAGCCCAGCAGAGGGATGACCCCCTTTGCCATGAACTTTGAGGGCGCTGATCACAGCAGACTCCAGAGCACAGGTCCCTTGTCTCTTCTGCCAGCCCCCCTAAGCCTGTGTCACCAAAAATCATCCATTGATCCAGGCTTAAAATAACCCCTGGCATCTGCAGTGAGCCCCGAGGGGCGGGCAGAGGAGCTGAGTTTCTGAGCCTGAAGGGCACCCACCCCGCCCCCAGCTCCCAGAGCTGGCAGCTTGGGTGTGCGGTGGCTGCGTGTGCGTGTGGCTGTGAGTGAGAGGGCAGGTGGGGAGCCAGCATGGTCACATGTGCCCATGTGGATGTGCCCACGCACATACTAGTCTCCCCCATGCCCTGGCTTCACAATGGAAGCCTGGGGTCCTGAGAGGCCTTGATCATTAAGGAAAACCTGGGCATGGGGGAGCCAGGCTGCCAGATCTGCCCACCCTGGGAGAAGGTTTGGGATTTCCTAGCAAAAAAACCAAGATCCACGGAAGGGCAGTGACTTCCTGAGAGTGGTACACAGTCAGGGTCTGGCCAGGAGTCTACACTGTGAGCTCCAAAGCTGCGCTCCAGTGGCCTGGTGTGGACAAGCAACTGGAGGGCCAGTGGGGCGGGGGAGGCGCATCCTGCACCGGCAGTAGGTCCCTAGCCCAACCAGCCGTGCTGTTCCCAATGCCCTGATGGTTGTCATTCCTGCGCTCTTGGAGCTGGCCTACCTTCCAGGGCCTCAGTTGTCTCATCTGCAAGGTGGGTGGCCAGCATCTCCATGACAGGGCTATGGGGAGAGGACAGTGGTCCCAGGCAGAGAAGCACTGGGTACACGGAGCCTCCTGGGACCCTCCCAGCAGAGCATGGTGATTTGACAGCAGATGCCACTCCCTAACTAGAAGGGCCCGTTCCCTAAACCCACTTGCTTCCATTCCTCCACGTGGAGGGTTAGCTGCTAGCAGACGTTCTGGGAAGGGCACAATGGACTCCCCGCTAGTGCAAATTCGGCACCAGGAGCGGGTCTGGAGGGAGGGCGCGCGGCTTCCTTTGTCTCCTGAGAGCAGCGTGACTCAGCCTCCAGCTGCCCGTAGGAGGGAGGGGGCGCCGGGACTCCTGAGGTCGCGAGGGAGCTGCGGCCTTGGGGGGCTGGGAGCTGAGACTTGGCCAACCTCGCTCACCCTCTTCCTGCACCATGCCTCGGGAGTCTCAGATAATTCCTTCAGCCCGAATCCACCCCATCAGGCCCTCCGCAGGCCGAGGGAACCTGCACTGACCACCGCGACGTGGCTCGACAGCAGCCAGGACAGGGCACGCAGCGCCCCAATTCTGAAGATTCACTGGGCTCCAATTCGGAAGATCAGAGCCGGGATAGGCGTGGGGGGGCGGCCGCGCCCTTAAGTTGGGGCCACGGCCGCATTCCAGGGCCCCTGGTTCTAGCTGCTTCCTGCAGGATGCGCGTTTCAACAGGGACCCCTGCACCGCCTAGAGGTCAGGAGGGGGAAGACCGCACCTTGGCCCCGCCCTTCGTCAAGCCCCTCCTCTTTCCTCCACCTCGCGCCCGGCCCCACCCCTCACCCCGTCCCGCCCGCTCGGCTCCAGGACCCAGCTGCTGGTGGTCAAGGCGGAGCTGACCGCAGGAGCCGCTCAGGTCGACTTTCACCGTCCCCCACTCGCCGCAGCATCCTGGTCCGGGTTGCATCCCAGATTCTCTGCAGTCTTGGGAAGTGGAGATGCTCAGTGTCCCCCGGGGGCCCAGACTTCTGAGGATCCGTAGTTCCCCACACCCCAGGAGTCCCCGCCGACTACACCAGCGTCTCTGTCCTCCCCAGTCCTCACTGACTGTCACCGTGCCTCAGGTGGTCGTCTTTATGGAACTCCAGCCCCACCTGCTCCCCAGGCCTGCGGGTGACCTTCCGTAGCCCTGGTCTTGCAGGTCTACATTCCTTTAATCTCGAAGGAGACAGGCTGGGGGCTTTCCTGCTGGGAGGCTCCCTGCTGGAACAAGTGAAGGTCAGGTCTCCCTGACCTCCCAGCGGGCATCCCCAACCTCAACCCGAGCCATGGACCATAGTTGCCAGGCAGGAAATGAAAGGGGCCTGCTGGAAACTCCAGGAGGAACCGAGACTTCGGCCGCCCTGCCCCCACTTGCCGGGCCCTAGGGACCTTGGGGACGCTGGGGAAACCAGACCCTCCTCCCAGAGAAACTGAACAGATGTGGCCCCTGGGATTGCTTTTCCCTGTCCCCACTTCAACAAGCAGTCCTTCTGAAGTCTGTCATGGGTCCCTCACGGCAAAGTGAGGCCGACTGGGAGAAAGATCTTTCAGTAGTGATGAGAGCAAGCGGTGGGCCCTCCCATCACTCCCTGATGCCACCATCCTGAGGAGGGGCCCTGGGCCTGCAGCCTTCTGCTGGGACTGCCCTCGCCAGCCACCACGGACTGCCCTCTGTGACCTGGGCCACGCTTCTCCTCTCTGGGGCTCTCTCTTCCAATGTGCGGAACCCACAGCCCCATCCCAGCCCATAGACCTGAAATGGCCCCTGCTTTCCAACAGGGGCCTCCTTGGTCAAGGCTCAGGCAACTCCTCTTCAGAGAAGCAGAGGCTTGCGCAAAGTTTTCCGAAGGAGGTGTTCTGTGACTCAGTTCCAATCGCAAAGACCCAACTGAATGTAGTCAGAGGCTCAGGTAGAAAACTTGACAAATGGTGAAAACCTTATTGGGAGGTGTCAAAGACAGAGGTGCTTACTGCATGTCACAAGCAAGATGTGTCTATTTTCCAATTTTTATTAGTACGCCGGACATAACGGTGACATTTTGGGGGTGCTACATGGACATAACGCAAGGTAATTCTTTTTATGTCCTCTCCCCCCATTCTTCCTGCAGGTATTCATATGTAAAACAATGATCGTGAGGGAGAACAACACCCCGCAGGCCCAGGAGGGGCCTGTGGATCTGCCAGATGCCGGTCAGACTCCGGCCTGATTATCAGCTTGAACTGTCCAGCTTGTCTATAAAATGCGTGTCTTTTTTAAAATTAAAAAGAACTGTTTTCAGTATTGGGGCCCGAACCCAGGGCTTTCCTGAGCTCCGTCTTTTTTAATCTCTTTTGAGAAGCTCTCATTATGCTTCCCTGGCAACGTTCCTGCCACAGCCTCTCAGAGCGCTGGTGTCACAGGCATGCACCACCAGGCTTGGCTGAAAACTTGTCTTTTTAACCAAAAGCAGTATCAACAGGAAGAGTCTGTGAGAAGTGACGCATAGGATGGAAGGGGAGGCCGGTCTCCAGTCCCGGGGCCCTTTCGAGGGGACACTGCGCCGGCTCCTTGGCTAGCCCTGCTGTCTCTCTTGCTTCTTCCTCAGAAACATCCCCTCTGCTATCTGCTGAGGCAGTGGTGACGAGGCATCTCCCTCACTGGACCTCAGCTTCCTCAGCTGTGAAGTGAGGGTTTCTTTGTGGGAATTCTCGAAGGTTCCTTCTCCTCTGGAGGCCACAGGCCAGGAACAGAAATTTATATCCAGCCTCTCATTTCCCAGAAGGGCCAACTGAGATCAGAGGGGCTTGGGACCACGAGAGAGCCAGGGGTTTGGCAGGGACAGGAGGTGCCCGGACTTTGCATGTCTAGGCCCAGGGGTTCATTCTTTCACCTTTGGAGCCTGGGCTGGCTGTGGTAGGGAAGGTGGGTATGGTGGGAAGCAGGGGTGGCCAGGAACAGCTTAGAGTCCCCCAACTCTGGGCTGGAATTTGGGGGCTAACTGGGCTATACCCACCTCACTTATCTGGCTCCTGGAGTCTAGACATCTGTGATGGGTTCAGGGAGGGACAGACACATGCAGACTTGGCTATGAACGATCAGTCCTGCAGCCACTGGCCAGGCGCCTGAGCTGGGAGTGGAAGGGGACAGGCATCTGCGAGGCAGTTCAGCTGGGTGGCTTGAGGCAGGGCAGGCAGAAATCCTTGGTGCATGGAACCGAACCAATTTGGCTGAGGACCCACAGAGGGACAAGTGGGACCAGAACCCCCCAGCTTCTGCTCCCAGTCCGGTGCTCCTCCCAAGAAGGCACACAGCTGAGACGAAGTCTGAGAAGCTGTTCAAGGTGGAACTCAGGTGCAGCCTGGCAGGAGAGGCCACAGCTGGCAGCACTGCCCAGCCTAGTCTGTAACTGGAAAGAGAACTGTGGTCCCAGGCCTCCTGAAAGTACCACTGTCAGAGGGCAAGTGGTAGGCACAGCACAGGGTGGCACAGGATGGTCAAGGGAGCGCAGCACTTGGGTGTAGGCACAGAGAAAAATAGAGGCAGGCCCTCAAGCAAAGGGCGTCCGTGCGTGTCAGGTCCATCCAGTTCAAGGCCACAGGCCACCCTGGCCTCCATGCAAAGAGCTTCCCGTAGGTCTTGGGCTTGCAGGGCCCCAGCTGGTCTCAGTCTCTCTTTTTTTGAGACAAGGTCTTGCCATGTAGTCCAGGCTGGCCTTGAACTTGTAGTGAAATTCCTGCCTCAGACTCCCAAGTCTTGGGATTTCAGGCATGTGACCTTGGCTGGCTTTTCCCAGGCGAGCTCTGAGGGTGCCTCCCGCCAGGATGTCCCTTTAGCTGGAGTTCAGAGTTCGGTCCCAGAGCCTGCACAGGCTGTGGCTCCGAAAGCGGCTCCAGAGTAGAAGTGGCATCTTAGTGGGCAGACTGGGCTGAGCTCAGGGTTACCCCGGGGATACAGATGCAGGGTCAGCACAACCCAGCATGGTCTTGTTTCTTTTCTTTTCGAGACAGGGTCTAATTATGCAGCTCAGGCTGGCCTTGAGTTCACTTTGTAGCCAGGTCTGGTCTTGAACTTTTGATCATCCTCCTGTCTCAGCCTCCTGAGTGCTGGGATTATAGGCACATGCCACTATACCCAGTCAGCCTTGTTTCTTTTATCCTGGTTATTTTGGGGTGGGGTGGGGTTGAGGCAGGACCTCACTGGGTCGCCTAAGCTGGCACTGAACTTGTGATCCTCTTGCCTCAGTCTCCCGAGCTCTGGGATTATCAGCATGTACCCTCATGGCCAGTTTTTCCTAGTTACTGCTACAAAATTAGTAAAGGGGCTGGAGGGGTGCGCACAATGGCACGGCATTTGTCTAGCATACAAGAAGCCCTGGGTTTGATCCCTAGGACCACAAAAATAAAACAAGTTACAAAAAAAAAAAAAAAAAAAAAACCCAAAAAAAATGAAGCAGTAACTCCTAAAGTGAAACCATCAGGAAGTTAATCATTGCTGCGACTTGCATAAATTTAAAAG
>NW_004524732.1:6336417-6376534 GCF_000260255.1 Octodon degus
CCCTGGGTTTGATCCCTAGGACCACAAAAATAAAACAAGTTAAAAAAAAAAAAAAAAAAAAAAACCCTAAAAATAATCTTGCACTAAATCCTAAAGTGAAACCATCAGCTGGTTACTCATTGCTGCGACTTGCATAAATTTAAAAGCAGAACAGCTCTAAGAGCAAGGATTAAAGAAATACAACACCTGAGCACAGATTAAGCATCCTCCCACGTAGTCTGTTTTCAGGTTCATTGTAGCTTAATGGCGCCAGTGCGTACTGCAAATGAAAAACCTCTCACTCATTGTTACCTATAGTCTACTGGGTTTACTATGACAAATTCTCTGATGGTGGGTAACTTTATAAATAAAAACCTCTGTTTCTCTGTCTCTTGTTTTGCAGTGCTAGGGATCAAAGCTAGTGGGGCTTTATTACTCAGCTGTATCGCATCCTTATTTATTTTTATTTTTAGTATTTATTTTTTGGTGGAACTGGGGATTGAACTCAGGCCCTTGCGCTTGCCATGCAAGCGCTTATTCTACTGAACTACCTCCCCAGTCCCTTATTTTTTATTTTGAGACACAGTCTCACTAAGCTACATAGGTAGGTCTAGAACTTGTGATCCTCCTGCCTCAGCCTCCCAAGAAGTTGGGATTATAGCCCTGGCTGCACTTTATTTAGCTTACAGTTGAAGAGGTCCCAGGATCCACCTCTAGGGATGACCTTCTGGCCAAGTCTCAAGGTGGCATGGTCTGTCCTTGTAGAGCTGCCCATGTGCAGTCATGGTCATTGCCCACTCACCCTGCACAGACGCCACCTCTGAACACTGCAGTCAGATCACTTTAATACCACACAAGGGGGACAAACCGTGGCACGTGAAGCCTTCAGGTGTGCACTCAACCGCGTCTAACTCAGAGCACACCGGGCCCCTGGAAAGCCCAGGAGCTCAGACACAACCTGTGAGCCTACGCAGTCTTAAGCTGGAAGTCAATTGCAAGCCGCCCTGGCCGACTGCACACTGTGGCCTGTGCTGCCTGTGTGCAGCCCAGTCCCCAGCCAAAGGACTGCTTGGCCCTGAGGAGAGGCTCTGAATCCTTTTGAAGGCCCGGGTCACAGGTCCTCTCCTGTCCCCTCCATTGCTACTGCTGCTCAGGGCCAGCTGTCTTAGTGGTGACCAACTCAGTAGATCCCAGCTCTGTGGCAGGAACAGGGACACTGTGGCTAGATGGGGTTGCGGCCGGGTCTTCCCTGGGTGCAGGCCAGACAGGAGCCGAGGCATCAGGAGTTCCCGAGGAGGGGATGTAGATGTTGTCCGGGGGCTCTAGAGTGATCAGGGCAGGGGACAGGGAGAGTCAGGAAACCCAGGCTTCCCCAACCCAGTTCTGGAAACTTCCTTCCAACAGCTTTGGTGATGGGGTAGGGAGGGGTGGCCTGTGACAGATCCTCAGGACAGGAAGTGCTGAGTTTAGAGACCTGATCAGGGGACTTAAGGAGGGGATTGGGGGGGAAGCCCACCAGGCCACCCCACAGGGCTTCCTGGGGACATGGGACTTGCCATAGTTCCCTAGAGGCCAGCGCTTCCAGGCTCCCAACATGAGACTCACCATCCTGGCTTCTTTCTAGAGCCTCCAGGGTCCTGCGCTGTCGCCACTTCCAGCTCACCAGGGCCACCAGAACCAGAGCCAGAAGCAGCGCCAGGCCCAGGAGTACAGGGACCCCAAAGAGCAGCCCAGGCAGGGGCAGCACGGCCTGTGGGGTTCCGGCGCCCACTGACTCCTGGGGTTGCAGCGCGGTTCCAGGTGCCTGGCTGCTTGCCCCTGCTGCTGGCAGAGGGGACAGGGAGGGAGGCTGGTGGGCGGAGGGGAGAATGAAGGGGGGCTGCTGGGAGGCAAAGCTGAGCAGGCAGTGGTAACAGCGGGCGGGGGACAGGGGAGGGGTGGTGAGACCACGTGGTGACCTTTGGTCCTCGGGAGCCCATCAGCCCAGGGCCTGGTCAGGCCAGCAAGTGGAGACTTCCACAGCAGGACTTCCTCCCTGGTCACCCCGGCCGTGTGGCAGTGTCCTTCTCTTACCAGCTCTAGGCTCTGGCGTGCGGAGGAGCTTGCAGTCCACGCAGTGACGTACCAGCTGGTCAAAGCACTTGGCCTGCACACAGTGCGTGGGCCCCGGCCCGTTCATGCCCTGCAGGCCCCGAGCCCCCTGGCCCATGGTGCTGAGGCGCCAGGAGAAGCTGGGCTCCAAGTCTCCGGGCTGAGAGGAAGCCTAGAGGCCCCGCCCCGTCCGCTGGGTGGGACCACTGGGGTAGGACCAGTACCACAGACCTTCTCTTTCACTTATGGTTCCCCCATCCAACCACTCAACCGTCACCCCAGACACCAGCTGGGCGAGCGCTATGTGGAGGTCAGACCAGAGCCTGACTTGTGGACACAGACTCAGGGTGGGTTCTGCTCGGCTTCACCTGGGTCGCTCTCTCCACCCCCAATGCCTCCACCTCCTTCTCTGCCCTTCCCAGAGCTGGTCTAGGACATCAAACATCTCAACAACCACCACCACCACCACAACTGCCAACCAAATAAAAAAGAAAAAAGCCAAGTGTGGTGGCACATACCTGTAATCCCCCCACGCAGGAGGCCAAGGACCATCATGACGTAGAGGCCAACCTGAGGTATGCAGTCACCCCCTGTCTCAGAAAAACAAAAAAAAACTCCAAAGTGGCTGCTGTGGCAGTACAATCCCAGAGCTCTGGGAGGCTGAGGCAGGAAAATTATTGCAAGTTTGAGCTCAACCTGGGAAAAATAGTGACTTAGTGGACCTCTGCCTCAAAATAAAAAACGACTGGAGATGCAATTTGGTGAAAAGGCCCTGAGTTTAATCCACCAAAAATGTCTACACAGCCACCGCTAAGTGGCTACCTGCCTGTCCAGAGTGTCCCTGCACCACGCTGGCCACGGATGAGGGAGGCAGGCAGTGCCTCAAGCCACCTCAGCCTCATTGCCCTCCAGCCCAGGCCACACGGCCCTCCCCTTGGTGCCTTTCCCTCCTTCCCTTTTCCCCCTGGCAGCAGGCCACCTGGCAGGTGCAACAATGGTGGAGCCCTGGGATGGGGGTCAGTGTGCGGGAAGGTTTGCAGGTGCTGGGCAAAGGGAGTCAGGAATCAGACCGCTCCTCCCCGGTGCCACGGCTGGAGGTGGAAAGAGCAGGGACAGGCCGGTGCCGTGGTCTGGCAGGCGATGACGAGGCAGCTCCCAGGTAGAGGAGCTTGGCTGGCCCAGGGGGTTCTGGCTGGAGATCCCGACTCCTGTGGACCCCAGGGCCACGCTGTGGGCAGGGTGCTGCCTCCCACCCGCTACCCACGGCCCAGTGCTCACTTGGCAGGAAGGTGTGGGCGGTGGTTGCAAAGAAGTGGGGGAGGCGGAGGTGGGGGGAGTGAGGTGAGGGAGCCAGGGCAGGGTCAGGCTTCTGGGACACGGGTCTAGGCCACAAACCCACCCAGCTCACTGCTCCTCCCTGCACTCCTTAGGGACAGAGCAGGTGCCCCATGTGGCCCTTGTGTCAGACAGAGGCTGGGAGACCTGTCCCTGGGAGGGGGTGGCGCAGAGGCCAGCACAGGCACCATGAGCTGCACCGAGGTTGCCAGCCACACGGGCCCTCACCCTACCGCAGGATGAGGGTGGCCCGCAGCTGAGCTGCCTCCAGCCCCTCAGGCCACAGGGGCCTTGAGCTGTCACTCTGTCTCTCACCTTAGATGGGAAGGGACAGATCTGTATCCCGATTCACATCTATGGGCACCTCCCGTGTGCGTGCAGGTGCCGGGTGTTGGGGGGCCCAGGCTGGGAACTGCACACGGCCTGCGCCGCGGAGTCTGCGGAGCATCAGCCCCCAGCTGAGTCTCTGCACAGGGCTTGGAGTAGGGCAGGGCCGGGCGGGGCTCGGGTGGGAGGAATCCCTCCAGTGTGGGAAGGGTTAGGTTACACCGCAGTGTATTCTTTTTCATGGCTCTCCTCCCCTTCTGAGCAGGGTCTTGCTAGCTCAGGTTCAGGCTGGCCTAAAACTTGAGATCTTCTTGCCTCAGCCTCCCAAGCGCTGGAGTCACCAGTGTGTGCCACAGCGATTGTCTTACATCAGGCTTATTAACTTCGTTTTCAGATGAGGGACTGAATCCCTAGTCCCTATACGCTAGTCAAGCACTCTACCACTGAGCTACATCCCTAGCCCTTTCTATTTCTAGTTTTGAGGCGGAGTCCCACTACGCTGCCCAGGCTGGCCTTGAACTTGCCATAGTGCCTTGCCTCCCGAGTAGCTGGGGGCATAGGCGTGCGCTAGCACCACAACGAAGTTTCTTACTTTCCCATTCAAGTCTTGGACATAAACTGTTGTCTGTTTATTGTAAAGGGTACAGCTCAGGTCCTGCCAGATGGAGGATGTAAAGGGAGAGAATCTGGGGGGACGTGGAGTTTCTATACCCTCTCCGGGTGAGTGTGCCACCTGGGACCACCCTCCCAAAACCTCCTCCATGTGCCCACCAACCCGGAAGCTCTTCTGGGTCACTCTGAAAGATGACCAAGGGGGAAGAGCTAAAGTTTCCAAAATCAGTGCAGCACACCGATTTTTTCTTTGTTCTGTTAAAGAACTGCTAAATGGAACTCCTGTGTGGTTCGGCCTCAGCCCCCAGAGGAGCTGGGACACAGCAAGTGTCATGCCCAGCAAAAAAAGATTGTGACCTCAGCGTGTTCTTGAGCAGAAAACAGGGGACTTTATAGTGAACTTCTTCTTGAATGTCTCACATTCTTGACTTTTCATTCACTGAATATTTTTTTTTTTATACGATTCAACTGGGGTCAGGGAGGCTACTTTTCATTTTTGCACTCCAAATCCCCCCAAAACAACCTCCGATGAGGAAACAGGCCTCAAGGGGTAATGGGCTTTCCCAGGATGACCCAGCAGATACTGTGAGGGGTGTTTGGGACAGGGCAAGGGGAGCGGGGCCATCCGGTGCCTATGGGACAAACCCAGGTTGGGGGTGCAGTCCCTAGGGGCAGAGGCCCAGCCCCCTCGGCTGGATGTGAAACTGCTCTGGGGCCAGGCGGGATGTGCTCCAAACTTCAAATGAGCTTTAGTCGTAATTAGGGCAGTAATGGCTGAGCGCGTTCTCATGAAAAGCCCAGAAGGCTGGGTAGGAAGGGGTGGTGCCCTGCAGTCCCCGGGGAGCCTCTGCGGCAGCGCTTCATCCAGGCTGGTCTGCACCTTTATAATCTGGAGCTGTTGATAGAGGTATGCTTGGTGTTTTGGCACAGGGTCATCCCTGGGGACTGCTCAGGTCCCTGCAGGGTGACAGCACCCTGGTTCCCGCTGCAGAGACACCCTCTGCCCGGCTTCTGTGCTGAACCCCAACAAACAAGGGTGCTGGGTGGGTCCAGACTTGAGAGCAGCAGGCAGGAGTGGCCGGGAGTGCATGCACCCTCCCCCGGGCCCTCCTTGGGGCTCCCAGCTGGTCAGCCCAGGCATTCTGAGCATGGCCCTGGGGAGGGTGGACATAGACCCTTCTGTGAGGATGACCAGGAGGCCATATCCCTGTGGGCTGGGTCCCCACCTCCTGGGGGCCATGCAGCAGGTGTGCTGGGGGGATGGGGTAGGAACCTCCGCAGGGGCTCTGGCTCTTACAAATGCACAGCTGATCCCGTGGGCAGACACCTCTGCACCAGACGAATGTCAAGTGAACACCTACTACACACCAGACAGACAGGTTCTGGGCAGCAACAGGGGAGCAGAGACAAAATCCAAGCAGGAAGGGACTTAGGAGGCAGGGGCACGATGTGTGTAGGGGTGGCATTGAGAAGGGAAGATGGCAGTAATCAGAGGTCACATTAAACAGGGGAGTCAGAAACAGTCTGGACCGAAGATGACCCTAGAACAGAGGGGACAGTGTGAATAATCCACTGCAAGGTGACCAGGAATACAGCCTGTGTGGCCGTCTGTGGGTCTGGTCTGGCTGCAGACAGTGCCGGCATGGAAGCCCAGCCCAAGGAGCCTGTGGCCCCTCAGAGAGTGGGGCCGTTATGCCCCCTCCCGGGTGACCTGGGCCCCTCCTTGTCCTAAGAGAGGACTCCTGTGCAGATGGGGAATACTGGGGACAGGCCGCCCACCCTCCTTGCTGGAGCTGGTCCTCAGCAGCGGGAGCTAGAGGGCAGGCGCTGCCCCAGCTGGTGCCTTCTGGACAAGGGCGAGTGTGGGCCCCCCTGTGCCAGCAGGCCCAGCTGCCTGGGTGCTGTCTCGCGGCTGTGCAGGGCTCGCTGCACCTGTGCCTGGCAGGCCACTGTCTGTGGAAGGTGGACAAGGGGCAGGAGCAGGGGCGGCTCTTTTGAGTTAGCCCCACGGGAGCCTAAGAGGCACAGCAGGTGGGGCTTGGAGGGAAGTGACTGGCCCAGGTCACAGTGGGACTCCAGGGTCGGCTCCTTTCCCAGCACCACTTCCTCTGTGGCCAGGTGCTGGCCTTGGCCTCAAGGGAGAGCAGATTCCCAGAGCCCTGCTGCAGGGCTCCCTCCCCATGGGGGCTTGGGCCTGCAAGGATGGGACATGCCAACAGACCGGGGCCCTTGGTGCAGAGGATTCGAGTTCCCTGGGTGGTTTGGGGGCTCACTGCAAAGAGGAGGCTTAAAGGGGACGAATCAACCTGTGACCTTGAGCAAAGCCTGCCTGAGTTTTGAACGTTTCACCCAGACCACAGGGCTCATGAAAGCAGAGACCTGGTGGCTTCTTGGCCCAGCAGAAGCATCTCCCAAGTCATCCTCACTCAAATCTGGAACTCAGGGTCTTTAATCACCCTGAAAAACTGTCTCCAAGCTGAGCTTAGTAGTACACACCTCTAATCCCAGCACCAAGTAGGCCGAGGCAGGAGAATTACTGTAAGTACAATGCCAGTCTGCATGACCAAGGAAAGAAAAGCCTTCCTCCAACCAGTGAGCCCCACTCTGCGACCCACTGTACGCAAGAGAGCGGGCAACTTCCGGCTCCTGCCTCTCCCACCACAGCCCCAGGCATAACTCCAGACACTCACTGGATACAGGGACAGGAGAGGACATTGCCTCCCTCGGTCACCTCTGGGACAGCGCCATGGGCCCCAGGTGTTGGCAATCAACAATTACTTGTCCATCCATCCCCAGCCTTCTGGGGACAGCAGGGCCAGGGCACCTGGCTGTCATCTACATGTCACTCAGCTTTGCTGTGAGGCAGGGCAGGCCAACCCCCAGCTCGAGGCGGCCTCTCAGTTCCAGACTGTGCCAGGCTCGGCAGGGAGCTGGCAGCGGTGACATGTTGAGTTCCCTTGGCATTTGGAAGGCTCCCAGGTTCTCGCTGGAGAATGCAATGCCATTTCTCTTGTTAAATGGCACCAGGTGGCAAAGAAAATGTGGCACAGGGACCTGGTGTGAGAGGCATGCCCCATGCTGGCTGGGGCAGGGTCAGAGCTGTGGGAAGGCCTTGTGTCTGCAGCACAGGGGACATGTCCAGGACAGGGAACAGGCCGTGTCCACGCAGCATCCTCCCCAGGGCCCTGCAGAGCCCCCTTCCAGCACAGGACACCAAAGGGACTCATGATGATGTGTCCCCAGGCCCTTTGAGAAGGCCACTCATGGGCCTCTGCTCAGGCCTCTCGTCTCCAGCTCAGGCCTGCCTGGCAGAGACACCACAATGCCAGTCAAGCCCTACAGGACCACCTGGCCATGTGACAGCAGCCACACCCCTGATGACAATAGTCTCAGTTTCAGAAACTGTAAAATGGAGAGAAATTGGTGACCTCACAGGGCTGCTGGGGGGAGGGGTGGCTGCTTTGAGAAGAGCTCGGCGAAGCGTGATGTGCTGCAAATGTCAGGTGACTCTGGGGCCACGACCGGATCCGCACAGCTGAGGTCTTCAGTGGGGCCCAGGGCTGCCGTGGAGCCAGCCAGGTATGAACAAGGCCTCGCTGTACACCAGTGACAGGGGCGGCCCGGGCCAGGTGCTGGTGGCAGGCCCTACCCTCCTGGCACTGACAAGGGTTAGAAGTTGGCCCATCCTCTGAAGAAGAGCAGGAGCCTGTGTACCAGGGACACTGGTGACACCACAGCATAGGCTGCGCTGCCAGGATGTCATGCAGGGCTGGGCTGGGGCTGAGGGCAGGAAGCACCCAGGTTTCTGCAAAAGGCCTCAGGCGCCGGGCCACTCTTCAGCGCCAAGTTCTGAGCATCTGGGTGCTCCCCTGTCCCTGCAGCAGTGGCACTGGGCTTTCACCAGAATGACAGGGTTCCTAGAGCCCTGTCCCAGCACTTCCACAAATAGCCTAGCAGAGGCAGGAGGCGGCAAGCTGCGGGGTCCACATAATCTCTCCCCGCAACCCAGGGCCTTCAGGCCAGCTGCTCGGGCCTCATATACCTCCGGCCTTGGTGGCACGATTCCCAGCTGTTAGGCGCAGCTCTGCGAGATTTCAAATCACAGTTGTTCTCCGAGTGCCTCCCACTTCTGTGCTGAGATTAACCAAGCAAACACGGGAGTGACACAGCCGTCACTTCATTCAACCCCCATGATGTGCCACGGCAGACTGACCATCTTGACTCACACCTGGGGAAACTGAGGCTCCCAAGGACAACAACCAGGTTCCTAGGAAGAGCAGGGCCAGGATGTGGGCCACTCAGCTCGTAGAGCCCATAGCCCACCCGCCCCCATTGTTCTGAGTCAGTTTCCTCATCTGCAAAGTCAAAGTAGTGGATAAGACCAATGATTTTCAGACCATTTTTAGCCACCGGCCCTTTGTTCTGGTGAAATCTTAAGTAGGGATGTGTGTGTCACACAAGGAAGACCCAGGGCTCCGGCAGAGCGAGTGTGGGATGGGAGGGCTGGCTGGGCCTGCTGTGCTCTGCCTGTCCTCACAGCTCCTCTGGCGGGGGACTCTCGGAGCTCCGCAGCAGGGACAGCAGGTTCAGCGCCGAGACGCCAGGCACATGGCCGGCGCAGACCTGCAGCATGCGCACCAGGCGCTGCGCCAGACTGGCCCGGAAGGTGTCCACCTGCGGGGAAGGCAGGGAAGGCCGTGAGTGGGCTAGGTGGTGGCCACACCTCTCTGGGCAGCTTCCGGCCGCCAGGGGTAGGGCAGCTGCGGCAAGATGGGGTGTGGACTCTTTGCCCGCTGCTTCTCACTCACAGTGTCCCTGGACTTCTCAGTCCACACTGCACCAAGTCACCGGAAAGGACCTGGCTGCTCGGCCCTTGTGAACCGCTGTCTGGCCCCTGCCACCCCACACTTGCTCACTTCCCTTTGCCCAACATCTGAAGGCCTGGGTTCTAGGCCTTCAGCTCTGGATTTTGCCTCCCACATTGGATCCCTAGGTGACCTCATCCCATTCTGTGGCTTTAGAGCCACCTAGCTGCTGACGTCACACATGTGACCACCACAGACCTTTCCTCTGAGCACTGGGTGTGGCTGTGGGCTTGGCCTCCCCCCAGACTGTCACTGGCCCTCTCATCTCAGCATGTTATGCAGAAGCCCCAGACTCGGCCTGCATCCTGCTCACTGCCGAAAAGGAACACGGTCTTCTGGTCACCAGGCCAGAAACTGCAACTGTCTTTGACTCATCTTTTTGTCACATCTCACATCTGGCTCTCAGCACATTCTGTCCCCTCCACCCAGGAGACAGCCAGTGTCGCAGACCATCTCACTGCTCTCTCCCCAGGCCACCACTGAGCCCGGGCCAACCTCAGCTCTCCCAGAAGGAGCCAGAGCGCTGCAGTCAACAGCACTCCCCTCTCTACCTGCTCCTCCCTCGGCCCCCTCTCCCCACAGCAGCCAGCAGGGCCCATACTCCCCAGCAGCTCAGACTTTCTCAATAAAAGCCACAGCTGGAGCCACGACCCCCAGTGTGGCCAACCGGCCCCATGGCTGCTGATTCTCCTCCTGTCCCTATGGTCTTCACTGCCTGGGCTCCAGACCCCCAGGCCTCCCTGTCATACCAGCGGCTGCATGTCTGCTGTTGCTTCGGCCAGTGAGCACACGCTGCCACCACAGCCTGGCCTTCTGCTCAAGCCTGCCTCCCCCTTGAATTGAGGCCCCAGGACAGTCTCAGTCTTGACTGTTCCCTCCATCGATGGCCTTTACCCCCTCCCCTTCAGTGCGGGGTCTCCTTTGGTGGAGGTGCTCTACCATTGAGCTGTTCCTCCTGCCATGTTGCCTGGGATGCCCTTAAGTTTCTGGGCTTAAATGTCCTCATGGGACACCTGATCCTCCCACCTCAGCCTCCCAAGAAGCTGGGACCACAGATGATGTCACTGCCCCTGCCACCAGCATGTCCCTTTTTGCTCAATGCTATGCCCCTAGTGCCTAGGATGGCTGTGTATGCGAGATTTGTTGAATGAATTCTCCCAATCTGAATCCTGTGGCCTTTGCCCCTGAAGCCCACCTTCGAGTGGCTGCTGTGGCTCAGGCTCCACAGCTGCCTCCTATCGGCCAGGCCTCCACCCACCCATACATTGCCTTCAGAGACCAGGCCCCAAGCCCTCAGCCCACGGTGGGGACTTCACCCACAGCACACAGGAAACAATGACTCGACTCCACGCCAGGCTTCCAAGGCCCAGCAAACCTCTCGCTGTCTCTCACTTTGTCCCTAGCTTCTGAGGGGTGGGGCCGGTGTCAGTCCCACCTGTGTGAACTGCAGCCAGACCCTGCAATTGTTCTCTGGGTGAGTCACACACCTCCCTGGGTACATTTCCAGGCCTGGGAAGGGGGCAGGTGATTCCTACCACAGGAAGGGCATGTTCTGGGCAGGCCCACCAGCCCGTGGAGCGGCAAGGGTCCATGCACGCATGGTGGGCTTCCTTTGAAGGATACAGGGCCACACCCAGCAGGTATTTCTGCAGCGCCTGCTGCTGGCTGGCAACAGGCTGGGCCTCTGCTTCCTACACAGGTCTTGAGACTGAGTTCCCAGGATAGAAACGGCCCAGATCTGGTATGGCCTGCCACCTGATGGCCATACACACAACTGCACCACTTGTGACAAGTTTAGCAGGCGCTGGGGCTCCCCCACACGTGCTCCTCAGCTGAGGGGCAGAAATGAGTCCTCAATTAGAGAAAAGAAAACTAAGGCTTGTGGGGAAGCTTATGGGGGAAGGTGGCTTCTGTGGAGAGATAGCTGGACAGCAGCTGGCGGGCCCTAACCTCCAAGCTGTGACAGTCTCCTCAGGTTTGCTCTGAGGAAAGTCTGGTAGGGGAGGCGCTCTAGGTGTGCTCTGTCTGTAAGATCCATCAGGGGTTTCACCCAATTTGAAATCAAACTGTGAGGAAAGCTGGGTGTAGGGGTACACACCTGTAATCCCAGAACTCTGGGAGGCTGAGGCAGGAAGATGGCAAGTCTGAGACCAGCTTGGGCAGCTTAGCAACTTGGTGAGGCCCCATTATCAAAATAAACATAGGGCTGGGGAGATGGCTCAGAGGAATAAGCACTTCTCTGGCAAGCGCAAGGACCTGAGTTCAATCCCCCGTTCCGGCAAAAAAAAAAAAAAAAAAAGTAGATTGGGATGTGGCTTAGTGTGAAAGCTCAGGGTTTAATCCCCAGTGCTGGAAAAACAAAGTGAGATAAAACTCCCAGACAATCTGCGACGGGTTAGTATGTGCACCTTTATCAACGTGCCGGCTCAGAAGTGACCGGAGACAGGGCTAACCCAGAACAGGGCCAGAGCAGTGCTAATCTAGTGCAACACGCGAACACTGCTGTTTCCGCTAGTAGCAGTCCCGGACGTTGCTATTCTGCACCCTTGTCCAACCTGCAATGCTCAATTTCGCTTAAGGTTAGTAGGAAAAAAGAAATACTTCTTTCCTCACCACATAAGTTTTTCCTCACAGATCCTCTGCGTTCTGCCCTCAGAGCAGGCGCTGAGGGGTTGGGCAGACCGCTCTCTGCATCACCCCACTCTGCTCGGGGAACAGAGCCAGGCCCACGACAGTGGACAGACGGATCTTCAAAATGAACTCTGCCACGAGTAAACAGATCCTTAAAGAAAGCGAGCAGGCCTGCTGTGCGGGTGGGCAGCCCCTGCCCCCAGAGCCCAGCACCTGGGCTCCTGCTGAGGCCCCTCATGCTCCGAGCCCAGCCGTCGCCCTGCCCCACAAGTGTCCCTATTGCCTGCTTGTGCCCTGCTCTGAGCCAGAACTGAACAAGCCCGACAGTCCAGGGAGGCAGGGGGACTTCAGGCATCAGACTTCTGAGGAGACACCTGGCCTCAGAAGCAGGGCAGTGAGATATCAATCTGGATCTTAAATGTACACGAGGCTTCCCAAGGCCAGGTCAGCTGACAGAGGTCACAGCCAGCGAGCAGAAGGGCCAGGAGCCACGTCTCCCTTCACATTGCAGCCCCCTCGCGCGGGCCTTCCCGCCATGCCATTTCCCCACATCCGCCTGTAGCACTGGCCACTGTGGTCAGCGTTCTCACCTCCAGGTCGCAGAAGAACAGGGGGCTTCGGTAGGTGTGGGCCAGCTTCCCGACCGCGTTCCGGTGGACGCTGCAGTGGCTGTCCCGCCCAGCTGCAAAGAGGTCGGAGAGCTGCAGGCTGCACCCAGGGGCCCTGGGCAGAGCAGCCACTGCCCCCTCACAGTGACAGCTCCTTACTAGTCCTGCTCTTGGGTGGTCGAGACCATCAATTGGACAATAACGCTGCATCGGCTCACAGAGCGTGTTCTGCAAACCCACAAGACTCAATATCAACTGGCACAGGAAGAGCTCGCGGCCCACGGAGTGCGGGTAGAGCCAATGAACCCATGTCCAGAAGTCACAGGCACTTTTTGTCCACCAGCGCTTACTGGGAATAATCTGCACTAGGTCCTCCCTCCATGCACACAGGTTAGGTCAAGAGGCATACAGGTCACACATGTCCGGTCCTAGGTGCCAATGGTGACACTGGAGCTGCGTCTTGAGATATTTGCAGCGTTAGCGAAACAAAGGGAACAAAAGTATGCAGAGAAACTACACAAGCTCTCCCTCTTTGGCTGCAGGGCCTTGGGCAATTGCTTAACCTCACGACCAGTTTCCTCAGATATAAAACTGAGCTGCTACTATGCTAAAGGATAATGATATAAAAAGACAAAGCAACTACAAATCGAGTCTGGCATAGCGAGAGCCCAGTCAGGGCTGGCTGTCACCATTTCTGCTGCGAGGGAACGATAGCTGACTCCAAGACTGAGCGCAACGGGGGTGATACTAGACACAGAGGCCGAGACCGGAGAGCGAAAGCCTGTCGTTGAGGAGCTGGGATTTGACTCTGAAAGCCGCAGGACTGAGCAGCAGCGGGTACTGCTCAAGCTGTGTTACCCAGGCCGCAGGTCCCCCTGGGGGTGGCGGGCAAGGAGGGCACACTTACCACCCGTGGCCAGGAAGCACACCTTGCCCAGGAAGAAGCTGGCATCCATGTAGCGCAGGGACTCCTCTACAACCTGCAGGCTGCAGAGGCCAGGCCCGGTGAGAAAACAACACGTGGTATGTTCCCCATCGGACCCAAGAGGGCAGAGAATAGAGAGGGTTGGAGACACACCCCTGGAGGAACGCATCCTTTAATTAGAAGGAAAAAATCACCTCCAAAAAACTACTTTCAATCTTAAAGTGACTCAGGCTTGTAAAATAATCAAATAGTAAATAGAGAGGCAAACATAGAGAGAAAATGTCTCCTGTCCCAGCACTACCCCTCGCTCCCAACTCCCCACAGGAAGCAGTTTGGGGTGCGACTTAGAACCTTTTTCATATGCAAAGACAGCAGGCAGTATAAGCGCCTGTCTTTTGGGTAGAGCATGAACCTGGCCCAACTCCTTAGCACTGCAGAATTTTGGAAGCGGCTTCACAGTGTCCCCCAGGGGGGCTGGGTGTGCTGAAGTCTAATTCCCATGATACAAGCAGTATTAAGAAGGTGGAGAGGTCACCGATTTGGGGGAGCGGTCGGGGGTGTCGAGCAGTAGATAAGCTCATCATTGAGTTCTGGGACTTACGTGGGGAGCGGAAGAGAGAGCACAACACTCCCCTTTCCTCACCACTGCGGGACTCTGCTGGCAAGGCCATGACCAAATCCAAGCCCGTGACCTGGCCCCTCCACAACCGTGAGGCAAAACCTTTTGGTTGTCTTTTTTGCAGTACTGAGCACTGAGCCTCAGTACTGAGCTACACCCCCAGGCCTTTTAAAATAACTTTTTTTTTTTTTTGGAAGAAGAATTATTTTTATTTATTATTATTTGTAATGTATTGAAAATAGAAATTCAGTCTTTACTTCTAGGACTTCCAGGGATCACCATGGATCAGGGGACAATGCCCACCTCCCTCACGAAATGCTGCACAGCCTTGTCCCATTGGTGCTGTCCAGAAGCCATGTGGAAGTGTATGGAGTACATGTGTGGGACCTTTGCTCACAGGGAAGTCACAAGTGTTGTGCCTCTTGTCACAGTGACCCTAAATTCCTGTTGGGTGTGTTGTAAATAGAGAAGCCATTCTTCAGGCCACCTGCTCTGAGCACACCCACTTAAAATAACTTTATTATTATTATTATTATTATTATTTTTTTTTTTGTTTTTTTTTGTATTTTAGGGAAGTGTCTACAGGGTGTTCAGGGTCTCACTACTAGATCGGACTCATAGTGATCCGCCTGTTTACAGCCTCCCAAGAGCTGGGATTACAGGCATGTGCCACCATGCCCAGTCTCAGTTGCCATCTCAGAGTGCCCTGGAGGTGGGGCCGGCATGGCAGGATCAAACCCCCAGCCCCTGCGCCTGCTTTAATCCACTGAGCTATTTGGCTGACCCCTAAATATATATATATATATATATATATATATATATATATATATATATTTTAAACTTATTTATTTGATACAGGGTCTTGCCATGCAGTTCTGACTTGGAGTGAACCTCCTGTCTCCACAGTGCTGGGATTATTGGCATGCACCACAATGCCTCGTTTCAGAGCCTGTTCCAGGCTGGCACGGCATATGGTACCAGGGATCGAACTCGGGTCCTTGCATTTGCTAGGTAGGTGCTTAGGCTGCTGAGCTACCTCCCTAGCCTTAACTTTTTAATTTGAGACAGGGTCTTGCTACATTCTTAAGTTGTCCAGGCTGGGCTTGAATTTGAGTTCCTCCTGCCTCAGCTTCTGAGAGTGCTGATAATGCCAGCACATACCACCTCTCTTCTCTATAAAGTAGCCTGCCTCTGGTATTTTATTACAGTAATGTAAAACTGACAAGTACACAGAAATATGTCACACCTTTCAGGATAAATATACAACTAATATAAACTATTTTTCCAGAGCTGAGTATTTTAAGTGTCCTCCAGCTTCTCACTATTATAAGGGAGTCACCACAGATCTCAGCTCTTTCTCGTCTTTCCACTGTTAAATAGCTAACTAGGTGGGTGGTGAGGTCTAGAGCCAATTCTGTGCCACATGGATCTGCTGTCTCCGTCTGTCTCCCTCATAGTTGTCCCTCAGCCCCCGACCCATCTGCGACCGTCTCCATGCTGGCTCCAAGCCCTGCCTAACTGCCATCAGCCATTCCCGGAGGGGCTCATGCCCATCTTCATCTATTTAACTCCTCTACTCCGCTGTTGTATCACCTGAAAATCTGCCCTGACCTCTACACTGACGGCCTGGTGGCCACACGTCCTGGGCTCCCACTGTCCAGTACTGCCTTCCTACACAGTATGCAACCAGGAACTTCGCCTGTCTGCCCACGCCCGCTTCTTCCCTGGTAGATGTGGACACCCTGAGGCCAGGGATCTGCTTTGTTCATTCCAGCGCCTGCTACACAGTGTACAGAGAGGGATAAAACTGGGTCTGGAGGTGCACACCCGTAATCCCAGCATCCTGCTGGGAGCTGAGGGAGGAGGACTGTGAGCTGGAGCTGAGCCTGAAAAACTTATTGAGACCATGGCTCAAAATAAAAAATGAAAAGGGTTGGGGCTGTAGCTTGGTGCAAGGGTCCCGGGTTCAATCCCTAGTACCGCAGGGAGAGAAAGGGGTGGGGGGAGGAGAGACAGATTATTAAGTAAATGAACAGACACTGGTGGGATCTGTTGGGGACTTTCACACATCCACATTGGTCACTGGCTCCCCCCTCTTCATCCCTGAGGTCCAAGGAACCTCTTAGCACCTTCCCTTCCTCCCTTCATAGGGGAGGCCAGTCCCAGCGCCTGCCCAAGCCAGCTCCCACCTGTATTTGCTGTGAAGATTAATCACGAACACAACCAGGTCAATGCGGGGTCGATTCACATTAGAGGGCAGAGGGAGGGACTTCGCCAAGTGGCTGAAAAACAAGCAAGTGTAGTTGTGAAGCTACATGTCCACTCACAGCGACCTTCACATGTCACCCTCCACAGAAGAGGCTGCCACATGTACCAGGCAAGTGCTGGGCTCAGCGACACCCTCAGCCTGAAGGCCTTCCTTACAGCCTCTACTTTTGCCCATATCCACCAGTTCCTATTAATGTGGGGATGTAATGTATCTCTCCTTTTCTCAGGCTATAATTACAAAATACCAAAAAATATAGTAACTATAAAAGTTCAAGGGCCAGGGATATAGCTCAGCAACATAAGTGCCTGCCTGGCAAGTGCAAGGTCCTAAGTTTGATCCTCAGTTCCACAAAAAAAAAGTTCAAAAACATACAACTCCCAAAAGTCTAGACACCTAGAAATTACTATTAGCATTAGAATATTTTTTTCTATATGCCTCTTCATGTATAGAATGTACACACATGCAGATAATAACTACAGGAAACAAGATAGCTCAGCGGACTAAGTGCCTGCTTAGGCAAGCACAGGGATGGGGATTCAATCCCCGGTACCACATGCTAAGCCTGTCCCACCTCGGGGCAGGGTGAGCCAGCCATCGAGTCTGGGCATGGTGACGCATGCTTATACTCCCAGTGCTGGGGAGGTTGAAAATAGGAGGATCACTATGAGTTCGAGCTGCGTAGTGAGACCCTGTACCAAGTACATTTAAAAAAAAATTATAGGATAACAGCATATATATGTATACATGCAATTTTTTTTGGTACTGGGCCTTGAACTCAGGACCTTGCACTTGCCAGGCAGGACCTTACGCTGCTCAGCTATCTCCCCAGTCTAACACCATTAACTTAATTTGAATGGAACAGAAGTAAAAAAGTAAAATAAAGTAGAATTGAAAAAGGGGAAGAACTATGGATAAACTTTGAACCAATAGCTTCACATATGCTAGGCAAGCAATTTCTCTACCACTGAGCTATTGCCCTGGCCCTTTTTATTTTGTTTTTGAGAAAACCATGTTGCTATGTAGTGCAGGCTGCCGCGAATTTGTAGCCCTCCTCCTGCCTCGGCTACCCAAGTGATTACAGGTGTGCGCCACCACAGCTGGTTGTCATCATTAGTACTGTGTCCATTCATATTTTGCCCTTTGTATAACTCTGAACTCAGCCCGATGAACCTGCCACTGTGGCTGGGGAGTTCTTGCGAGGAACTGAATGCCACAGCTGTGAAGAGATAAGTATTCTTACTCACAATTCCATCTTGTTTTTGCTCCACGGATATAGGCAACTTGTTTATATGTAGTACTTACTAGCAATTGAATCCTGGCTTTTGCACTGAGCTACCTTCCTGGCTCTTGTAATGAACTTTTACTATCCTGAGGCATTTCTGGCATCCTCTTCACTTGCTTGAAGCCAGATGTAGTGGCACAGGCTTGTAAGCCAGCACCTGGAGAGGCTGAAGCAGGAGGATCACAAGTTCAAGGATAGCCTGGGCAATTCGGTGAGACTGCCTAAATTCATAGGGCTGGGGACACAGGTAAATGCAAAGGCCCTGGGTTCAATCCCCAGTATGGGTGAGTGGGAGACTTTCTTGAATCGTTTATATATTTATTGCGATTCAGTTTTCCGAGCTGACATCCAACTCAGATCCTCTGCCTCAGTCCTCCAAGTGCGGGGATGCCCGGCGTGCACCGCCGCTCCCCGCTTGAATCTTTAGTCTTAATCCGACAGCCTTGGACCGAGCATATACGCTGCTCCTCACACCCGGGCTCGGCTACTTACACCCGCAGCTCGGACGCGCAGTCCTCCTTGAGCACCGAGTCCGCCAGCTGCTGGAGAAGCGCATCCTCCGAGCCCACCAGCTGTGGCGAAAAGAAGCGTCTGGTGAGGACCGGGGCCCTCGAGAGCCCGGCGCAGCTTCGCCCTCCAGCGGATCAGGCCACATCTTCAGTGGGCCGGAAGGATCCAATCCCTGAGAGCATTTCCCGCAAGCACACACTCCAGACCTGCTGACACCCTGCTCAGGCAGCCAGGCCCCACGAGAAAAAGGAATTTGCAGAGGAGGCCAGCGCTAGAAAACCAACTTGGCCAGCGGGCACTCCGCGCGCTTCACCGCTCCACCAATCAGAAGGCAGCAAATCTTCTGCCACTCATCTATTGGTGAGTGCGGCCCTGAGCCTCTGAGAGCGTCTACTCTGATTGGCTCAGGACATGGCTCTCCCGCCTACCCCACTGTGCCGGAACAGCGGGCGCCGTCCCTCAGAGAGAGAAAAGCCCCGAGCGACTGAGGCGCATCTAAGCGAGGATCGGGGTCGCCGGCCCGCAGGCACTTACCAAGATGGTGGCTATGTTCAGGCCGGGCAGCTTGCTTAGAGGCCGCAACACCGACATTCTCGGGGCAGGCCGAACTGCCGCTCTCGAAGCGCGCGCCAACCTTTCAAACCTCCCGAGCCCCGCCCGGAGTGGTCGCGAGGGCCACGTGACCCTCTCTGGGCGGGGCTTCATGGTGGGGCGGGACCCTCTTAAAGGCACCTCTGCCTTTTATTCAAGGGGCAGTCCGGCACGGGCTGGACCGCACAGGTGCTGGGCATATCTTTGGTATCACGCTTCAGGGAAACGTTTCAGCGGTTCGTTCGTTCCCTTGCATTCACCCATCTCCTTCACGGTAGTCTTGATTCCTTCTAGACCTGCTCCTTTGTCTTCTCTATCTCTGATGAGTCTATCCTTGTAGTTGCTTGAGGAGGGAGCTCGGGTGGGTTCTTAACTGCTCTTTGCACTCCCTATACCCTTCTGGGGACTGGACTTAGGGACGCTCTACCCCTGAGCCACACCCCCAACCCTTTTTAGTTTTTCTTCCAGACAGATTCTCACTAAGTTGCTCAGGGTGGCCATGAATTTGTAGTAACTCTGCCCCGACCTCCTGAACATGGAATACTGGCTGTGTGCTACTTCACTGGGCTCTATTCCAACAGTACGTCCACTTCCTTCCCCTTCCATTGCCGGCACGACCAGGGGTAAACTACTGTCTCTTTCATCTGGCCTATTGTAAAACCTCACTGATTTTCTGTTGTCATGCAGGCCTGCAGGGCTGCCAACTAGTCTCCACATAGCAGTCACGATCTTTTAATATCTATGCAGGGGCTGGTGAGATGGCTCAGTGGTCTAAAGCACCTACTTAGAACAAGCTTAGCAAAGCACAGGGACCGCGGTTCAATCCCCCAGCACCCCATGCCAGCCAGCCCCGCCCCCTGGTGGGCTGAGCTGGCCACACACACACACACACACACACACACATAAATAAATAAAATTTAAAAAAATCTATGCATTTATTTATTGAGGCAGGGTCTCTCTGTATAGCCTAGACTGGCCTTGAGTTCACAGCAATCCTCCTGCCTCAGCCTCTGGAGTGCTGGGATTACAAGCGTGCGCCACCACTATGCCTGGCTAGAATCCTTTACAAGTGGAAATTAGAATAGACCTCTTTTCTGATCCAACCCACCAATGACCCCTTCTCAGTGTACTGACCAGGGGACAGCATAGGCCTGGGTGTCACTAGTCTGTGCCCTATTTCAAATAACAAGCTCCCCCACCCACACTTTCTCTTATTTCTTTTTTGCTATGCAGGGGTTGAATTTAGGGCCTCTTTAGGTGTTAGGCAAGCAGTCTACCTTGGAGCTGTGCCTCTACCCTCAGGCCCCTGCCGCGCTGTTTCTGCTCTATTTTCCCCATCACGCTAATCTTCATGAGTCATGGTCAAGAACAACCCACACCTGAAATTGCCTCCTTCTTATAAACTAATAATACACTTGCCCCTCACTGGGGACGCCGGTGTAGCTAGTGAGTGTCCAACATGATGGTGAATGGTGAGCATGCCTGTGTTTTGTCCCGGGATCAGGACACGGTCTCATCCCTTAAAGTCCCTATTTGCACACATAAGCCCAAGAAATAGCCTGGATGAGGAGCCGCCAAGATCTTGCTTCCTTAGCCTGCCGAGCAGGAGACAAGCAGAGCTGCAGGGACTGTAGCGTGCTGCTTCTCCTCACGTAGAATCACTTGTTCAGCCGTTGTCCCTCAACTGGAGTAGAAGATGCCTGGTCAGCGCCGTGGTCACTTGTATGTCCAGAACTCCCTGAAGTGCCTGGCACCTGTGTTGCTCACTAAGTATTTGTTGAATGCAAGGATTGATTTGCATCTGTTCTCAGCAGTCATTTATTATTCCATTCCAGACCCAATGCCACCCCCCTCCCCAATACAGAGGAACCAGGAATCATCGATCAACCCTGTTGGGGGGCACTGTGGTTGGTGCGCTCATTGTTGTCACATATGGGGGAGCAAAGTCATACTCCCTGTGTACCCTAAGTCCTTCCAACAGCAGGCTGAACTGTCTTGCTCAGAAAGAGCAGGGAGGGGCCGGGGAGATGGCTCGAGATGGCTCAGTAGGATAAGCGCTTGACTGGCAAACGCAAGGATCTGAATTCAATCCCTGGTTCCACAAAAAAAAAAGAAAGAAAGAGCAGGGAGTAAATGGTTTCGTGGAGCCTCTACCCCAGCACAGATGGGGCTTTGATTCCTTGTGGCATGGGGCACGGAGGGCACTCCCTAGGAGTTAGTGCCGCTGAGTTATCATGAAAAGGAGTGGGGTAGGATGGGGGCCTGCAGCGTGGACAGGAGCTGCTTCCAGTCAGGGGCCTCCCTAGGAAGGCGCTGTTTGAGCAGATGCCTGAGTCCATGGTGGAACAGAGGCTTCAGATGGAAGGAAGTACAGGTACAGTGATGGGGGTGGGGGCACTTCTGCACCCCAGCAAGGAGGCTAAAGATGAAGAGAGAGGACACTGGAGAAGTGGTCGAGGTCTAGATGACTGGCTGATGTCCTTAGGGAGTCTCAGGCTATGGAAAGGCTCTGGGCCCTGTCAGGACTCTCCGGGAGGGGCAGAGCTGAGACTTAATTCAGTCAACAGGTAGTGAGTGTGCACCCTGGGCCAGGTGTGGTGCTGAGCACAGGGAGCCAGGCTCTGGGGTGTTGTCCTGTTCCAGGGAGTTGACAATGCAGCGAGTGAGGCAGTTGGGAGCAGCCAGGGAGTGACAAGTGAAGATGCCTAGAACAGTGCAATGAGTGTCCCCAGGGAGCCATGCTACACGTCACCAGAGAGGCGATCACTGGCTGGGATGCCAGAGGTGACTCAGTGCTTGTCCCATGGGCTGTGGAACAGAAGATAATAGTTTGTAGGCTCCATGCTGCTGAGGACAGGGACTGGTCTGAGGGTCTTGTGTCACGGACACTCAGAGGTGGTGGGGTCATTGGAGACCTCTGAGTCAGCACTTTAAAAACTGGCTTTCTGTGAGACCCTAGAGAGAGGCATTGGGGCATGGTGAGGGATGAGGTACTGAGCGGGTGGGGCCCAGAAAGATCCCCTTAACAGGAGCAGCCCTGGCTTTATCTCTGGTACATATCGAGCTTCCCACGAAGCTTTGGCATGAATAAAGAACTGGTGACCAAAGCAATACCTATAGGCTACTGTGGTAGATAGCTCACTGGTGGGCAACTGCTTACACCCAGCTGAATTAAACCAGCAGCGTGGTGCTGGGTGTGGGAGGCCCACCTGAGGGCTGTTGCCAGTGGCATAAAGGCAGGACAGGAGAAGCTCTGGAACACTGAGGGGTTCTGTTTGGAGCAGCTGCTCGTTCTCTTGGGCTGTTCTGCTGGAGGACCTTGTCGTGCTGGCATTCCTGATGGACTTTGGTGGTGCTCTGGTCCTCATTTTGCATCAGTTCCTGGCTCCAGAGGGAAGATGGTGCACTGCTCAGCCTCATGAAGCTTGTCACATTGGCTTCCCTGATGGGGACTCGGCTTTCCTCATCCCTGGAGGAGCTCAGGATCTCCCTGTTGCTGAGCGTGGCTGTGGTACCTTTGGGGGCGCCCCGGTGCTTACCTTGAGCGTTGCTTCCTGGCTCCAGTGCAGATCCCTCAGCCTGCTAGCACAGATCTTCATCCCGCTGGCACAGACTTCCCAGCGTCCACCACTGACCTTCGGGCCTTTCCAGCACACATCTGTGAAGCGGACCGGCATAAGACGTGCTGTGTACTCTGGGCCACCAGTTGGACTTGCAGCAGGCATTGTTATGAGCTCTAGGTTTTCAGCTGGACTCATGCAGGATATTAGGATCTAGGCTCTCAGCTGGAGTCTTCAGTGTTTGTGTTTTGACAGATTTCCTCTTACATATGATTCTTGGGTGATTCATTATAAAATACTATCATAAAATGTGACCTGTATTATATTGTTTGCTTTGCAAGAACCCCGAACCACAGCAGCCACTGATGATAAGTTTGACAGATTTATCAAGGTATAATTGAGATATGAGAAATCTGCATTATCCGGGCGCAGCTGCAAGCCCAGGTACTTAGGGGGCTGAAGCAGGAGGATCTCTGAGCCGAGCAGTTTGAAGCCAGCCTGCACAGCCCAGCAAGGCCCATGACTAACAAGCCATTGTGCACACATCTAAGGTGTACAGTTTGAGGTTTTGATGTAGAAGGTGCCGTCACCATCAAGGTGCTCAACAGATTCATCATGCTTCAGTGCTGTGCTGGGTACTCGTCCCCCCAACTCCTCTTTGCCCTCCCACCCCAAACTGTTAAAAGGCACAGCGACAGCTTCGCTCATTGTGGCCACACCCTGGAAACAATGGGACAGGATGTGCTTCGGATAAGCAAATTGTGGTGGGCCCAGACAGTGTGGATGACTGGCAGGCCCATTACGCTGAGCAGCAGAAGCCAGGCACATGTACGAGAAGTGCGTTCTCTGTGATTCCATTTACAGCAAACCTAGATACAAAACCAGTGCTAGGTGACAGGAGTCGGCAGTGGGAGCCTTTAGGGGAGGCAGCTGTGGAGTTTTGTTTTGTTTTCCAGTACTGAGGATGGCATCAGGGCCTTTCACATGCTCAGCATGTGCCCTGGCACGGGGCTGTCCACCCCAAACACCAGGGGCAAAAGTATGGACTGGTCAGGAGCATGTGGGACCTCTCCAGGGTGACGGATACTTCAGTCTGGATGGTGGTGGTACAGGTGTGTGTGTAGGCAAAAATGGGCTATGAAGATTTGCATATTTTATTGCTAATTTAAAAGAAATCTTGGGCTGGAAAGATAGCTCAGCAGACTAAGTACCTGCTTAGGCAAGCACAGGGACTGGGGTTCAATCCCCAGCACCACATGCATGCCAGCCCTGCCCCCTGGGCACACTGAATTGGCCACTGAGTCTGGGCATGGTGGTGCACACCTGTAATCCCAGCCCTGGGGAGGCTGAAAACAGGAGGATCACTACGAGTTGGATCTGCATAGTGAGATGCTGTATCAAATACATAAAAATAAATAAATAAGTCTTTCTGTTAAAGTCACAGAGGGTGTGTGTGTGGGGGGGCTGAGGGTGCTAAAGCCTTTTTACCCACAGTCGTCCACACCTGCCTGTCATCAGGTTTCTGGGGACTGGCTTCTTGGAAGCTGCTTCCCGATCTGTCTTCCACCACAGGCTGTACTCTCCTGAGGCCATAGCTCCTGCTCTTTGTGGAAAGCTCCTGAGTGCTGGTGCCCAGCAGACACTGGCTACAGCCAGGGGAGGATCCAGGTTTGGGGGCGCACCCCGCATTCCCAGCCCCTCCCTGCCTTTTTTTTTTTTTTTTTTGCGGAACCGGGAATTGAACTCAGATCCTTGGGTTTGCCAGTCAAGCGCTTATCCTAC
Organism: Octodon degus; assembly: GCF_000260255.1. Lineage (NCBI taxonomy): Eukaryota > Metazoa > Chordata > Mammalia > Rodentia > Octodontidae > Octodon > Octodon degus. The sequence goes on from NW_004524732.1 coordinate 6,360,404, forward strand.
TGAGCCATCTCCCTGGCTCCTCCCTCCCTGCCTTTGAATCCCAGCTTCATCAGGGCAGCTGAGTGACCTGGAAGGAGGACACCAACAGCTTCCTCCTCGGAGCCTGTGGTGGGGAGGACTGAGTGTGGCTCTGCTGTGGTGTAGGGGTGCTCAGTGCTTGGGAGCCATGACCACTGCAGACTGAACCCCAGTCTGAGGAGCGGTGGGGCTCCTGTGGCATAGAGGAGGGGGAAGCTCCTTGTAGGGGCTCCAACCCTCGCATTGTGAGGTGACCTTGGATGAATAGAAATAAAGCCCTGAACACAGCATCTGGTGCATGGCTAAGTGCCCCACTGGGTCACACAGTCTCATCCTGGATCATCCCTCTATGACGGGGAACTCTCATTAGGTCTGGTTTACTGCTCCTGGGTCCCCACACCCCTATCCCTCACCAGCAGGCCACCAGCCCTTCCCAGTTAACAGCTGGGGTCCTCTCCCCTCCGGGTCCAGCAGCCTTGGGGCCCAGCAGTTTGCTTAGTGCCTTTCATCCCTTCCCACAGTTCCCCAAATCTGCCCTCCTTGTCATCTGCTGTACCACGTGCACAGTAGAGGGATCCAGAAAAGGAGGTTGGTTGCCAGGGCAACGGAGGATAAAGCCCTTGATGTCCTAGGCTGCTGATTGGTTTAGAAAGGCCCCGCCTCCTGCCATCCTGAGAGTGGGCGGTAGAGCAAGGGTCTCTGATGGGCAGGGAGAGATGCTAGGGTACTGAGTCAGCTCAGGACTCGCCCCTCTGTCCCGGTCAGAGCCCTGGGCATGAGAAGTTCTGTCTCCCGTAGGGGACATTCGCTTCACTCCGTCTCTGCCTCCAGCACCCAGAGCTGCCACAGATGGCAGTGTCTCTGGGGACAGCAGCTACGACTTGAGTCCCTGGGCCGACGCTGAGCTGCTCAGGCCGAGGCGGTGTGCTCAGCGCAGAGCCCTGGAACAGGCATCTGCAGGGCGTGAGGTGGGTCTGAAGGCACAGCAGGGGCACCAAGCGATGCCAATGGTGTGGGGGGCAGGGAGAGGAGCTCTGCAACCTTCACACTGTTGCGGGCAGGACCTTGGCTGGAACGGGCCTGGACGATGCTTAGAGATCATCTGGTGATCTCCATCCCCACTGTGCAGTGGGCAAGAGGACCCTGAAGCCCAGAGACGGTGAGGAATGGTCCAAGGTCTCATAGAGGGCCGTTTCTTATGTTCACTTAGACTAGACCCCTGGGAATGCTGGGAAAAGGTCTCTGGGGTCTTCTGTCTGACCAAGAATGCCTGGAATTTTGTGCACAGGGTCAGAGAGGTCGGGGACCCTGAGGTCTGCCCTACAGATCTACAGCACTGCGGCTAAAATGGGTACTGTTCTGCCCCAGCCTCCCATTTGCAAGTTGATGCTGGAAAGAAATGGTGTGTGTGGGGTGGTGGTTGTCTGGCCAGGCCTGGGAAGGGCTCAGGAATTATCTTGGCCTTGTCAGGCAGATCCCTGTCTGAGAGTCCCTTCCCTCCCTCCTCCCCCCGAAGCTGCATGCCACTCCAAACTCTTTGTTTTCCAGCAAGGGGACTGGATAGGAAGACAGGGGTCCAGCAAGTTCCCTGCCTCTCTGAGTTAGTCCTGGCTCTGGACAGTGAGAGCCCTCTATTTTCCTCCTCCATGAATAGAACACCTTAAGCTGCTATCTGTTTCAGAACAGGACTGGGGACCCTGGGGTGGGAGAGGCAGGAGAAGCCCCAGATAGATGCAAGATCAGGGAGTAGCACCCCACCCCCCACCCATCACAGCCTACCTGGGAGTAGGGGGCAGGAAGAACTCACATTTGGCGACAGGGGATCTGGGGCTTTTCCTCAGCCTGCTCTGAAGTCATGTCATCCATCCTGTGCTTTCTAACCCCATAAGCACGGGATGGGGTGGGGTGGTGTTGCCTCTGTCCATTCCAACCCACTCTGGTGTTTTTCTCTGCCAGGCAGAACTTGAGCCTCAGGACACCCCTCGGGGTTGGGGTGTCTGTCACTTCCCAGCAGGGTAACCCATGGCAGGTGAGCTTGTGAACTATGAACAGCAATACCTACCCCATGCGCCCGTCCTGAGGTCTGGGGCAGAAAGGCTCCTAGCCCACTGATTTCTTATGCCCAGGGAGGGCTTGGGGGTGGCTAAGTGGCCCTGTCATTTCCAGTCCTGGAGCGATGACTTAAGCTCTGACTTTTGAAGTATAAATGGGGAATGAGAGCAGGTGCAAAGGTGGGGACTGTGTAAGGTGCAGATGCAGCAGATGACGGCAAGTAGCTCCACAGGGCCTCAGGGTGGGCTGCGAGACTGGGGAGCTGGCACAGAGCAGGCAGGGCAGCTTTGGGCTCTGACCTAGAGGGAGCCCTCTGACCTAGGTGCTGTTATTACCCCATTTCACAGACATAGAAGCCAAGGCCCTAAGCATCTTTCCTGGGTTTTTGGTGCTTACATCCAAAGCCTTATGATTACCAAACTAGGCCATGCAGACCCAGTCAAGCAGGGGCTCTGCAATGACCATGTCTTCACCATTCTTTCACTGGGCCACACCTGGATGCCGGGGCAGGGACAGCTACTGCAACTGGGATGAAAGGACCCCACCTAGGGACTCAGGTGCAAGGAAACGGGAGGGTTCATTGTGCTGTCTGCCCTCCTAGACCAAGCCTCCCTTCCAAGGATTAGGTGCCTCGTGGAACACTCTGGAGGACCTTTATTCATTTCCTCTACCACAGGGGTGGAAGTGGAGGCCTGGAGAGGTTAGGCAACTTGCCCAAGGGCACACATGCTGGGGGAGGGAGGTAGCTGAGGGTAAGTAGCAGCGGAGTGTCCCCAAGTGTGCTGGGGACAGGTGGGTGCATGGTCGAGGGGACAGGCTGCTGAGGCAGAGTGTGGTCTCCACCAGGTGCTGCCCCCCATCCCCTAGCCCATCTGTATGATGTTTGGGCCTTCTGGCTCTGTGACCCCAAGGGTCTCTGTCTCTGGGTGGGTGCGAGAAAGAGTCCCTCCACCGCCCTCACGGCCTGTGTCTCAGCAGCCAGAGCCGCTGCGATGCCACACTTTCTGGACTGGTTCGTGCCTGTCTACCTGGTCATCTCCGTTCTCATCCTGGTGGGCTTCGGCGCCTGCATCTACTACTTCGAGCCAGGCCTGCAAGAGGCGCACAAGTGGCGCATGCAGCGCCCCCTGGTGGACCGTGATCTTCGCAAGACGCTGATGGTGCGGGACAACCTGGCCTTTGGCGGACCGGAGGTCTGAGCCCTCCTGTTGGTGTGGCAGGCGCTGGCGGCCGGCACCCTTTCTCTCCCCACTCTCCCCCAACCCTGGAGGACCTTTGAAGTGGGGGAAGATAATCCCTTGGTCCTCCGGGCCACACCCTCTGCAGCCCAGGCCATTCCAACAGCCGGCCCTAGTGCTTGGCGAGGCCCCTGGCTCTGGGGTTGGGACACCCTATGCAAGGCCTGCACTCCTGAGCTTTGGGTACGTCTCCTACTGACCCCAATGGCTTTGTGCTACTTATCTGGAGTCAGATGTGGCTGCTCCTGCCTGCCCTGAGCTTCCCGAACTTCTTTCCCCACAGAACCCCCAGTTACCCCCAGCTCTCCTCTCTGCACCCAAAGACAGGGGCCCTGTAGCTGTTCTTGGGAGCCGGTGGCTTGATGTTGGCATGGGAAAAGAGTCTTATTTGGAAGGCAGTCATCGTGGTCCAGCCCGGCCCCGGCCCCTGGACTCAGGCTTGAAATCTGAAAGGGTGGGGGGGGGGTGCGGTGGGTGGAGGTGTGTACAGGGGGGAGAGAGCAGAAGGCGTGTGCACGCGTGTGCGCACGTGCGCTTGCATGTGGGAGTCGAGGACAGTGGTGTGAGGACTGTTCTGCTGGCCTTTCCTACCCTTTCCTACCCTTTCCGCTCCCCCTAGGCTGAGGCTATGGGCAGGAGCCCCTGCTGCCCTCCACTTCCTGTCCTATGCTGCACTTCCAGGGCGGAGCCCAGTCCTCTGAGCCAGATCTTTCCCCCAAGGTCCCAAGTCTGTCCTGGAGCCCTCCTGCTGTGTGTAATCTTCAAGGCCTGCTTTGACAGAGTGGTAATCTGTCTCATTCCTCCCTTGGAGCTTCTGTCTTCATTTGTTTGCGATAATAAAGACTTCCTGACCATCTGTGAAGGACTGTATCCATTCTTTTTAAAAACTAATTACTTTTTTTGAGACAGGGTTTCATTTCAGGATGGGCTTGAACTCACTAGGTAGCCCAGGTTGGCTTCAAACATATGGTGATCCTCCTGCTTCGGCCTCCTGATGTGGGATTATAGGACTGGTGCACCATGCCTGGCTCTTTCTCTGTTCTTGTAAGTAGGATTGTATCTATCAACTCACTGGGTCCTCATGAAAACTGCCATAGCTCCACAGTTCCCACGTTAGGGATGGGTCCCGAATCTTAGGGAAGGTTGAGCAGGGATTCTTGACTAGCATGTTGGGCCAGCTCATTCTTGATGGCTGGGGGCTGTGTGGTGCACTGTAGGGTACCAGCATCCAGGGTCTTTAGATGACTAGAGACCAGCATCACCCCTCCTTCTCATATCAGGACAAACTGAATTTTGTCCTGGAAAGCTCTGGGTAGAGTACCAGTTAGGGTACAAATTCAGGCACCAACATGAAAAAATAAACAATAGGGCTTTAAAACCAAACAGGGCCAGGTATGGTGGCACATGCCTGTGGTCCCAGCACTCAAGAGGTGGAGGCAGGAGGACCGTTGCGAGTTTGAGACCAGCCTGGGCTACAGAGTGAACTCGAGGCCAGCCTGAGCAGCATAGCTAGACCCTGTCTCAGAAAGACATAAATCAATAAATAAATCCAAACATAATTTTTATCTCTGTGGATGGCACAGTTCACAGAGAGGTTGTAAGAGCTAGTTTAGTGGCCATTTGGTCAATATATAGTTGTAGGCCTACCCTGGCTGCAAGGGAGGCTGGGATATATATATATATATATATATATATATATCCCTTTTCTGAGTGATTGTGTGTCCAATTAAAAAGCTCATTTCTGAAGTTAGGGGTGGTGGTACACACCTGTCACCCCATCACTGTGGAAGGGCAAGGTAGGAGGATGGCAAGTTTGAGCCTAGCCTGGGAAATTTAGCAAATCAGTGAGACCCTGTCTCAAAATAAAAAAACAGGGCCAGGGAGATGGCTCAGTAGAATAAACACTTGCCTGGCAAGCTCAAGGGCCTGAGATCAATCCCCAGTTCCACCAAAAAAAAAATGTAGATGATATAATCAAAATAAAAAAACAAGGCCCAGGAGTATAGCTCAGTGGCATGGCACCTGGCTAGCAAGTATGAGGTCCAGAGTTTGATTCCCAGTAGCCCCTCCACCAAATTATTTTTTAAAAGAACTGGAGCTCAAATAAAGGGTCCTGGGTTCAATCCTTAGTACTGAAAAAACAAAACAAAATGAAACAAAAATAAAATACTCCAAACCAAACCAAACTCCTACCATCTTTAAAGTGAAAGACTATGAAGGTCAGTTTATTTGAGTTGGGATTTGCCTGAGGCCACAGGACCCCGGAATGAGATTTGGACCAGATCTCCTGACCCCAGGTGAGGGCTCCTGCCCCACATCTTGAGAGAAGGAGGAGAAGCCACCCTTCTTTCCTTGAGGGGCTGGGCTGCTGCTTGTCCCCAGGCGAGGCCGGGGACTGCATGCATGGCTGTGTGCAGAACTGGGATGAGGGTGAGGCTGCTTGTGCAACGCAAGGACACACTGGGTACCTCCTTCAGCTTGCCCCTGGACACCTCACTTGCTTCACCCTAAGCCCCATACTCACTCCCTAGCCTGGCACCAAGCAGAGCTGTATGCAGCCCTGGGAGACTCCCCTGCCCCTCCCTATACCACGGGGCCCCCTGGCCGGGATCGTTGCCCACTGCCACCCAAGAATCTCTTCAGTTCTGGACACTGGGGCTTGAGGATGTTATTCGAGTCTATCTGTCTGTCTGTCTTTCTCTTTCTCCCTTTCTAATTCCACCCTCATTGCCCATCATGGACAACAGCAGCCAGTCCCTGTCCCTGGATCTAGCTTAAGTGTCGATAGCTCAGGAGACAGATCCGTTTGTTCTGCCAGTGTCCAGTGCCCATTTTAAACCAATCAGGCCAGGCTGGGGCAGGGTTCTCTCTGGGGGGGCTTGGGTCAGGGTGGACCTGGACGGTCAACATGGCCTGGGTTTGCTCATCTCATTAACAGGCAGTGCTCTTGGGATATCTTGTGGGAAGTGGGAGAATGGTAGGTTCCAGAAGGCAGTTTCCTGATGAGGGATTCCCCCTCCCAGCCCAGCAGACCCTCGGGGGGGAGGCCGAGTTTGGCTTGTTTCCACATCGTGTTCTGCAAAAAGGCAAACTGGCTGCTCACATTTGAAGGTCAGGAGAACTCGTGTTAAAGCCCCCTTTTCTGGCTACTCTTTAAAAATAGAAATTCTAAGGGCCAGCCAAATAGCTCAGTGGATTAAAGCATATGCAAATAGGCACAGGGGCCGGAGTTCCATCCCCAGACCTGCCATGCTGGCCCCACCCCTGGGACGTGCTGAGATGGCAATTGTGACTGGGCATGGTGGCGCGCACCTGTAATCCCAGCTCTTAGGAGGGAGGCTGTAAACAGGCGGATCACTATGAGTCTGATCTAGTAGTGAGACCCTGAACATCCCGTCGACTCTTCCCTAAAATACAAACAAGAAAATAAATTCTAGCCATTTTAGAAATTCTAGCCATTTCTAGTGAAATGTGAGTGTGTTTATGGCTATGAACATTGCCTGGTGTGGACTGTGACCCTCAAAGTGGTCTTGAAGTGACCCCCCAGGAGAGCTGGCTGTCTTCAAGGCACGGGGTTCCCCAGACCTCGGTGCTGTCATCTGGGCACCTCCCAGGAGAAGTGTGTTCATGCCTGCTCTTCCCACGGCGAACCCAAGAAAGTCGCAGCTGGTGGAGTCACTCCCATGTACGTTAGAAGGAAATACAGACAGCCCCGACTTACTAGGGTTCAACTTCACCATTTTTCAACTCCATGGCAGCGCAACCCCATCCTGAATGGAGAAGCACCCACATCGCAGCTCTGACTCCTTCTGTGATGCTCGTGTCATCGCGTCTGAGCTTCCTGCCTACCAGGGCCCAGGGGAAACACGGAGAGGTCATTTTGGTCCTCCATGTGATAGAAGGGAAAGACTGCTCGTGACAAAGTTTCTACTTCTTCATACACCTGTAATCCCGGGCTGAGGCAAGAGGATTGCTGTGAGTTTGAGGCCTGCCTGTTCTGTTCAAGGCCAGCTGGCACTACATAGTGGGATTATCCAAAAAAAAAAAACAAAAACCAAAAAACAAAAAACAAACAAACAAAAAAAAAAACCCAAAAAATACGAAGAAGAAATCTCTTTGATGGGCTGTTACGGGCACCACGGCTGACTCTCCACCCCCAGAGGCAGGACCTGTCCACCCGGCCGGCGGCGGGGTGTGTGGGAAGGCGGGACTGGAAGCAATTTGAGGTCAAAGCCCAATAAGAGTGAGTTCTGTGAAGCTGCTCATTTGAAAGGCATGGCCTTGTGCTTCTGTGTGCTCTGAAATCACAGAGGACGCGGGTCCAGTGCCTGGCATTGTGCTGAGCTCACCTCAGGTTCATTGTCATTTTTCTCCTGCCCTGCCAGCCTCATTGGTGGTGGCAACTGCCAAAGGAGAGGTGGGGAGGAAGCTGCTGAATGAATGCTGAGTGTCGTACAGCTGTGCTCTTGAGTCCTACAGAGGCAAGTCGGGTACCCACTCCCTCCAGCCCCAGCGCCAGGCCTGGCACCAAGAATGCAAAGATACAGATGGGGTCCCTGAACCCAAAGAGCTTGCAAGCTGTACACAGGAGTGCACTGAAGGGAACTGTGTATGAGAAATTGGAAACAGCTGGAGAGCACCTGGCTTTTGGCTGGGTGCCATGGTGTATGCCTGTAACGCTGGCATTCTGCAAGGCTGAAGCAGGAGGATTGCCTGTGGGGGCCCATTCTGGGCAACTCAGTGACTTAATGAGACTGTCTCACAAACCCAACCAACCCAATCAACCCAACCAACCCGACCCAAAGCAAAGCAAAGCAAACTAAATCAAACCAAAACAAACTACAACCAACCAACCAACCAACCAACCAACCAACCAACCAGCCAGCCAACCAGCCTGCCAACCAACCAGCCAACCAGCCAGAATGCCTGACTTCCAAGAAAGCTGGCTATTAAGGCTTCCAGAAGGTGGGGACTCTTGACATTGAACCCAGCGACTTGTGCTTGCTACCACTGAGCTGGGTTTTGAAGGTTGAATAAGAATCTTACTCTGTAAAGGGACAAGACATCAGCTAGTGCAGACTCACAGAGGCCAACGCCAGCTCACTCCTGGGAGCTGGGAGTGGCGCTGTTGAAGCACACTGCACGAGTGCTTTCTAGACTTTGGGGGGATTTGCAGGGTCTTGGAGCTTTTCTTTCCCACCACCTGGGAGCCTTCAGGGAGGGAAGGATGAGTGTGTCTGGGTTTGGCTCAGAGAGGAAGGAGCGAAGGGGAGAATGCGCAGGGTCCCTGCGTGGGAGAGGCTGCAATGTTTGGACTGTGGCGGGAGGGCGGCACAGGCTTCTCATTGTTCCACCCCCATGGCTCTCCACTCTGGCTGCCTCGGGAAGGAACCGCAGCCACCCTGCGTGAACCATGGTGAGTCTGTCTGCCTCAGTGGCTCCAAACAGTTGGAACTGATTCAGTGGAAATTGTGGATGGCAAATAAACAAGGGAATCAGAACTCTAGGCAACAGGTTTTGGTTTGTTTGTTTGTTTTTCCCAGGCTGAGCCTAGGTCTCCCGCACGCTAAGTGCATGCTCTACCACACAGTCACACTCCAGCCCCAGAGGGAACAGTTCCAGGGCTGACGTGGACCATGCACAGTGCACACTCCTGGCAGCCCCTCCACCAGCCTGGGGCCTGGGCTGGAGGTGACACAAAGCAGAGCCCTGGTGGCCTCAGAGAGTAGAAAAGAGGCATGAGTGAGCAGTTGGTCTTAGGGGTGAAGGCCCCGTGGATTATTACTAGCTTAGCTTAAGTAGCCTAGCTTGACACATCCACCTGATCCATCCTTACCTTACAGGAAGGAAACAAGTTCAGAGAACGAGTGTCTTGTTTAAACTCACACAGCTCTAAACAGACCCAGGGTGGAGGGATCCTGGAGCCTGTCCTCCTCCGGTGGAGGACACTGGAGGTCTTTGTCCCCTGAGGCCACTTTTGGCTTGAGTGGCTTGACTTCCACATCCTTGCTGGGAAGGATTCCTGCAGATAGACAGTCATCATTTTCACTTTTGGCCACCAGAGGGCAGTTGACACTCAAAGTTGGGAGCAGCAGGGTTAGGTAAATTCACAGGAAGGACCCTGATGAAGGAATGGTCCTCAGGCCTTGTGCTTGAGGGAGCTCAGAGAACAAGTGTCTTGGAGAGTTCCAGATCCTCAAGCTAGAAGAAACTGCATGGGGGTCCCTATTTAAAAAGGCAGCTGAGAGGCAGGTGTGGTGACCTATGCCTATAATCCCAGAATTCTGGGAGGCTGAGGCAGGAGGAACACAAGGTCCAGCTCAGCTGAGACAATCTAGCAACACTTTCCCTCAAAATAATAATAAAAAAAGGGCTGGGAAGGCAGGTAAGTGTAAAGCCTCTGGGTCCAACTCTCAGTACCCCCTCGGCCAGGCCACTGTGGCTCAGGAGGGCAAGAGCTGTGACAGAAGTCACACAGGAGGTTGTTGGCCAAAGTGGGTGAAGAATCTGGGGCCCCTGACTTGGAGATATGGTTATTTGGTGAAGGTGAGCCCAGCAGATCCCCGGGCCCTAATCTGCCCCAGCAGAACTGATCTGCCTCCTCCCTCAGCCACCTCTGTTTTTCCTCCCAGCTTTAAGGAAAGGGGGAGGGGCAGAACCCACACTGCCAGTGGGTTGCCCTGGTAACCAGAATCCACTCAGTTTGAAAAGCTAAAGCTTGAAGGGGAGAGAATGGATAAGAAGTGGGGAGGGGGACCTGAGGCCCACATATTCACCGTCAGTCATTTCATTCGTTCATTTATTTATTCTCCAGAAACTCACCAAGGCTGATTCTTGCCAGAAAAGAAGAAAATCCAGGCCCATCAGAACTATCCTGTCTGATATGATGGCCATAGATTAAACCGCAAGAAAATAAAAGAGAGAGTCCAGTTCCTTGGGCCCCGGAGCCACGCTCTGAGTGCTCAGGAGCCACCTGTGGCTAGCGAACTATTGGACTGGGCGGCACCGACATAGACTGTTTCCACCACCACAGGAAGGTCGGGCTCATTCCAAAGAGAGTGCCTCCAAGGAGCAGGCCAGACTCCACGGTGTCTGGGGGCCACTGTGTCCTCACTGGCAGAAAGCAGATGGCAAGGCAAAGACGAACGGAGACACTGGGAGAACGCTTAGCCTAGTGCCCAGCTGGGGTGGGTGCCCAGATGACGTCTGTGTCACTGCCCTGTGTCAGTTACTGGAAGGATCTGTTTACACCCTCCTCTTCCTGATCAGGCTGTGAGCTCCTCCTGCCTGGCATAGTGCCTGGCACAGAGCAAATGCCCAGCAATGCAGGCTTTTATCATCATCATCATCATCATCATCATCATCATCATCATCATCATCATCATCATTTTCAAAAAGTTGAACCCAGGGCTTGTGCATTGAGTTACATCCCCAGACTAGCTTGGACTTTTTTTTTTTTTGAGGAACCGGGGATTGAACTCAGGTCCTTGCGCTTGCCAGGGAAGCGCTTATTCCACTGAGCCATCTCCCCGGCCCCTGGACTTTTTTGTTTTGAGACAGGGTCTTGCTCAGTTGTCTAGGTTGAGCCCAAATTGTGATCCTCCTGTCTCAGCTTCTCCGAGCAAAGGTGTGGCCACTGCATCCAGACTGTCACCATTATTTTTACCACTGCTATCACCTGGAGTGTGGCAACATGGAGGAGCGCACCTGTCCTAGGCCAAGGGAGCCCACATTGCCAGAACCAGGCTGGGTGGCTTTGGGGGTCTCCCCAAGGTCAGGCACAGGGCTGGGTCACCTTTGAGTGTAGTATAGAGTTCAGCTGGCATGAGCTGGGGCTGGGGAGATGGCTGTATAAGGGGTAGAGCCAAGTTCCAGGAATTCCAGCCTACTTGAGGATGTGGACGCGATGGGCTAAGGGTCACAGCACCCAACAGGGCATGGGGGGCTGTGGAGCGAAAGCAGGAGTGGGGTTGTCCTGGGGAGAGCCAGAGCGACAGTATCTCTGGCATGTCACTGTCTTTACTGGGGCATCTTTTCCAGGGCTGCTCTGTGTGATATGGTACATCTGGGGGTGGGGGCAGCTGGGCGCCACCCCCTTGGCCCTGAGTTCAGAGCAGCTTGGCCTGGCTGTTGTGAGGCTCCCTTGGGCATTTAGGATTCCAGAGGCTCAGAGCAGCCATTCACTGACACCCACTCCCGAGGAGCCGGCTCCTCCCGTCCAGAACCCAGCCCGGCTGCTGGGATGGGGCTGCAGGGAGAGTCCGGGCCTGAGTACTGTGGCTTGGAGGCTGAGGGGGAGCTCTGGAGATCAGCAGGAGAATGAGGTCCCTGACTGTCACTATGTCCTCTGGGTGCGGAGGTGAGGGCCCCAGCTTCCTAGAGCAAGAACCGCCAGCCCTGGTCTTCTGATCAAGGTAGGTGAGTGTGTGTGTGTGTGTGTGTGTGTGTGTGTGCACGCGCGCGCGCATGGGCGCAGGATATCGGGGCCTAGTAAGGGGCCTGGGGGGGCCTGGGGCTGTGAGGACAAATAGATCTCCACAGTCCTGTCTGGGCGCTGCTGTCTGGCTGTGGGCAGAGGGGGCAGGTGTCTGTGGTTTGGTTGCAGTGCGTCATGGAGTGATGGGTGCATGGGCTGAGAATGAGTGATGGCAGGGACGGGCCAGGTGGGCAGGGGATGGAGACTGAGTGGGCCTGGATGCTGGCGGGTGAGAAGGGGCTGCAGACACCACCTGAGCCCTGGTGGGGACCTTCCTGCTCTTCTACCTTTGCTGTCCCTACTCTGGACCTTAGAGAGCTAGCTTGAGATTGCTCCCCTCTTCCACGAGCCCCCTGCATTCAGAAGTAACGCCCCTGGGCTGCTCTGTCCTAGCCCCAGGTGGGGTGTCCAGTCTGCTGCATTGAAAGCAAAGGAAACAACTTTGGCCCCGCGGATAAATTCTGTGGAGCCCGGAGAGGCACTAGCTGGCCGTCTGGGGTCCAGAAGCCCACCTCAGGGAGTGCCCAATCGTCTACCAGGCCACCTGCTGCACACCAGGCTCCCCACCTCTAGAAAGCCTTCTCCAGCCTGCCCTGTCCATGCCTACATCCCTAAGTCTCCTCGTCTTAATTTTCTTCCCCTCTGATCTCTGTCATGCTGCCTGAGTGACCATTCCTGTGACCAGGTCATCCCGCAGGGCCAAGCATCTTTGCTCTGGCCTGAACACCAGCTTATGTGCAGCTTACGTGCGACACTTTCTGGCCTTGGGGTGTCAGCTGGAATTATCCTAGTCCAGGCCTGTCTTCCCTGTTGACACAGAGGCTGGCTCTTGCTTACCCCCAGTGTTTACTGAAGCAGAGCTCCGCCCACTTTCCCGCCTGGCATCCCTGGGAATGTCAGTCTCTCCAAGGCCAGGGGCTGTGGCTTGTTCACGGCACAGGCGTGCTTCTGTGAGCACCCAGTACTTCTCCACTTCCCAGCCCCTCTTCTCCAGGGCCCCTCTCAGCTCTGTTTCTGACTCCACCTCCATACCAGATCAACTCAAGATGTTCTCCTGTTTGGGATAGGAGCCCCAGCTCCAGATCCCATTCTCAAGCCAACTGGTCAACCTCTGGCCTCTGACCCAGAGGCTGTGGGAACCCAGAACCTTTTCCTTCCTTCTGGAAGAGAGAGGCAGCTTGGTTGTCAGTAGGCAAAGTCCTCCTCCAGGGTCCTTGAATGTGTATGTCACTGCCATGGAGTTGTCCTCAGAGAGGGGGCTTCACTGGGGCCTGGACACGGGGAGGGATATACCCCAAGGCTGTGTCCCCTCAGGCTGGGCATCCAGCTCACTAGCTGTTCCCACAGCTGCCGTGTGGCAGCTCGCTGACCACGTGAATGAGGCTGTGTAGTCTGTAGCAGGTAGGTGTGGCAGGAAGATACAAAGAGAGTCCCCCAAATGAGGTCCCTTCAGATAAGCTGGTGGTCAGGAAGGGTGACACAGTGGGTGACACCTCTGTTACTGGGAGTTTTTCTTTCCTGTGATCCCTCAGGGAAAGCTGAACAGCTGGATGGAACACAACCTTGCCCCTGCTCCTCCAGAGATGCAGCCTCACGGGGTCCCAGGACCTGGAGCCTCCTTCCCCCATGGCCACATGCTGGGGCGACCTACCCACCCCTCACGGTTCCCTGGAGGGGTGTCTCCCCTCATCCCTGTCCTCAGGAAGACTGTCCGTCTGGATGCCTTCCCTCAAAGCCATGTGCAGACTTCTGGTAGATCAGGCCCGAGAGCCAGGTCCCGGAGCATGTCCCCACAGGATGCTGGCACTGCCCCAGGGGCTCCGCTGAGCTCCTTGCCTGTCAACAGCCTTGTGCCCAGGAAACTCAGCTCCATTTCCTTAACAATTCGTCAGAACAGCCACGCACAGCCCCTGGAGCCCCCAATGTCTCACTGGGAAGAGTTGCCCACCCTGAGCAGAGAGGCTGGCATCCACGGAGGAGGGAGACTTTCTGCTGCAAGTTCACCTCCTCTGCCCCTAAGGCCAGAGAGCAGGGTCCACGCTGAAGGCCCAGGGAACCCAGGGCAGAGCACACCCAGCAGGACACCTGCAGTGGAGAAGCCCGTGGTAGGCTCGTACCTGGCCTTTCCTTTTCAGTCTAGGCTAACCCTGAGTTCATCAAGCCTCCCTGGACCAGGCCCTGTGGGGCAAGCGCACAGCAGAGCTTCTCCAGGAAGAGGCAAGTCCCGGGCCAGGGGCATTCCCAGACCCCAGCTATGTCTCCCAAGGGCCGGCCCTGTTATGAATTTGTCTGCTGTGCACACAGCAAGGCCAGACATAACCAGACATCCAACTACAATGGACACCAAAGGACCTAGCTTGGCCATCAATGTGGTGGCCACACCAGATACATCCACACTGAACACAGGCACGGAGTTCTCCACTCTGGATGTCAAGCGGGGCTCAGCCACAGACCTATCCACAGCAGGTACCGCCAAGTCAAGCAAAACCAAGAACTTGGCTCCTGCAGGCACAAACAAGTCTGGCACAGCCATAAATTTGGCTACAGCAGAGACAACCAAGCCCAGCAAGGTCATGAATTTGGCAACCACAAAACCAGATGAACTGGGCAAATCCATGGTTACAGCAGATGCAGCCAAGCCAGACATGACCACAGAAGGCTCAGCCAAGCCTGAGATGACCACAAGGAGCACAGCCTTGGCTTGGACAATTCCAGATCTGTCCAAGTCAGGCACAGCAAGGTTGGACCCAACCACAGCTTTGGTGCCAGCAGATACAGCTGAGCTGGGCCCAGCTACGGACTCTCCTGTTTTGGGCAGAAGCAGCCTTGGAACAGCCGAGAGTTCAGCTATGCTGGTCACACCAGGCCCCACCAATGGGGAGACCAAGCCAGACAGTGTTAATCAACTGCTCATATCTGATGCTGCTCTCTACCCACAAATGCTAAGCAGAGGCACAGACATGGCCCAGGACAATGCCACAGTGGATGCTGCCACGGTGCCTGCCATGGTGTCCGGAGAATGCAAAGGTAAGCAGAAGAACTGGGCGCTGCTGGGGGGGCAGGACGCGTGAGAACGTGGAGGTGGATGGTGCTTGGATAGGTTATCGGAGGGAGGGAGGATTCTAAATTCAGAATTGAAGGAAGGAGTTTGGGGAAAAGGGAACAAAGAGTGGAAGGGCCAAAGATTGGGTGTGTAGCTTCCAGCTAGAGGTCAGGCTGAGGGAAGCTGATGGAAGGAGGGTTTATGAGAGGAACTTGTAGAGGAGCAATCACGCTGAGTCCTCTCCTGAGCATCGCCTACAGGATTGTTGGCTCGCTAAAGAGCTTCCACGCTCAGGTGATTACTGGGTGAGTCCAACTTCAAAAGCGGACTTCCTATGTGAAAATACAGACTAGTGCTTCAGTAAACTGTGATTTGCCTAATAGTAGTAGCCACTGCAAAAGTGAAATGTTGATCTTGGATGAGTCCTAATCCCATCCACTTTTGGCCTTTTATGAAGCTATCTGAGGATTAAAAGGTGCCTTTCCTGGAAGTCTAGTTCTTGGCCTCCCACCTGAGTCCTGAACAGTAGCTTACAGACTTGGATATGTGGAAATCCTACTCAGTCTTATAAACACAAGCTCCAGAATGTCCCCAGTCATCTTAGAGAGGCGGTGGCACACCTAAAGCCACACCAAAGCTGCTTGGTGGCAGCAGACTGATTGGAACCCAGACCTCAGACCCAGACTCCTACTCTGGGCAGCTGATTCCCAACGTTTCAAAGGCTTGGGGATTCTGGGTCAGGAGAGAGGCTTGAGAAACATCCAGCCCAGGGCCTGAATGGGGTTCTTGGCTTGTCGGCCCCTTGTCATCCTCTGCGCTCTCAGCCTGGGGCCTCCCTGGTCCTGCCTGACCTGTGAGCCTTCCTGTGTGACCTGTGCTCTCCCTCCATCTTTGTAGGCCTCTCCCCTCCCATGCAGACTTACAGCCAGTGCCTGCTGGACTCCTCCCCTCCACAGCCCTTTCCTTCCTGAGCTGACTCCTGTCCTCCCCAACTTCCTTCAGCCTCAGGCACTGCCCACACCTTTCATCCTTGGATTAGAGGCCTGAGGTTCCTCCTCTTTCTCATCATTCTTTCTATTACAGCCCATCCGTGCTATTCTGGTCTTGTTGATTCACCTCCTCAGTATCTGACTGGGCAGCTGTCTCCATCCCTCTCCCCACTCCACCCCAAGTGGCCACAGGGACTTATCTATTGGGTGACAGCGCTTCTTAGCATGTCACTTCCCCGGAAATTCAGCTAACTCTGGTTTCCAAGGCCAGGCTTCTCCAGCCTCCCTGCGGGAGGCCTGTGCGCAGGCTTTTTC
>NW_004524732.1:6377274-6405341 GCF_000260255.1 Octodon degus
CGGCGCGGGCCAGGCGGGAGGCGGAGAGCGCGGAGGGGCGAGGCCCGGCTGTGGGGGCCGCTCGGCCCGGGGGAGCCTGCGCCCCGCTCAGCCTTGCAGCCCCGCGCCCTGAGCATCTCCCGGAGGAACGGAGACAAAGGAGGATTCATGTCCAAAGGTAGGGCGCCCAGCCGGAGGGAGCTGCAGTCCCCCAAGCGCGGCCGGGGGTGCCAACGGGGGGAGGGTGCCGTGCCTAGGAGCCCACGCGCGGTGACATATGCGCGGACAAGCACGCACGGTGGCATACACCTTGCCGCCGACAGTCTTAGAAGAGGGCGCAAGCAGGAACGCGGGTATCCAGATGCTCACAGCAAGCCCCGTGCTGGAGCACCCCAATACGCCCTCACACGCGGACACCGGGGCGCAGGTACCCAGGCCGCCTTCAGCGAATGAGACCCGTGTGCACGCGCGCTGGTGACACCTCAGGCCCCTTCCCCCACGCAGACAGCCACCAGCTGGTGGTCTCCAAGGGAACTCGCTGACCTCCTGAGAACTGGGATGGGGAAGGGGGTTTTGGGGGCCCTTTGCCCCTATGAAAGGGGGAAGGTGCAGACAGATAGCTGTTGTGATTCCTTTTCTGAGTTCCCAGGACTGGAGCTGGGGTGGCCTAGGATTTCTTCTCCTGGTGGGGGTGGGGTCTTGAAGGCTGATGGGAGCCCCTCAGCTTAGGTGACCCCTAGTTGGGGAGGGGAGGAAGAGGGTCCAGCACTAAGCAGGGGAGGTAAGTGCTATTCTGGCAAGGTCTCTTCCTCCAGCCACCTTCCCAACAGAGGGTGGGGTCCCTGGGTTGGACAAAGACAAAGCCCTCCATTTGCCTGTCCAAGAAAGTACCAGGTTCCTGCTTGCCCTGGGGTCGAAGGGTGCTGTTTCTCTGGGCCCAGTGCTGTGTCAGGTGGACAGTTCCTGTCCCTGAGTGCCATTGATGGGGCCAGTGACTCCTGGCAGGGAGTCTGCAGACAGATCCCCTCTTCTCCAGAGGCCCTGGGGGAGCTGAGCATAGGAGGGGCACTAAGGACCATGGAGCCTGGATGCATATTTGAGCTGCATCCTGCTGTCATCCCCACCCTGAGCTCTTCCCACCCTTGGGGCCCCCCCTCCAATATCAGTTGTAGGAGAGGAGGAGCTCTGTGTCCTTTAACTGTGGCCCACACCACAGCCATTTGCTGGTGGGGGTCAGCTGCTGTGTACAGAGCGCAGCATCTAGGGAGGAGACAGGTGACGGTTTGAGGTGACACCTGCCTTGCGTAGTAGGGCTTTGGTTCATTCATCACTCATTCATTGCTGAGTGCCTGGAGTATGCTAGGCACACGGGCCCCAGAGCTCCGTGAGCCACAGCCCCTGGCTTAAAGAAGGGTAGAAACTGGCACAGATTCAGTGTTGGTGGTTCATGCCCAGGATTATGACGGGCTTCACATCTTCTGAGGCTGCCCACCTGGGGTCTGTTCTAGGGAAAGCTTGGAGCCACAGAGTCCAACTCCAGAACAGCATTTGTTCTGTGCTCTGGAGGTCTTGGTGTAATTGTTAGGCTCCCTCACTAGCCAGTGTCCCTTGGGGGAGGGGGCAGTGACCTTGTTTGAGACACGAAAGTATCCTTGGCATTTAGTGTAGGGGTTGGCTAGAGTAGGCCTGCGCTTGACAGGGTAGGGAATTGGCCTGGGTGGGATGGACTGAATGAATGAATGAATGAATGAGTGAATGAATGATTCTAGCAGGTACCAGGGGTAAAGGCCTCACAGAAGAGGGACATCTGCACCAGACAGGAGTGCAACTAGGAGTTAGCCAGGGGCTGGTGGGGCCACGCAGGCTCTTCTAGCAGAGCTTGTGGCACGGTGGCCTGCTGCGTGCTTGCAGTAGTTCCAGTTGATCAGCGGCTGTTAGCCTGCGACTGGCATGTAATTGGCATGTGTCAGGAGGGGGCCGGCTTGCCAGCAGGTGCTCTGCATGGTGCACGCAATGGGTGCTAATATGTGTTCATTAAAAGAATAAATGAGATCTGCTCACAGCTTATCCCGCACTAGGACTACAGTAGCCCGTAGAAGCTCTTTGAGAATTGGATAGACTCCTCTCTCCACCAAGGTCTGTCTTTGGGAAGAAAGTACCTTCTCAGGATGCTGCAGGTGGCAGGCCAGAACTGAGCAGGGTATGGGGAGGACACGTGCTTTATAAGGATGCCCCCAGCCCCCAACACAAGGCTGACGTTCCAGGCCCCTGAAGTGGGGTTAAGACCACCCCCACCCCAGGTGGATGTGTTTCACAGTACGGGTTACAGAGACCAAGTGGGCCCGGCTGAGAGCGATGAAAAAGGCCTGGCTGTGTGAGCGGCTGGCCAGGAGAAATGGGGCACGGGCCCTTGGTGCGGGTGGGGCCGGGAGCCACGTGTGCGTGCAGAGGAGCTAGGCTGCTGAGAGTCAGCTGCCGCAGGGCTGAGCCAATCTTGCTGCCCTCCGGAGCTGCCTGGCTGGCACCGGCTGCCTGGGAAGCAAGAAGGAGCCCCTCCAGGCCCTGGGGGAGGTTCCGAGGCTTTATCAGATTTGGCTGCACCTGGAAGTGACAGGGGACAGAGGGTCTTGCCAGTACCAGTGGAAGGACCAGGTGGTGGCTGGGTACAAGAGCAGATTCCCAGAGAGCCTTGGGGGTTGGGAGGCAGGAGCTCCCATCCCCTCTCCCTCCTGCCCATCTGCTGCTCCATCAGGCCTAGGCCTCCCCACAAGGCTGAGGCCTGCAGGCTGGTGATCCTGAACTGTGAGGTTCTCCAAAGGCACAGCCAGAAGGCGTCCTCCAGGGGGCCCGGAGGCAATAGCAGTGAAGTTAGCCTCTGAGGTGTTGCCACTTCGCCTCCTCCCCTCCAAATAAGCCTGGGAACTTGGAAGAGCCAGAGACAGGGTCTGGGCTACACTTCTAGGCATCCTATCCCAGGTATTGCTTGCTGGCAGCCTTAATCAGAATCTGACCATTCCACAGAGGAAGCAGGCTCCTGGGGCGCAGGGGGGCGGGGAGCTGCCCCAGTCCACCCACTCGCCTCTTTTATGGGCAGTGAGATGGAGTCGCTTCAGTGTAGAACCTATGCTGGTGGGCAGTGGCTTGTTGAGGGCCCCACAGACTGGGCTGGTGTGTAAAAGTGCCCAGGAGCTTCCAGAGCTGGCGAGACTTCAGCCTTCCCTTGCTAGGTCGTTCCCTCCTCTTTTCTCAACCCTCTTTTTCCCACTGCCCAGCCTTAGCGGGGCTCTCTGTGTCATCTTAGGCAGGTGGCTGCCCCCACTGGGGTCTCATCCCCTCCCTGCTCATCCCACAGACTCAGAACTGTGGCCAGCGAGGTGCTCAGGACACGTCTAGGTGTAGACACCCCTCCTCTGCCACTCAGGGAATGGAGGGGACACTGAGGTGTGAGGAGGGAGCAGTGCTCTCTGCGGAGAAGGGAGCCCCATTTGCTTCTAAGAGACGCAGCAGTGGAAGCTGGTGACAGCCCGTAGGTTACACCCAAGATCCTAAAGTGTCCTTTCCCTGGCAAGGCTGGGCTTGGGGCTGAATGACCCCTGACGTCTCTTAGGCCAGTGGTTCTCCGCGGTGGGTGATGCTGCCCCTGGAAACATCTGGTACTGTCTAGAGATATTTTTAATTGTCACAGCTGGAGGGCCACTGGCATCTGGTGGAGACAGTGGTGGCCACTAACTGTCCCACAAGGCATAAGTCTGCCCTCTATAAGAATCATCCAGATGCACCAGTACCACGGTGGGGAAGCCCTGATGTTGACACAGACATGGTGCTTTGGAGCGCAGGGTCAGCAGTGGGAGAGCCTGGCCTGCTCTGTGTTCTTGAGCAAGCCTTTTCCTCTCAGGGCTGTCTCCATCTAGGGAGCAAGGGACCAGACTGGGTCACATTAAAATCCCTTCTAGTTCCAACTCCTTAGAGTATTCCATATTGGGAGAAAAGTGCTGTGGCTTCCATGTGACCTCTGTCCTCCCATCTGCCCCCCACCCCTCCCATCCTGGCCCTGCAGGGCTCCCCGAGACCAGGACGGACGCAGCCATGTCAGAGCTGGTGCCCGAGCCCAGGCCTAAGCCGGCAGTGCCCATGAAACCCGTCAGCATCAACTCCAACTTGCTGGGCTACATCGGCATCGACACCATCATTGAGCAGATGCGCAAGAAGACCATGAAGACTGGTTTTGATTTCAACATCATGGTTGTGGGTATGGAGGGCCATGGAGTCACTGGTGTGCCTGGGGGAGGGCGGTGCCGAGGATCCCATTTCTTTCCCTAGAGTGGCCTCAGGGTTTGCCATGCTGATCACAAAAGCCTGACCCTGTTCTGTCCTCAAAGATAGATGATCCAGGGAGTGGAGGCTTTGGATGGGTGGCCAGTCTGGCTCCAGCTCCAGCTGGGTATAGCCTGGTGGCCTCTGATCTTGAGTTCAGGTTTGTGGCATGGGTGAATCAGTAGTGTCCTTCTAAAAGCAAGGGGAGGATTGGATGAAATGTGGCCTTATTTCTGATATTTGTGATATTTTAAAATTCTGATGCCAGGTACAGTGGGACATGCCTGTAATCCCAGCATGGTGGGAGGCTGAGGCAGGAGGATTGCAAGCTTCAGCTCAGCCTGAGCAATTTAGCAACTTAATGAGACCCTGTCTTGAAATAAAAAAATAAAAAAGGACTGGGGATGTAGGTTAGTGCAAAGGCCCTGGGCTCAACCTCTGGTACTAGGGGGAGAAAAGGGAAACTTCAAGATAATTGTCAGGGATTTGGTCACTGAGAGCCAGCTCTGGGTCACAGAATGTAACAGGGCCCTTTGATAGATCTTGTCAAGATCTGAGTTCACTCAGAGTGACAAGGAGCTGGGCACCCTCTCGCTGTCCTCTGCTTTCAACTGAATCAGTCATCAAGTCTGTCCCTTTCCCTTCTAAATGCCTTGGAATCTGCTCACTTCTCTTCTTACCTGCTGCCACCAGCCTAGGTGGCCCAGCCACCTGCCTCAGTGATGCTGAGAATCCCAACCTGCAGCAAGATGAGAAGCTTGAGTCAGAGTGTGACTCATCTAGCTTTGAGAAAAGTCAGCCTGGCTAAGAAGGGTGCTCTGTGATGCACAGGGTTTATTTACCTCCTGGTCCAAAACTCTTACCGTAGCTGGGCGTGGTGGTGCGTATCTGTAATCCCAGCACTGGGTGGCTGAGGCAGGAGGATCACTGGGAGTTCAAGGCCAACCTCAGTTGCATAGTAGTAAGTTCAGGGCCAGCCTGAACTGTGTAGTGAGACCCTGTCTCAAAAACAAAACAAAAAAGCAACAAAAACTCTTCCCATGAGAGCCGGTAGCAAATGCTTCATGGACTGGCGGTTAGGCCATGAGGAGCACCTGGAGTGGCTCTGGCCCTCCTGACTCGGTCTCCTGTCCATTCTGATCCATTATCCACCGAGTACCTGTGTAATCTTCCCACGCTGCAGAGCCCATCAAGTCGTTTAAAACCTTTTGGTAACTCTCCTTTCACCTCAGGTGAGTTCAGGCTCCGGCTGGGTGCCACTCCTCACTCCTCTCCCTCCCCCGCGTGTCCAGTGCTCTCCTCCCCCTCCACACAGACCCTTCTCCACTCCCCACATTCTCCTTGCTGAGTCCATGCACAGCTGTTCCTTCTGTTTAGAACTTCCTTCCTACGTCTTGTGGCTCCCTTTTCAGGCTTCAGCGTAGTTGTTACTACTTCCTAGAAGTCTTCCTTGATCTCGGAGAAAAGCACCCCACGAAGCATCCTACGTTTAGCTTTCCCAGGTGCCTGTTACCACATATTGTGACTGTTTGCTTATGTGTTTGGTCTCTCTTGCACTAAACAGCCCCTTGAGGGTGCGGATGGATCTTAGCCCAGACCCATATGGAACATCAGCACCACCTGCCCTCCCCCAGTGGGCCTCCCCCCAGGACAGCGCTTGGCCATCCAGAATAGAGTGAACAAATGCCCTTAGAAAGCACACAGGACAACAGTGGCAAGTGCAGGTTGAGTTTCCATGGTGTAAGATGCTTGCATCCACAAATGTTCTGATTCTGGATTGAGTCATTTAAACTATTTCCATAGGGGCTGGTGAGATGGCTCAGTGGTCTAAAGCACCTACTTAGAACAAGCTAAGCTAAGCAAAACACAGGGACCTCGGTTCAATCCCCCAGCACCACATGCCAGCCAGCCCCGCCCCCTGGTGGGCTGAGCTGGCCACACACACACACACACACACACACACACAAATACACAATAAATAAATATATAAATACATATTAAAAAAAATAAATAAATAAACTATTTCCATAGATTTGGCAGGTTGAAAAATCCCTAATCGGGCAATGTGAAATGCCCCCAAATTATTATTATTTATTTTATTGGCGGGGGGAACCGGGGCTTGAACATAGGCCTATGCGCTTGCCAGGGAAGCGCTTATTCTACTGAGCTATCTCCCCAGCCCCAATGCCCCCAAATTAAAAACATTTTTGAGCATCATGACAGCACTTCAAAAGTTTCAAATGTTGCAGCATGTGGGACTTCTAATTTCCAGGTTAGAGGTGCTCAGCCTGTGCAGCACACGCGGCCCCCCCCCCCGAGGAGCCTGTGGCAGACACACCCGTTGCTCGCGGCGCAAGTGTGACACTGAGCCCCGAGACAGGCCTTTTAGGAGAATGCCTTCTGCAGCTGGTGAGCTAGCCTGGGCAGTGCGCCTTGTTCTCCATCCTGGTCTCCCCCAGTTCCCTCCCCCTTGCCTTCTGTCATAAAGAGACTGAGGCCTTGCGGGGCTCATGGGACAGTCCAAAGGCACTCTGGGCAAGCACCAGAGTTGGGTCTAACACCCTGGACTCTTGCTGCCCAGCCCGGCCTTCTTTCTCCTCCCAGGCAGCACCACGTGGGCCTCCCTGTCCCTGGGATTCCTCTGGAAGCCCGGGCAGACGGCAGTGCCATGTCATGGGTCTGGCGTGGACCACTTCCTGCACACATCCCGGCAGCTACAAGGCTTTCCTTGTGATTCTTGTGCGTGCTAGACCTCACAAAGCACAGCTGGGACACAGGGACCCCGAGAGCCCAAGCGGACGTGGAGTGGACGCTGTGGCTCTGCCTGCCCAGCTTACTTTTCTGCCGACAGCACCCTGGCTGGTGTGCACTGAACAGAACACCAGGGCTTCTGGGGGCACAATTATTAAAGCACTGTGCAAGAATAAAGAGCAGATAGGAGGTTCAAATCCCTGGCCTTGCATTCACCTGGTAAGTTGCCTTGCACACATTTTACGTTACAAGAGGATCAAACTCTCTGGGGCCCTCTCAACTGGGGCTAAAGATAGCTCCGCTGTGGGTCTCACGGGGCTGATAGAAAGATGGATGCTGTGGACAGACAGGAAAGTGCTTAGGCACCAGGAGGCAGTGTCAGGGCGCAGTGATTTTCTTCTTTTCGTATTATTAAAGATGACAACTTAAGGAAAAGGCTTTTAAACCAAAATAAAGATCCCACCTTAGAGAAGTCAGAGGTGGTTCCCTCTCGCATGGTCCTGGGGCTCCAGGGAATGCAGAGTAGAGTCTGACTGCAGTTTCCCTTCCCAGTGACCAGGAAGCCACTCCTGCTGCCTACTCTGCTCAGCTCTGGAATTCTGTAGGTTCACGTGAGAACCTCGAGGTGCAGGAGGTGGGCACGGGGTCTCCTACCTTATCTTTTTTCCTCTTCTTGCTGCAGGCCAGAGTGGATTGGGCAAATCAACGTTGGTCAACACACTCTTCAAATCCCAAGTGAGCCGAAAGGCTGCGAGCTGGAACCGGGAGGAGAAGATCCCCAAGACAGTGGAGATCAAAGCTATCGGGCATGGTTAGGATCATCCAGGGGCCACCGTGGGCTTTGTGCAGGGGGGCCTGGGCAGAAAGGGGGGGAAGAAACAGTTTTTTGGGGGAATGAGACACATGGAGGGCCATCTTGAGACTGTGGAATTCAGCATTAAATTCCACCAGCAAACTCCTTAGACTGTTGGTCTCAGAGGGAGTGGGTAGGATGGCGAACAGTGGTGGGTGAGCTGGGTGAAGCGGCAGGGGTAGGGTTTAGACAGAAGCAGAAGCAGAAGAAGAAGGGGAGAGTATTCCAGGAGCTGGGGGCAGCACAAGCAAAGGTGTCAAGGTGGAGAAGACCCCGAACTCCCCCTTCCCAATCACCAGTCCCCGAGAAGAGGCTGGGTGTCCCTGGCTAGTGGGCTGTAGTGCACCTGAAGCCCCCTGGAGGGCTGACTTCTTGAATGCCTTTTCTGTGTCTCCCCCAGTGATTGAGGAAGGTGGCGTCAAAATGAAGCTGACTGTCATTGACACCCCAGGCTTTGGAGACCAGATCAACAATGAAAACTGGTATATGTCTGCCCCTGAGATTTTCACCCTAAACACTCTGCCAGGAGGTGAACAGATTCATTCACGCTGAGAAAGCTCTGCGTCCCCTTGCTCTGCCGGTCTGTAGAACCCAGGCAGAGGCTGGGGCCCCAGGAAGCTCTACCTTTGCTAACCACCCTGGGAAGTCATTCCTAGGGAGGCGGGGGCGGGTGTCCTAGACCCACCCTGTGAGGTGGGATGCGGGACAGCACGAGGGGATGCGACCTGATTGAGCTTAAGATGCGCCTCTGCATCTTGTCCACACCCCAGCTGGGAGCCCATCGAGAAGTACATTAATGAGCAGTACGAGAAGTTCTTGAAGGAGGAGGTGAACATCGCCAGGAAGAAGCGCATCCCTGACACGCGTGTCCACTGCTGCCTCTACTTCATCTCCCCCACTGGACACTCGTATGTACCTACCACTCTGGGAGGTAGGAGGGATGCAAGTTCCATGGCCCTGTCACCTGTTCTGGGTTGGGTAACCAGTACTTGTTCTCAGCTGGATGTGGCTGGGTGGACTGGAAGATAGTCCTGGCCCCATGGCCTTGGGAGGCCCTAGACTTCCCACAAGGCAGCTTTTTTTTTTTTTTTCCATCAGGGAAAGCTGGCCACTGTCGGCCCCCATACTGCCCACTGGGGTCCCAGCCCCCCACTGGAGACCAGCAGCAAGGACTGGGTATATGGGAACAGAGGGCACCTCATTTGTCTTATGCTTTTGAACAAGGCTAGCAGTTTGGGGAGAAGCAAGAAGAGTAAAACAGGGAGAAACGAGGCTGTAGGGAGAGTCATGAGGGCCAGGGGTGTAGAGAGGAGGGCCGACCACAGGAGCAGGTGCCAGGGGCTCAGGTGGTAGAAATGTGGGCACAGGCAGAGGCTGGGGGTCCCTTGGCATCTCAAGCGACCTTCCTGCAGTGGGCTGTGTGTCTTTTAGTTTGTTACTAAGGCCGGGTAGGTGCTGGGCTTTGGCAGCGGCAAATTCTCAGCAGGTTCGCGGTAATGGGTGAGGGAAGGTTGAAATGAAGATGCTGGGCCGGGCTCGGGAGCTGGCCTGGTTGTCTTCAGTCCTTTCTTGTCTTCAGTCATGGTCTGAAGACAGGAGTATCGCTAGAAGTCTGATCTACATAATGAGACCCTGTACACCCTTGTAGACCCTGTCCTAAATTCATAAAAACAACAACAACAACAACAACAACAACAACAACAAAACAAGATTAGGGATTTAGCTCAACATTCTCTATGTTTAATCCCCAGTGCTGTGGTGGTGGTGGGGAACCAAAACAGTTCGACAGCCAGGATATGACACACATAAGTAGCCATAACATAAGAACAAGTGGGCAGGGACACCAGAAATGGTCCCAGACAAAGAACTCCTAGGTGAGAAAAGGTGATGTGAAGGGTTAAGGCCCAAGGGGCTTAGCAAGAATCCAGGGACAGGGAAGGAGGAGGGGCTAAGGGCTGTGTGGGTAGAAGACTTGGGGACATCTGTGGACAGTGAGGTGGGGATGAGTCAGCAGAGGGGCATCCAGGTCCCAGCCCAGTCCTCTCCAAAGGGCACCTGGGGAGGTTGGCAGAGGCTGAGGGGCACACACGTGGCTCTGACAGCCCCGCTTTCTCTGGGCCCCAGCTTGCGACCCCTGGACCTCGAGTTCATGAAACACCTCAGCAAGGTGGTGAACATCATCCCTGTCATTGCCAAGGCTGATACCATGACCCTGGAGGAGAAGTCCGAATTCAAGCAGAGGGTGAGGAGCCCCTTTCCTCTCCCTGTCCCCATGTGTCCTTCCCCTCCTAGGTCTGGGTTGTCTTTTCACTCTCATCCTTGCCTTCCCTTCCCTGCTGCCCAACCTTCCTGATCCTCTTAGTCCCTGGGGCAGCTGGGCTGGTGGCTCTGGTACCCGGAGACCAAAGGGAAGAGGCCAGTGCAGCAGGAGGATGCCCTGTTCCTGCTCTTCACACCTGCCCGCTATCGTCACTGGATACATTGGTCCCCATGAACATGAGGTGACTCAGACTTGAGGTTACTTGAAGGACTGGGTTTACTCCTCAGTTAACCGCCTGCCCATCCCCATCGGCTGTCATATCTATAAGATCAGCCCAGTGGTGGATGTCTGTTGAGCATGGAGGAAGGATGGGAGAGAAAAGCAAAGACAGTTGCTGCCTTTGAGAAACACAATTGTGGTCACTCCTGTAATCCCAGCAATCTGGGCGGTAGGAGGGATGCAAGTTCAAGCCCAGCCTAGACAACTTAGTGCCTTAGTGACACCCTATCTCAAAATTTAAAAAGGAGGTGGGCTGGGGATATAGCTCAGTGCAAAGGCTCTGTGTTCAATTCCTAGTACAAAACAGAAGACAAATAAAAACTTCAAACACCACTGAAGAGGCCTGGGTGGCACCCTGGGGGAGGTAAGGCTTCAGCCATCCTTGAAAGAAGGCTGCAGGCAGTCTTGGGCTGGAGCCTCACCTCTTTTCCTTACACTGAACATAGCACCCAGGCCACCAGCATTGCCCAGTGGCATCTGGGTTCAGCTCTCCAAATCCTACACCTTGGCACGGGCAGGGTCAGGGCTGCAGGGGTCCCTTCTCTCAGGCTGGGTGTGTAGTTGTGAACAGAAAGATCTTCCTGCTGTCCCAGACCCCAGAGTGGAGATGACTGTGGATTATCAAAGGCCAGGCTCGCCTCTCTGACGTCAGCTCCCCTACACATGCACACACAGTCACACACACACACACACAGTCACACATGCAGTCACACACACACGCAGTCACACACACACGCAGTCACACACACACCTCTGTCTTCTGTGGTGATGCCTGACTACTTTGCTTCCCTTTCCTGCCTCTAGGTCCGCAAGGAGCTTGAAGTGAACGGCATTGAATTCTACCCCCAAAAGGAATTTGATGAGGACCTGGAGGACAAGACAGAGAATGACAAAATCAGGGTGAGTTCCCAGGGCTCTGTGCCCCACACAAATGTCTCTTTGGTCCCTGTGGTGCCTTGGGACATGTCCTGTGTGCCTCTCCTGTCTTTTTGCTGCTTGTCCCTCTCTGTATCCCTGTGCCACCTTACCTGATGCCAGTGGCCCTGGCCAGGGCTACAACCCCCATAGCAGGGCTCCCTGCACCCAGAAAGCCTGCATTCCTTCCATCCCCAGACCCTATGAGAGCACCCTCCTCCCCCATGGGGCCTGAAAGAACCCACATATTGGGGGAGATAGGGCACCAGGCAGGAAAAGTATCCACTTGATGCCTAGGGGAATTTGTGCTCTAGTCAGACCCTGCCTCAGTTTCCCCTCCTACAAAATGGAGTTAGATCATATGATTGGCTTGCAGGCTATTTTCCTCCCAGAACAGTGATGGCAAGCCGTTTAGAGCTTTCAGTGATAACAAAGAGCCAGCTGCGGCCCGCGTGCCCTAGGTTTGTCCCTACTGCCCTAGAAGAACACTTCTAAGAAAAGGAAACTGCGATGACAGGTGCTGCACAACGGCAAGTGCATGCAGTCCCAGCTTCCTGGGAGGCTGAGCGGGAGGACCCCTTGAGCCCAGGAGTTTGAGGCCAGTCTGGTCAGTTTAGTGCAGATGTCTAACAAAACAAAACAAACCCCCAAACTAAAACACAAACAATAAACAAACCTCAGAGAGCCAACACGGTACACGGAAGCAGAGTTGCTTTGGCTGCGTGACATGCCTCAGAGCCCTGCCTACCCTGTCTGCCTGTTACAAATAGGAAGGCTCCCGGGAACCTGGTTTAAGAGCAGCTTGAGATCTCTGGTCCCTTTCAATTCTGAACTTGTCCAGTTTCTGTAATTGTACATCAGAAGCCTGGAACCTCGTTGGGGCTCTTGGGCTAACCCACCGTCACCTTACTGCTTTGTCTTGAGTTCCCCCTTCCATCAAGTGTGGATAGTCCAGAAGGGTCTCCTAGCACCAGGGACTGAGAATGATGGTGATGGTGGAGGGTGGTTGGGGACCACTTAAGGGAGTATGCAGCCCTCATTCCTCACATGCACAGGTCCTGATAGGATCGTTTTTCCTATGGGGACGGAAGCCTCACTGATTGCAGAAGAGGCGGGGCTCGGGCGGTGATCCCGACTGGCAGTGGCTGTACTCACAGGTGGTGCTTTGCTTGCTGCCTCCCACCACCTGCTGTGTGGCTCACTTCCTAACAGCTTCCCCTCCGACTAGTACTGGGTGGGGAAGACCTGTCTTATCTGATATAGTTAGGATAAGGTCTCGGTTATTTTTCTGTCATTGCTGGGACAAATACCTGACAGCCGGAATTAAGGAAGGAAAGGTTTATTTAGTTAGTGGAGCTTTCAGTCCACACTCCACTGGCTCCAAGGCAGACTGGCATGTGGCAGAGGGCAGCAGTTCATTGAGGCAGCGAAACAGCAAGAGCAAAAAGGCAGGAGCAGCGGCAGCAGCAGCTACAGAGAGCAGGCCTGTCTCTCTCCCTTATGTTGCATTCCGGCCCAGGCTGGCTAACACTCACCCCATAACCCCAGTGGATCATGAATTAGTCACAAACTCTAGAAAGTCCGCCCCATGACTTACATGAGGCTTTGGGGGACAACTAGACACAAACCGTAACAGAGAGGGAGTTAGTTTCAGTTAATTAAGAAAGTCCGCTGACTTTGAGGGAATCATTCTTTTAAAGTCATGCGTGCAAATCTTGAATGTTTAAAAGTAAGCATTTTATGATGTTAAAATAAAACGTATACATCATGTTCATCCATCATATAGAGCCAAGGTCTCTGAGGATAAATCCACTCTTCTTTATTTATATATTTTATTTATTTGTGGTCCTGGGAATTGAACTCAGGGTCTTGTGCATGCTAGGCAAATACTCTCCTGCTGAGCTACATCACCAGCCCTATTTTAATCTTCTTGCACACTGGGGATGGAGCCCGGGTCTGCCAGTATTCAGCAAGCATTCTGCTGAGCTGCCTCCCAGACCAAAGCATACTCCCTTCCCCCACCCGTCCCCCCCAGTACTGGGGATTGAACCCAGTGCCTTCGTGCTGAGCTGTAGCCTCAGGTTTTTTTCATTTTAAATTTTGAGTCAGAGTCTTGCTGAGTTGCCCAGGCTGGCTTGAGCCTGTGATGCTTTTGTTTTGCATTTTGTCCCATGATGCTTTTGTTTCAAGCTGTCAGAGTGCTGAGACCACAGGTGTGCGCCTAAGTGCCAGAGCCCACCCTTATGAAACGTTTGACTTTTCATTTTCAGAGAAACAAGCTCTACGTATATATGTTCCCAGCTTATGACAGTTACTAGCTGCCTAATGATGTCCCCATTGTTAAAGGACTGCATAAGACAGTGGTTTTATACAATTGTATCACCTGGTGATGTAACCGTTTTAATTTGTGTAAGTACTGTCCATGCTATCATGTTGGCACGACAGTTGCCCAGTGACACACTTCTCAGAACTTATCTGTGGCATTCAGCAACACAGGATTAGTGCCTTTATCCAGTGACAATCACAAGCACACATCAGGCGGATACATATGGGAACAAGCAGCCGGCACTTGGCTGACTCAGGATCCATCTGGTGGAGCAGGAGGCCTCTAGTGTGCACAGTTCAGCCGCTGCAGGCTTCTGCCAGTAGCTTTGACAGGAGACAGGGTCACATATCTGTGAGTCTGGCTGTTGCTTGGCTGGGCATTGTCACAGAGGTTCTGTCTGCTGGCTGTTTAATACAGTTGTTCCAAATGTTTTTTTTTTTTAGAAAATGAATGTACAAAGTGCTCTCCCGGTGAAGAAAAGCTGACAAGCAAGGTCACCCAGCTGGGGGGGGGGGTGCATTCAGGGTTGAAGCTAGGACCCCTGATTCCCAGTGCAGTGTTCTTTCCAAAGGGCTGTCTTGCTCCTGCCATCAATAGGATCCCTCAGGGAACACCAGAAATGTACGGCACAGGGCTGGACCTCCAGGACCATCTGCTGTCCTGCCCTTGGATGTCAGATCACAGGGAGCTGACGGTGCCTGTGTGTCTGGTTTGTGTCTCTGCCCCATCTAGCAGGAGAGCATGCCTTTTGCTGTGGTGGGAAGTGACAAGGAGTACCAAGTGAATGGCAAGAGGGTCCTCGGCAGAAAAACCCCCTGGGGGATCATCGAAGGTAATTCAGTGCCTCTTCTGGGAGAACCGGCTGCTGATCAATTATCCAGCAGGCGTTTGTTACGCCTCTACAGACCAAGCCACCATTCTAGGACATGTGATATACGATGAATGTCAGCCAGGTTCTGCCCGTAAGGAGCTTGCAGTGTAATTGAGAAGATCACACGCGCAGGCAGAAAGCAATAAGAGACCCATTTGCCTGTGGCCAGGTGGTCCTGAATTGTGTCAGAGGAGTTCAGAGCCTGGAGAGATTATCCGAGGATTGCAAAGACAGAGAAAGGATTTCACCTTAAGGGAGATGTGATTGGAAAAAGTGCCAGAGAGTGGTTTGCCTGTTGCCATTTCTATTTAATTATGAATGGCTGTGACCTTGGACGGGTCATGACGATTCTGAACATTTTCAAAGAACTACTTCAGTAATCTCATTCAATATGATCGTCCTGAAAGGCAGCCGGGCAGGCACTCTTCTCCTCAGAATATGAGCTGCTGAGACCTCTAGTCGTAGAGAGGTTAGGTGCTTTGCCAGTGTGTGACTTGCCACATCTGTGTGTGTGTGTGTGTGTGTGTGTGTGTGTGTGTGTGTGTGTGTGTGTGGTGCCGGGGCCCAAACCCAACATTTTGCATGTGCTCTCACATAACTTGTAAACGATGAGCCCTGAATTGCAGACTTGGATATTTTCATTCCCAAACCAAAACTCATTGTCTTGAATTATCTCTGGTTTTCCTGTGACTCACTGTAGGATTTCTTTCTTTTTTTTGGCTCAGCTTCCCACCCATTGTTGGGACTTAAAAATAGCATGTTCTTGTCACTTACCTTGATTTGGGGTTATTTGTGAGACTGCTGTACAGACATTGTGAGTTCAGAGAGCCATGGCTAAATTTTCCTCCGGCTCCAATCTTTGACAAGTGGCTTGGAAATGGTGGGTGCTCCATTGAGGGTTCTGATTTTGATACTGAGGATCCAACCCAGTCCCTCCTGTGCTGCCTGGCAAGTGCTCGACCACTGGGCTCCTTCCACAGCCTTCTGCATCTGTGTTGAATTGAATTTATCATGTGGGGTATGATGTTTTAGAGGTAGTGCAACTGTTATCTTCTCTGTGTATCAGATTACAAATTCCTTACAGATAGGACCTGTATTTTAGGTTTTGGCAAGTTTCTTAGACTATGTGTTAGTTTTCTATAAAATGGGAATAATAACAATTCTTGTTAGCTACTATTCCTATTGTTTAGGCAAGTATTATGCCCGTGGTAGCTGTTTAAATTTGTTGAGTTAATAAGATCCACTGAAGTAAGCCAGGCTCTGGAAGGGTTGCAAAACAGCCTGTCTCGTGCTTTCTTTAAGTGCCTCTGTGAGCTAAACGGAAGTTTACTTCTTAGGTACTGCGCCAGTGAAATGACCACCTGTTTTCTTTTGTTCATAGTGGAAAATCTCAACCACTGTGAGTTTGCTCTACTTCGAGACTTTGTTATCAGGTGAGATGTCCCTGTTCCCCTTTGCCCACATGGCAGGTTTTAATTCCAGGGCCATCTGTGCAGACTCCTGAATCTCGGTCTCTGATGGAACTTTCTTCTCAGTTCCTGTCTAAAGCAAAAGGGCCTGTAGCATTCAGTGGGTCCCGTCCACGGACGCGATGTTAGCCTCTGAGGTTGGTTATGTCTTCCTCCTTCTGCTCCTAATTCCATCCTTCTCTCTTCTCATCCTGCATCCTTCAGGACCCACCTCCAGGACCTCAAGGAAGTGACCCACAACATCCACTATGAGACTTACAGGGCCAAGCGGCTCAATGACAATGGAGGCCTCCCTCCGGTGAGCGTGGACACAGAGGAAAGACACGACAGTAACCCATGATGCCCCTTCATCACACATACCTCCTCTCCACACACACGCATCCCAAATGCCACCTCCAGCCACCTTCGCCCCTTCAGCTCTGTCCCATGGGCCTGTCTGGTATTGTGGAGCATCTTGTCTACCTTGTGTGCATGTGTGTGTGCATATAGGGTGTGTGTGAGTGTGCATGTGTGTGTCTGAGAGAGAGGGTGTGTGCCTGTGTGTGAATGCACAGGGGTGAGGTATTTTCATTACTCTCCCTGTAAAGCCTCTTGTAAGTCTGGTCCCTCCATGACTGTCCACTATCTGTCTCTTCTCCTTGTGTCCCAGAACAAAGCCGAGCATTTCACTCTCAAAGTCTGGGGGAGGTTTTATTTGAAAATGCTGGGATCAGGTGAGCTGCAGGTGCAGGGGGTTCTTTCTCTCTCATCTCACCCACAAACTGGGGCTGCCGAGATTCTCTGAGGACAGGTGGCTGAGCTAGACTGGGGTGGGGGTAGCTCAGAACACCTCCCTGTAAGGCGGGGCTGGGGCAAAGGCTAGGACTTCCTTGGAGAAGGAAGGTACCAGAGGAGCAGAGATATGCATCTCCACTGGGTTCCTGCAGGAGGAATCCATGCCTAAAAGTGGGGCTCCAACCTTTGGTCTTTGTCAAGGTCCCTGTCCAAAAGCTACCACCTGGTACTGTTCAGATTGCAGCTTTCCTTGCTTGCTCACGCTGCCTCTGCTTCCTGCTTTTAGTCCTTTCCCTCCCCTCCCTTCCTCCCCTCTCTCCCTCCCTCCCTCCCTCCCTCCCTCATGTGTCTCTTTTTCCCTCCCTCTTGCCTATCTCTGATATCTTTCACACCCTTTTAGATGAAAACTTTGAGCTTGATTTATACAGTCAGAATTGATGTCCAGTTTACTTCCAAAAAATGACTTTTTTTTTTTTTTTTTCCCCCGGAACCAGGGATTGAACTCAGGCCTTGCGCTTGCCAGGGAAGCGCTTATTCCACTGAGCCATCTCCCTGCCCCCCCCCAATGACTTTACACTACCCTAAATTAAAATAATGAAAAGCCCAGGACAGTGCAAACTGAGATTACAAGAGAAATCCATGCCATTGAGAATAGGAAAGACAGTTTTGATAGCCGAGGGCTGAAATCATCCCCGAACCGGTGGTTGGCCAAGGTGAAGATGCCAGGGCGAGTTGTGCAGTTCCAGGGCCACATTAACGGAAGCACAGGTGCCAGCCAAGCCTTCTGAGTAGGGGGCGCATTAAATTCTAGAAGGATGGATTTTGAAGAAATACCAGAAACTATATGCAGTATTTCTTTGTCAGAGGGTTGACTTCAGAGACAAATCTTAGGTCACATCTCCCTCTTCTCAAGAGGCTCTCCTGGTCTTATCCATACTTAACTCCTTCTTTTCTTGCTCACTTTGCTGCTGAAGTGAATTCTATTTGTCTGTCTGTCTGCCTGCCTGCCTGCCTGTCTCTGCTATCCCTCAGTTCTCCTCCTGACTCCTATAGACATTCCCAGTGATATCCACAATCATACATTTAGCCTTTTCATGCCTGTCCTGTAAGCATCTTATTTATTAATGCATATACTTCCCTTGTTTATCGTACCAATGTTACTCTTTCTCCTTTAACCTGTGGTAGGATTGCTGAAATTCGGGCCTGGGAAAACAGTTTAGCCTTAGGAAAGAGAAGACACCAAGTGATACTGTTTACAACAACCTCCTATCCCTCCAGCCTCCTATCCCAACTCCTGGTCCAGCATAGGTGTTTAACTGGTCCTCTCTGAATGCCAGCATTTACAATCCCAGTCCTTTATCACTCAGGTGCTAGGAAGAAAAGATTTAAAATCCAAGACTGAGTGGGCCAGGAGAAAGAGGCGGGGTGATCAGATCACCAGTGTCCCCACTCCTGCAGTCTCAGGCTCTCCTGAAGGCTGGTTTACCAGTCCGACCCTCTTCCTGCCTGCCCACAAAGTTACTCCCGGGTGGGCACCTGCTGGGCCAGAACAGCAGCAGTGCTAGGAACAGAGCTCAGTGCAGTTGAGCCGGAGGCCCCCCCCCTCCCGGCTCCCACAGCCGGGGGTCCTGTATGGAGACGGGACTGGGCCCTCAGGACCAGCAAGGAGAGACCCAGGGGTGAGGGTGGGAGGTGTTGGCGAGGCTGAGAGGGAAAGGATGCTCTGCGCCTCTAAACCATGGTCTCAGCCTCCTGGAGAAGCTGTTTTGATGTGACTGCTGCCTGCTCCTGGTCTGCGTACCCTCACCCGTTCTCAACCCCCTGCAGGGAGAAGGCCTCCTGGGCACTGTCCTTCCACCTGTGCCAGCCACCCCCTGCCCCTCTGCTGAATGAAGGCCATTTCAAGCTGCTTCTCCCTCCATGCCTCTCAGCCGACCTTGCTGCAGGGCCACGCCCCTCTTAGTGTTGTGCTCGCCCCGCCCGCCCGCGCACCGCAGGTGGGAGGGGCCGGCCGCCTCCTTAGGACAGTGGTTTCCTCCATTTAGCCAAACCTCTCCTCCCCTCCCGGAGGCAGAGTTCTTGCCCGCACTGTCCCTGCTCCACCGGCTGTGTCAGCCAGCCCCAGCCCACCTATAGGGAGAAAGAACTCACCAAGAGCAGCTTCTCCCCTCGCCACTCCATCGCAGCTACGTGACTGTCTCCAAGGGAGATGACGTTGCTCCCTACCCATTCATCCCCATGAGCTGCTCTTGGCTTCCTTCAAGGGTCGAAAAGACAACTTTTCTGCTTGTCATAGTCACTGAGATCAGCCATGTAAGCCCCAGTGTGGGATAAGGGTGGCTCTTTAGTTACCCAAAGGTATATTTAAAAGGGTGGGTCATTGCACATGAGGGGGAGCTGGGTTAGGATCACTTTTTAAAGAATCACCACGGTGGCTGGCACCTGCCCACCCTCCCCGTAATGCAGCCACTTAGCTAGAGTGGTTTTCCCAAAGCAGAGAGTACTATAGTTGACTTCCTCCTTATCCTCCAAACAAGGAAAATGAACTAAATACACGTCCAAAAGCCCAGAAACTTACAAGCTATACACTGTAGGATGAAAAATGGCACCCTCCTGTTCACTTAGCAATAAGAGGGGCCTTTCCCATCTGCTCCTCCTACTCCAGTCTCCTGTCCCTTACCCTGTTAATGTGAGTAATGAATTGGCCTGGCCATAGATGGTCACTGTAGTCTAATGGAAAATACCCAACAGAGGGCAAAGTCCCCATCTGATGCATGAATGTTTGCGAATGTTGGCTTCCACTGCCCCACACACTGTGTCTTTATAGAACCCTCCTTTGCCTACCCTACCCCATCTCCACCTGGACACAACTTGCTCAAAGGCTGGTGACTTGTGGGCCATTCATCTATAACTAAGACCTGATGGAACAAGAGGCCCAAGCCCAAGGGATGCAAGAACGACCCATTTCTTAAATGTCACAGTCCCAGCCAACCTTTTGGTGACACTCTGGTTCAATTTCCTAATTGAAAACAAGCCAACAGACACTCAAACTGGTTGTGTAAATGTTGCTAGACTTTCTGTGTTGTACAACTAAACATTGCTATTTGAACAATAACTGTCTGGCCTGTGTCGTCTTTGTGCCCCTTCCTGTCTGGCCAAATCAGCCATGATGTCATCTCACCTGTGTGGAGGGTGAGCTAGGGACCATCTTGGTAAGACTGTGAGGTCAGACCCAGGCATTATTTCCTGGATCTGCATTCCCCAGATGAGGGCAAACCATCACATCTGACCTTAGGGATGCTGTAGTGAAAATAATGTGTATTTTCATTAACTTCCTAGCTTTTCCCCTACGGAAAGTGGAAGAACCAAGTCTAAGAAAGGAGTGGGCCCTTCTTACTTAGAAAACTATTTTACAGAGAGTACTTTAAGAATTTATTTATTTATTTTTTCGGAACCAGCGATTGAACTCAGACCCTTGCGCTTGCCAGGGAAGTGCTTATTCTACTAGCCATCTCTCCGGCCCCACTTTAAGAATTTAAACATTAACTTGAACATAAACATTTTGAGATGTCCACTCCTTTTTGTAGCCAGCAAAAAACCCAACTGTTACCCACGTATTAGTTTTTCGAACTTGGATGTGACACATGCGTGCAATTATGTGGGGCTTCAGCTCCCCGTGGGATGAAGGCACGTATACTATGAATGGAGGGAAGTGGTAGTGGGGGTGAAGAAACGGAAGAAGATGAATCAGGAGACTCAGGAACCATTGACGTAAAATGACAGTGGTGACTGGACACTGAGGAGCGAGAGATACTCAGAGAGTTTAGGTGGCCATCAAGTATCACAGCTGAAAGAAACCTAGGTGCTCTTAGTCCAGTGCCATCATACAGATATGGAAACTAAAGTCCAGAGAACATAATCCTCTGGCCCAAGGATAGAGACTAGATATGGTTTCCATGGTATTTTATTTGTTCTTAAAAGTTCTGAAATAAAGATGTTAGAAGGGATGGTCTTTTCACTGGCACATTAAAAAAATGCATTTTGTACATAACAGCATTTTACACTCATGAAATAGAGTAATCAATGAGATGTTAACATCCCTTTAAAGACCTTTTGTGCTATTTGTAAAGCTTGGAGGAAACAGGTCTATGTACAATATTCTGGTCCTCAAAGCAGTCCAGGTACAAAGTATTCCACCAGATTCTCACGATCACTTCTGCAGGAGGCAGGGCAGGTATGATGGCTGTCACACAAAGCTCTCTCATCTTGAAACTGTCCCTCACTCATGGCTGAACGTCCCTTCCCTTTCTTTCCCGGATGCTATGGCACTAGAAAAGCTACTGTGGTTCCAGGCCTTCTCTGATGGTAGAAAATTTTTGCAGACCTTAGCAGAAGCAAGAAACTGTCTTGGCCCCTTTCTCCAAAAGGCAGCCAGTACCTTTCTGCCCAGCGTTCAGGGGGGCGTTGGTAATCCTGGCAGAGGTTGGGGGATGGCTGCTTTTAACTTCCATTCCTGGAGGGATCAACCCATCTATACCTGGGGGCCGGATCAGCCAAGCTGGGGACCGAGGCGGAGACCAGCGGCCCATGCCTCAATCTCTTGGGGGTCTGGGGAAGGAACCAACGCCGCCGGACCCGCCCTCTTTCCCATCAGGGAAGTGCGTGTCTCACCCTTGGCTCCGCCTGTTCCTCTCACGTGACCAGCGACTTGCCC
Source organism: Octodon degus (assembly GCF_000260255.1). NCBI lineage: Eukaryota > Metazoa > Chordata > Mammalia > Rodentia > Octodontidae > Octodon > Octodon degus. The sequence continues at coordinate 6,398,780 of NW_004524732.1, forward strand.
ACTCACTGCCCGCCTTTGCGCCATAATCCCCCCCTCCCCTTACGCCCCGCCCAGCGGTGTGGCACAGGCCCCGCCCCTCCCAGCTGAGGGGGCCCAGAGCAAGATGGCAGTGAACCAGAGCCACACCGAGAACCGCAGGGGGGTCGCCATCCCTTATGGTGAAAGGTATCTGAGGGGACTCCCGGCTGTGTCCCAGAGGAGGGAGAAACGGAGGATGGGGTGAGATGGTGGGAGGAGATGCATGGGGCAGCCTTACTGCCTTGCAGGTTCTCAGCCAATCAGGGGCTTTGCCGCCTCTCAGCTCTGCCCCTGACACTTAAAGCCAAGATCCTCCCTGGCTTTGGTGCTTGGGGCTGTGAGGTCCCAGGTGGGAGCATGCGGCCAAGAATGCATGAAGGGTGTGTGCAGGGTACCAGCATGTCGCCTGTAAGGCACTGATACCGCAGGAAAAAAGGTGGGAACCCAGTGGCCATTGCCTGTAGCTGCTCCTTTGGGTTTCAGTGCCACAGTACTTGCTTGCCACTCTGCAGGAGCCCTGCGGTGGGGGACCCAAAAAAGGCCCAAGGAAGTGGAATATGGAGCATTCAGGAAACATCCAGAACTGTTGTGGGCCACTTCTGAGACAAGAGAGAAGGACCTCAAAAGATGATGCTCTTTCTTTTATTTATGTGTGTGTGTGTGTGTGTGTGTGTGTGTCCAGCTCAGCCCACCAGGGGGCGGGGCTGGCTGGCATGTGGTGCTGGGGGATTGAACCACGGTCCCTGTGTCTGCCAAGCTTGTTCCAAGTAGGTGCTTTAGACCACTGAGCCATCTCACCAGCCCCAATGCTCTTTCTTTTTTTTTTTTTGGTGGAACCAGGGATTGAACTTAGGTCCTTGTGCTTGCCAGGCAAGCACTTATTCTACCGAGCCATCTCCCCGGCCCCCAACACTGATTTTTTTTTTTATTTTTTATAATTATTTATTTATACATTTATTTATTGTGTGTGTGGCCAGCTCAGCCCACCAGGGGGCGGGACTGGCTGGCATGTGGTGCTGGGGGATCGAACCACTGTCCCTGTGCTTTGGCAAGCTTGTTCCAAGTAGGTGCTTTAGACCACTGAGCCATCTCTCCAGCCCCCCAATGCTCTTTCTTGATATCCCTCAAAAGATACTTTATTCCACAGTGGCCCCAGGTGTCAGATGCCCCCCACAACCACTCTGGGGATATTTGTTTTGGCTGCAGCAGCCTTTGGAAAAGCATGTGTTTTACATTTTTTGATGGAACTGGGGATTGAACTCGGGCCCTTGTGCTTGCCAGGGAAACACTTATTCTACTGAGCCATCTCCCCAGTTGCAGCAGCCTTTGGTGGTAGAACTAGTTTTGCATTAGAGAATGATGAAGAACAGTGGCGATAAGCCAGGAGTTGCCATTTCTGGTAGCCTGCTGGTCACTGCTAGTTCCAGGAGGCAAGGAGGGCCATTACCACTAAGAGCCGGTAGCTACCAGCATTCAAAGCCCAGGGCTATTAATAGTAAGAGTTATACTTTGCCAGCTCCCGAGTCTTGTATGAATTGAATAAGAACCTTTAGCTAACTCATAACTTTTTGGATGTGGGTGTGGGGAACCCTCTTTAGAGGGTCCTGAAAAAGAAGGCAGACAACCATGATATGTGTCAACAGGCTCAAGAAACAGCACACATTTGATTTTCATCCTGTGTGCAGCTAAGAACCCATGCCAGCTGGTGACACTGCCTGGCCCTTGGAAGTTTTCCTTGGTACCCCAGCCAGAGGTAGATGGCTGCTCATTATTATCATTATTATTACCTGGAGTAGAACTCAGGACCTTGTGCTTGCCAGGTGAGCGCTTGTGCTGCTGAGCTACATCTCTTAGCTGATGACTGCTCATTATTGGGGAAAAAAGAAAAAAAAAAAAAAAAACAGGATTGAAAGAAGAGATGGCAGGAAGAGTGATGCTCTCTCAGCATAGTGGTTTTTTTTTTGTTGTTGTTTGTTTTTTTTTTGTGTTTTTTTTTTGGTGGAACCAGGGATTGAACTCAGGCCCTTGTACTTGCCAGGCAAGAGCTTATTCCACTGAGCCATCTCCCCGGCCCAGCATAGTGGTTTTTTGGTACAGAAAAAACGTGCCATGAAGCTCTTAAACAGAACAGGGTTTGTTTTTGTTTTTGTTTTTGTTTTTTTAACAGAACCAGGGATTGTATTCAGGTCCTTGCGCTTGCCATGGGAGCATTTATTCCACTGAGCCATCTCCCTGACCCTCAGAATGGTGTGGTTGAAGCTAAGAATTTTCAGAAAGAAGGAGCCAGTCTGAAGGCAAAATTTAGCACCTGTCCTGGCTCCCTCCCTTCTTTCTGCACACTCCCTACCTCCTTTTTGCAGTAATTCTCCATCTCCCAGCGTGCACTTCTGAATGATGTTCCTCTTTGTGCTGATTTGCCCTAATTTTTCTTTTCTCCCACTGTTATAGATCCCAAAGGCCTCCTGTGTTCAGAAGTGGGGCTTTTGGAAGTGATTGAACCATGGGGTGATGTAGCTGACTTGCTGGTAGAAGTGGGGTCGGGTCAGAAGTGTCGCAGCGGTGTAACCTGGAAGGGGGCCTCCCTTCCAGGGTTCTCCCTTCTCTTGTAGCTCTCGGCTTGGCATGTTGTGAATCGCTGTAAACATGAGCCCAAATGAGCCTCTCCTCCTGGAAGTTTTGGGTGTCAGGTGTTGTGTTTCAACAGTGACAAAGTGCCTGAGACACCCACCTGACAGTGACTTCTCAGGTGCCACACCAATGCAAGTTTGGATGCACTTGTCAGGTGGACCCAAGAGGACATCGCCACATGCTGATGCCGGAGCGTCCTTCCCCCAGGACACTTTCTTGACAGTGTTGTACTAGCTACAGGGCTCTTACATCCCTACTTGTTCCTGATGTGGCTTTGTGCACTTTGATAGATGACTGGTTGCCACTCTGACCGTGACTTCTCCATGTGCCATGAACAAGAGCACTTTAACCCATGTGCCTCTCATTTTGTGTCATGAAGCCATTGTTAATCTGGTGCTTGGGTGCCATCTTACTTGGGTTATGGATCTGTCCCTTTGCTTTGCTGTTTGTGAGTTAGAGGCAGGGAATGATGTGTGCTTTTTAAAAAGTAAATATATTAGAAAACACGGAGTTATCCTTGTGGAGTCCCCTCTATGTTCTTGAATACCTAGTAATAGCATTCACTGTACAGTTAACAGTTCCAATCACTCGTCTAAGAAGTTTGTAGCTAAAACCACTGTAAAACAGAAGGAATATGTTCAGGATCGGATGTTCTGTGCATGCACAGGAGCTTGGTTTGGATTTGAACTTAAGTACGAAGCATTCATTCCTTACTCCAGCTGTTCCTTTAAAAACAAAAGGACCATTTCTCTGCTTTCTTCTAACCAAAAAGGCCCTGTCAGTGCTTTGGCTTCCAGGATAGAAACTAAGGAAATAGCTCGGGGAGGAGATTGGTGCTATTTTGACTTCTTCCTTGAGGACACAATACACACTTGAGAGCTTTATCACAACTTGGCTGTGTTTTGTACAGAAATTTTCTGATCCCAGTTAAGAAGTTGCCAGATTGTAGCCAGACTATAATATAAAATAGGGAAAACACTGCGTTGTATTTTATCCATTATTTAACACTTGTGCAGATAATAGCATATGTGTTACTATAGAAAAGTTTGGGGAAAATGTTATGAACCCCAATTCCAATGTGCAGTAAATTTCACACCTTAGTATGAATCTTTCTATACTTTTTCCTGTAAAAATACACACACTCCCAACTGCTTTGTAACTTGTTCTAATTTACATATATATATATATTGCTTTCTAGTGCCAATAGCTATATCATTAGATCAGTAATTAGTAGTCCAGTATGTGGTAAACTTTTCTCAATCCCCAGTCTGAGATATGTTTTTTTTTTGGTCATGACTACTCTGTCCTGCACCGAACATTTTAAAAACATATTTTTGCCTATCTGTGAAAATGTTTCTTTGGAATATATTTCTAAAAAGGAATTGTAAGGGTCAGAAGATAAAACCTTTTTTTTTGGCGGAACCAGGGATTGAACTCAGGCCCTTGCGCTTGCCAGGGAAGCGCTTATTCCACTGAGCCATCTCCCCAGCCCCTAAGAGACAGGATCTTGCTGTGCAGTTTGGGCTGGCCTTGAGCTATTTGCAGCCCAGGCCAGTCTGGAACTTGCAACAATCCAATCCTCCTGCCTCAGCCTCTCAAGTGCTGGGATTACAGGTGTGCGCCACCATGCCAGGCCTCGTATAACCTTTTTAAAGTGAGTTTTTAAAAATGCTTTGTGTGTGTGCTTACTACTGCATTTATTTTCCTACAGCTGATCTTCCTATAGCTTCACCATTTTGCCCTAAGGTTAAGCACGGGGTCAGAACTGGGTCACTTGGCCCCTTCTCTTCTTGTCTCCTCCCAGTTCAGTGTGCCTGCATCTCTGAATGGCCAGAATTCTCTCTGTCTGCAGCTGGGCTCCACACACTGCAGCCTCAGCACAATCTTCTTCATTGTTTTAGCCTTCTTCCAGAAGACGGGCCTCATCTGCCCTCTGTAGCCGCCCTGCTTCCCATCCTAGTGCCCCTTTCCTTGGGCATACAGGGAATCCCCGCCCTTCTTACACGAGGCCACTTTGGGAGGCTGATGCTTGCCACACTTCTTACAGAAAGTCCTTCGGGTCTTAGGTACGTTGACCATCTTGGTAGTAGCGCTGTCTACGCGATGGAAAGGAGAAGCCCAGCGGTCTAACTCCTCACCGCATGCCGCTTGCGCCTCACAGGAAAGGTTTAAAAAATTATTTAAAAAAAAAACCTGATCTTTTCTGTAAATATGTTAAGCATATTTATTGCAAAAGTATCTTACAAATACCAATTTACATTCTTTGCAGTATCCCCTGGGCCTGTTTCACCATATCCTTCCCAACAGCTCTGTCCGCATTACCTAAGTCCTGTTCCCGTCCTGCCGTCAACCCCTGAGAACAACCTTCCTACTTTCTGTTTCCGTTACTCTGATTGCAAATACTCGTATAAGTGGAATTATACAGTATTTGTCTTTTTGTGGCTGGTTTCTTTAACTCAGCGTACTGTTCTCAAGATCTGTCCAGATAGCAGGCCCGGGACCTCCTTCCTTTGCAAGGCTGTTGCTCCATCGTGTGCGCGCGTGGCTTGCTTATCCATCCACCGGTGGGCACTGGGGTTGCGCACACCTCGCTGCTGTGTGTAGTGCTACAACGAACGTAAGTGTGTATTGCTTTGAATTCACAAGAGTTCCAATGTGTCAGTGTCCTTAAGGATACCTTCTGGGTTTTGTTTGTTTTTTATTGTTGTTTTGTTTTCGTTTTTTGTACCAGGGATCAAACTCAGGAGCTTATGCTTACCAGGCAGGTGCTTTTACCACTAAGCTATCTCCCTGGCCTTGCTTTTCTTTTTTTTTTTTTTTTTTTTTTGTTAATGGTAGCCATATTAATGGTATATCTTATTGTGGCTTTATTTTTGCATTTCTCCAATTAGTGATGTTGAAAATTTTTTTATATGATACTTGTTGGCTTTTCTTTCTTTCTTTCTTTCTTTCTTTCTTTCTTTCTTTCCTTCTTTTTCTTTTTAATAGGGTCTCGGTATGCAGGCCCCGCTGGCCTTGAATTCATGGGTCTCTTCCTACCTCAGCCTAATGAATGCTGGGATTACACAGGCGTGCACCACTATGCCCAGCTCATTGGCCGTTCTTTTATTCATCTCCATCTTTCTAGGAATTTACCCATTTCTTCTAGGTTATTCAATTTGTTGGCATATAATTGTTTGTACTATTGAGAAGTTGGCTGTTCATTGTTTCTCAAAAGACATAATTTTTTGAAGAGAATATGTTTTCCCTATAGAGTGGGCTTGGCACTTTTGTTGAAGACCTCACTGGGCATGGGAGCACACACCTGTAATCCCAGCACTTGGGAGGCTGAGGCAGGAGGACTGCCGCAAGTTCAAGGCCAGCCTGGGATACTGATGGAGACCATTAAAAAGCAGCTCTGAGTAGGATTTAAAATTAATCAATTGGCTTTGTGTGTTTACTTAAAAGTGTGTCTCAGGCCTAGCTGACTTGCTTGGAGAGTGGCAACTGGTGTGCAATAAGTGACCTTCCCCATGCCACTGGTCGCAGTTGAGGTCCACGTTGGTCTGTGATTCTGTGACACCTCAAAGGGCAAGACAAGCCACAGCTGAGGACACCTGGCTCTGACCCCAGCTTGTAAGATAAAGACCGCAGCTGCGGCCACTTGGCTTCTGCTGTAACTGACAGTCTAGACATAAGACAGCTCACTTAAGTGGCAAAGTTTTACTTCTTTTTTTTTTTTAAATTTTATTTATTTATTTATTGTGTGTGTGTGTGTGTGTGTGCCACCAGGGGGCGGGGCTGGCTGGCATGTGGTGCTGGGGAATTGAACTGCGGTCCCTGTGCTTTGCTTGGCTTAGTTTGTTCTAAGTAGGTGCTTTAGACCACTGAGCCATCTCACCAGCCCAAACACAGTATTATGTTTTGTTTTTGTTTT
>NW_004524732.1:6411552-6413063 GCF_000260255.1 Octodon degus
TCTCTCTCTCTCAGTATCGAAGATCTCACTCTTCTGGTGTCTGGGTTTCTGCAGCTGCTGCTTCTTCAAGGAAGCATCAGTGAGGTGCTTGGGGATTTTCACTTTGCTGATACCAGTTTTTGTAGAGGTGGCAATGCCACATTTCTGGTGTGTTCTTCGTAGAGGAACATGATTAGGGTTAAGAGGCCCAGTCACAAGTAGCAAGCCACTGGCCAGCTGCTTCAGGAAGACCACGCTCTTGCCTCTGTGACGTTTGGTAAAGATGGTCAAGATGGTGCTGGGAGTGACGCTAGCCTGCAGTTTTCTCACGTGCTGACTGAAGGGTTTCTTGCCGTGGCTCAAGAGCTTTCAGGGTACATCTTCAGTAGGGTAGTATGTAGGCATTTTTCTAAGCTTAACCACCCGGCTACCTCCATTCTTGTCCCTACTGACCAGTTCTGTTATTGTAGCAATAACTTTCTCTTTTTTCTTCTCAACCTTTGATTTAGCAGCTATGTACTTTCTCTTGTACAGGTAGGTACTTATGCCACTGAGCTGGATCCCTGGCCCCCACTTTCTCTTGTACAAAGCCTTTCTGGAATTCATAGCAGATTGGGAGTATCTACCACTTCCTCTAACCAGGACAGGATTTCAGCTGCAGTGGGGCTGCCCCTTCTTGGACTTTTTTGCCTTCACCCTGCCCTTTTTACCATTGCCACTGGCAGCAGCCTTTTTGGTTTCAGGTTTCTTCCTTTTAGTGTCTGACTTCTCAGTGTTTTCACCCACCATCTTGCAAGATGGGAAAGAGCTGAAACAGATTTTTTTAAAAATTGATTTTATTGAGAAACAAATAGCACTGAGACAGTTTCAAAACAGATTAATAGAACAGTTTCAATAATTAATACATTGCATATTGTTGTCTTCATATGAAACAGATTTTTAAAACACCTTAATTTAAAAGATCAGGGATACTGTGAGTTCTGTATAAACCAGTGTACAACAAATTTATGTCTCTGTTCATATAATCCTCAACTTCACTGCAGAATAAGGAGTGTAGGCCAATGAAAGCATAATCAATCACTTGGATAGGACAGTATTGTTTCTGCAAATTGAAACTGGATGGGTTCAGGCCCTGTCCAACTATAAAAAGATTTAATGAATAGATTATGTTGAAACTGTACAAAATGAATCACAATAGCTTAAACAGCACTATATTAATTGTAATTCAAAATCCGAAACATGTCTTTGAATCCCCAGGGAGGTGAGATGTCCACAGAGCCATGCCGCTCCACCCTAAGGGGGTGCCAGTACATACTCCAGCAGAGCCTGGCTGTAGGAGAGAGTCAGAAACATTTAAAAGAATGCCTTTAATCATAACTTTAAATATACTATAAGTATGGGAAAATGTGCTTTAAATATATGTCTTGCCAATGATGCTGGCAAGGTATGATTACTCTAATTGTTGACAGCTATAAAAACTGTTTGCACACAATAAGACAACAAGCAGAAAAAGCAAACAATCTCTCTCTCTT
>NW_004524732.1:6413268-6422729 GCF_000260255.1 Octodon degus
CCCTCTCCCCCTTTCCTCTCTTTCCACCTCTCTCCCTCTCTCTCCTTCCTTCCAGTACTGAGGATTGAACTCCAGACCTTGAACTTGGCAGGCAGACTCTTACGCCACAGAGTTATATACCCGGTTAAAGCAATCTCTTTGAAAGCAAAGTTTAAAATCAAAAGTTGTTTGCAGTGGTTTGTATCAACAAGATGCATTTTATGACAATGACGTGTACATATTCAGAGCACCTTCAGGCTCTCTTTATATTCTTAAAAAAAAATGAGCATTTGCATTATTCATGGGCTATGCTGAACGGGAAAAAGTTCTCTTGTACACTAACCCCTCAGATAGGCTAAACTGTCCTGGAGTGTAGCTTTAACACTGTCATTAGAGTTACTTGCAAAAAGAACAGACAATTAAGAAACAAAAAACACTTAGGAGTCAAGCATCTTTCCTTTGGTGTTACAGCCAACAAATGCCATTCATTACATCAAAAACAGAAGGAAGGGCACCCCAAAACTCAGATTTTTCTGAGCAAGCTTAACACATTACAGTCATAAGAGTGACGATGACACACTCTACGTTACAAGCCCCGACGAGGCAGTGTCAGAACGCCACCTGTCTCTCTGCTTGCTTCTATCGTAGTTCTCAACCTGGAAGGGGCGTTTTCATGGTTCATCCACACTCCTCACAGCCCTGCATCATTGAATTTTCCACAGTAGTCATGTGCAGAAAACAGAGTGACCAAATGCCTCTTTGCAAAAAATTCATATCCATTTTCAATCACCTGATGGGCCCCACCTCTAAGATCCAAATCATGTTTATGGAGTAATTTTGCAACCCCTTAGGCACCAAATGTGAGGGACACTCCTCTATTACTTTCTTCCCAGCCTAAGACATCTCTATTGGCACCAGACCACGGAAGATCACTTGAGTGTTTTGTCATTTCCCTCATGACTTCTTCGACCTCTTGGTTATTTAAGAGTGTGTTGTTAATTTCCTCTCATGGGTGCCATAGTTTTCTTTGTATTCTTGATTTCTAATGTCATTCCATTATCCAGAAAAGATACTATGTATGATTTTGATCTTCTTGAATTTGTTACAAATTCTTAACTAGTCTGGTTAATACAGAAACTTTTGTGGCCTATCGTGGTCCATCTTGTAGAATGTCGCCCTTGCCCTTGGGAAGGCCGTGGATCCTGGCGGAGCTGGTGGAGGGCTCTGGATATGTTGGTCAGGGCTGGCTGATTGGTGGTGTTCACATCCTACATTTCCATAGCGATCTAATGTTCAGCTCTTTGATTTCTCTATTAATCCTCTGCTTATTGTATCCACGGATGGAACCGGGTGGGGGTACTACAGTCTGCTGCTATGATTGTAAAATCACTTTCCCCTTTAATTCTGTTAGATTTTGCTTGATATATTCTGGAGGCTCTTTTGTTAATAGGGACATCCATGTTTTTGATTTTGGTTCCATTTTGATGGATGCTCCTTTTGTAATAATCTATGTCTCTTGTAATAATGTTTGTCTTAAAGTCATTTGTCCGATATTAAAATAATATCTTACTGTAGGGCTGGCCAGATAGCTCAGTGGATTAAAGCTCCTGCTTAAGCAGACACAGGGGTCGGAGGCTTGATCCCCAGCCTGTTGGTTGTGCCAGCCCTGCCCCTGGGACACGCTGAGACAGGATTAAGACCGAGCGTGGTGGCGTGCTCCTGTAATCCCAGCACGTGGGAGGCTGAAAAACAGGAGGATCACTACAAGTCTGATCTATGTAGTGAGACCCTGTAGATCCTGTATTAAATACATTAAAAAAAAAAAACAAGACCTCACTGTTGTGGCGCACGCCTGTAATCCCAGCATTTAGGAGACTGAAGCAGGCTTACCCTGAATTCGAGGTCAATCTGAACTACACAGTGAGACCTTGCTTCAAAAAAAAAAAAAAAAAAAATCAAAACCAAAAACAAAAAACCCCAAAAGAAACAAAAACAGCAAAAAACTCGTTTTTTTTCTTTCACTTTCAGCCTATTTATATCATTGGATCTAATGAGTCTCTCGTAGACAACCTTTGATAGTATCATGCTTTTTTGCAAATGTATAATGTTCACATTCTAGTGACTTTTTTCAAAAAAAATTAAATTATATCAAATTTATTTATTTATTTATTAATTATCAAATTTATTTATTTGCTTATATATTTTATGTATTTGGTACAGGGTCTCACTATGCAGTTTGGAATTGCAATGGTCCTCCTGTTTTCAGCCTCCCCAGAACATGGGATTATAGGTGTGCACCACCACGCCCAGTCTTGGTGGCTCAGTGCACCCGTCCCCTGGGATGAGGCTGGCATGGCATGTGGTGCTGGGGATCAAATCCCTATCCCTGGGCTTGCCTAAGCAGGTGCTTAGTCTGCTGAGCTACCTCACTGGTCCTTGACTTCTCTCTTTTAATTGGAGAGTTAAAGGTTTACATTTAATTTAACAAGGAAGAACTTCTGCAATTTTATTGTTTTCTATATTCTTTTTGTTACTCAACTCCTCCATGGCTGTCTTCTTTCATGTTTATTAGATGAGTACTATTTTGATTCCTTCCCATCTCTCTGCTTGCATTTTAGTTATTATTATTATTTTTTTTGTAGGTTGTGCTGTAGATTACATTTAACACCTTAATGTATAGCCATGTGCTTCAAGTTAATAGCAACATTGTTTCAGTAGTTGAAACACTTTGGTCCTATATGGTTCTCCACTTCCACCCATATTGTTTATTTATTTATTTGCATTTAGTACTGGGTCTAGAGAGTCTACAGGGTCTCACTACACAGATTGGACTCATAGTGATCGTCCTGTTTTTCAGCCTCCCAAGCACTGGGATTACAGGCATGCATTAGCATTCCCAGTCTCAATCACTGTCTCAGTGTGGTCCAGGGGTGGGGCCGGCAGGGCAGGCTGGGGATCAGACCTCTGACCCCTGCGTCTGCCTAAGCAGACACTTTAATCCGCTGAGCTATCTGGCCAGCCTTCCTCCTATATTGTTATGGTTTTATTTATCTATTGGTAGTACTGGAAGTTGAACCCAGAACCTTCACACTGAGCTCTATCTCCAGCCCTTTTTTAGCTTCCTTTGAGACAGAATTTTGCTAAATTGCTCAATTGCCGAGGCTGGGCTTGCCATCCTCCTGTGTCAGCCTCCTGGAGTGCTGAGATTGCAGGTGTGCACCATCACCCTCAACGATAAATTGCATCTTTATATATATTGTGGACAAATCACTGTATATGTATAAATATTCTTTTGCACACTTTCTCTGCTCCCTCCAGCACTTGGTATGTTTATGGGGAAGGTGGATTACCATTTTCAAAGCTTCTGCCACAGGAAGGAGTGGGAAATGCCACAAGAGTAAGAAGTTACTGGGCTCACTTACAGAGATTCACCTCCCACTTTTGTATAAACTTTCTTAGTTGCTACAGACTTTGTCTATTTTGTCTTGGTTTTTCGCTTCTGTTGCACATTCACCCTAGCAGTGTATATTTTCTTGATAGTCATAGGGTATTTTTTTCTGAAGATCTTATTCTGTTCTTGATAGTTGCTGAATAAGATTTGCTTAAGTTTTTAAAAATATTTTTCTCTTTGAAAGTAAAATGATATTGTAAGGGTTGAGTCGCCGCGAAGGAAGACCCCAAGAATCGGTCTCTCATGTAAATCGCAAAGGGAAAGCTTTATTATCTACGTATACATAGGGCGGTCTGCACATGCAGGAGCAGAGTGCGCCTTCAGTGTAGCAGGCATATTTTTTAAAGGCAAAAACCACAAAATGGGGAGGGAGCAAGCAAGTTACAGAAGCAAATCACATTGGTTAGTGTAGGTTGACCTTTACAATAATTGGTGGATTACAATACCGGATGACCAGATGGAGTAAGTCTGGGGGTAGCTGGGGGGACTAACCTTGTGGTTGTCATGTTCCAGGAACATTTTAAAGAAATCGAGGCATTGTGACCTGGGACATCCTGTTGTTATGGCTTTCAATAGTTAGGCCTTGGGTTTGGGAATGTATGTCTCTTGTAAGAATTTAAACAAGGGGAGGGCCAAGGGCACCTTCTTGGCTGACTCAATGGTTTTAGTTGCTTTCCAAGTAACAGGACCCCATCTGAGGTTTTTATGTCCTCTTTGTTTTAGGAACATGGATTGCTTAAGCTCTAGGGCCGTAAACCAGTGAGTGGGTCCTTTTAATTGAAACACATTTTATCTATTTATTTCTTTTTTTTAAAATTTTATTTATTTATGTGTGTGTGTGTGTGTGTGTGTGTGTGTGTAGCCAGCTCAGCCCACCAGGGGGCGGGGCTGGCTGGCATGTGGTGCTGGGGGATTGAACCGTCGACCCCGTGCTTTGCCAAGCTTGTTCTAAGTAAGTGCTTTAGACCACTGAGCCATCTCACCAGCCCCAAAATTTTTTTTTCTTTCTTTTTTTTTTTCAGAACCGGGGATTGAACTCAGACCCTTGTGCTTGCCAGGGAAGTACTTATTCCACTGAGCCATCTCCCCGACCCCTATCTATTTATTTCTATATGTGATCTTAAAATTATTTGGGCTTTACAATATTCAAAATTTAGACTAGTTGGATATCACAAGATTAAACATGTTTTGGACTTACCATCATCGTGTCATCGCTGCTACGGTGCTTTTCTGTTCTGTTTCCTGCTTCCTGAGTTTCAGGGCCTTTTCAGTTTCCTTTGTCTTTGCTTCCTACAAATCAGCCAGGGATCGCCATTCCGTTCTGTCACAGACCATTCAGTGTAGTTGTACTTTCTCTGTAGAACCATGAGATATCTATGTATAAAAATTAACACATTCAACTGGAGGCTTAGGCAGTTTATCTTTTTGGGCTTCATGGGGATCGTGTGGTGCTTGCAGAACTGCTCTCTCCCGATCCCCTCTTCACACAATTCCTTTGCTATTCAAGTCAGCGCTCCCTGACTTCATTCCATGCGGGTTTGGTCATAGCAGATAAGCCACATGCAGACACCACCATTATCCTGATGACCTCTTTTTTGGGTGGATCAGTGATTATATATTCGATGGCACATCAGCTTTCCATCTCAGTGACAAAAGTGCTTGAAGAAAACAATGTAAAGGAGGAAAGATTTATTCTGACTCCCGGTCTCAAAGGCTGCAGTCCATGCAGTCAGCTGGCCCCGTTACTTTCTCACTGTGCTGGGTCGAGCAGCGAGTCAGCAGGGAACGGGAGTGGCGGAAAGCTGCTCGCCTCATGGCAGCTGAGAAGCGGAGAGAGAGAGAGAACAGCCCAGCAAAGGGCCAGGGCCCAGATGCAATCCTCAAAGTCTCATCCCCGTGATTGCACGCTCAACTAGAGCTCAGCTCCTGTTTTCATGACCTCCCAGACTCCCCATCCAGTCTAGGTCTCATCCTTGGGTCACTGGAGTCCAGTCACCTTCCAAAGCCCCACTTCTGAACCCAGGAGACCTTGGGCGATGCCTTCACTCTAAGCTCTAACAGATGGCCTCTTCTTCACTTTGCATTTCTTCATAGGTATCAACTGTTAGAAACATGATTCTCTTGAAATGTAGAATTAGGTAGCTAGTTGGCATTTACTTATGAATTTTCTGTTGTTATTAAAACTAAAGATTCAGTTTCAAACTGCTGCTTATGTGTGTTTGGTGAGATGTTCAAGCCAGTTTTGGAAGCTTAGGAATGGTGTCGGCATCTCATAGTGGCGAATGGCATGGCTGTGCGTGTAAGGTTCTGGTTACATTGTAGGGTTGTGGCTTTTTTTTTTTTTTTTTTTTTGGTAGAACCAGGAATAGAACTCAGGCCCTTGTGCTTGCCAGGCAAGCACTTATTCTACTGAGCTAGTAAAGCCTGGTGCCCATCTAACAGTGAAGAAAATTTTTGTTGATGGTATTAAAGTGGAGGTTTTTTTTTTTTTTTTTTTTTAACAGAGATTGAACTCCAGACCTTGCACTTCCCAGGCAGGTGCTAGGTTTGAGGGTTCTGAAAGAAATGATTCTCATGTTTATTGCTAGTTTACTCCTAACTTTTGTGACCTGTATGCTCCCTACTGCACTTTTTCTGATGTCCTATACTTTCATAAGCATTTAAAAGCTTCCCTTTTATCTGTATGTCACTGCTCTAGTTCCAATTCTTTTTACCTAAGTCAGGACTATTTTAAGAAGTGTTAAATCAACCCTTCCAGTGTGCCACCACCTCCTCTGCCAGTGACTTCCTTTCTGAGAGATCCACAGCCCCCACACAGTTCCTTTCGCCTGCCGAGTGGTGTCGCCCGGCTCCAGCCCCAGCTTGGCTTCACCTTCCTTTGCTAGTTTTCCTCTTTTTGCCCCCTACGTATGTTCTGATGAAGCCGTGCTGCCAGGGCTCCCCAAAGCGTGGGATTCGCTTTCCAGGCTTCCTGCACCTCATGAGCGCGGCTTGCTCCCCATCTGAACCTTCTCCTACCCTCATCTCCGCCTCCCCAAGCTACCTGCCTCTCAGGAATCAGCTCAGATCCCCGCCTGTCTGTAATGTGGTTCAACCAACTCTAATCTCTTCTTAAATTGTTGTAACATTTTGGTTCTGTTGACACGATGTCTGTCATCTATTGCTTGCCTTATGCTGCCTTGCATTCCTGTTTCCATCCCTTCCTTCATTCTTTCAATAAATATTCAATATTTAGTCCTCTTTAGAGGACTAGAGTAGTAAAGGAAGCAGTCATTGTCCCCTGATGTCAGGGAAGACATCAAACAAGTAAGTGCTAGATAATAATTATTAAGAAACCAAAAAAATCTCACCACAATTCTATGAGGGGGAAAAGAATGAGTCCACGCTTTCCAGGTAAAGAGTGGAAGGAGGGGCGGGGGATTGGCTCAGCCATAGAACGCTTGCTTGGCAAGCTGGAAGCCCTGGGTTCAGTCCTCGGCACCCAAAACAAAAATAAATAAATAAATAAATCTCTCCTAAAACAAAACAGCAAACTAAAAGTTGGGGGAGATCCTAGTGGGCACAGGCAACAAGTCAGAGCGTGCTGAGACAGCCTGCAGGTCGTACCTTCTTTACCAGGGACAAACTTTTCTGTTTGCCCAGTGCTTTATGCCTGTCACATAAAAAGACTAAGATTATGTGAACAAACATCAAGGACCGGGGTAGAGCTGACAAGAAAATGAATCCCAACACAAGGAGGGAGAAGAATGAATTGTCAGAGACTACGATCACTTCAATTCCTTTTTATTTCATTAAAATAGTAGCTGTTGCTGTGTATATGCTTATAATCCTAGCAACTTGGGAGGCTGAGGCAGGAGGACCTCAAGTTTGATGGAGGCCAGCCTGGGCATTAGTTAAACCGTGTCTCAGAATTTAAAAAGTGTGTGTGTGGGGGGGGGGAGTGCCGGGCCTGTAACTCAGTGATGGGGTATTGCTGAGCATGCATGAGGTCTTGGGGTGCAATCCTCAGTACTAAAAAATGTTTTAGTAGTTAACCTTTGGGGGCTGGTGAGATGGCTCAGTGGTCTAAAGCACCTACTTAGAACAAGCTTAGCAAAGCACAGGGACCGCGGTTCACTCCCCCAGCACCACATGCCAGCCAGCCCCGCCCCCTGGTGGGCTGAGCTGGCCACACACACACACACACACACACACACACACACACACACACAAATAAAATAAAAACCATTTAGGATTAAGGCTTTATTCTAGAGTAGAAACCGCTACGAGCTTCCTGAGCGCCGCCGCTGTACTGACACGCTGTGTTCTTGCGCTTCCTCCGCCAGTCTCTTGAAGCAGTGCCCGGACGTGGAGCTGTCCTTCCCGCGACAGCCGCAGGGCTCCCACCTCTTCGGCGGTACAAAGAGGGGAACGCTGTTTCTCACTTCATACCGGGTAATTTCCCTTCTTTTTCTCTTTTGCCGCTTTCCTCCGCCTTCCTTTTCCTTGAAACCCAAGAGAAGTTCAGCGACTTGCCAAGCAGCGTGATCCATTTGCACTTTGAGGTTTTTCCACGCTGAAGGGGCGGGCGGAGGCGGGGCGCCCGCAGTGCAGCCCCAGCCTCGCTGCAGAAGCCCCAATCCCGGGCCCCTCCTCCTTCCTTTGCCCTCTTTCTCCGCTTAGGTGATTTTCGTGACAGCGCACGCAGTCAGTGACCCCATGCTGTCGTTCATGATGCCTTTTGACCTGATGAAGAACTGCACGGTGGAGCAACCAGTGTTCGGGGCGAACTACATCCTGGGGACCGTCGAGGCAGCCCCGGAGGGTGAGCGCCGGCCCGCGCTCCGAGCGGCTCCCGCGCCCCGCACCCCGCGGGCTCGGGCTGCGCGCTGGCGGCTCTGCAGGGTTCCCTCCGCTGGCGGCCGGCGCCCCCTCTGAGCGCGCGCGCGCTGTTTCTCCCCGCAGGTGGCTGGGAAGGACAGGCGACTTTTAAGTTAGTCTTCAGGAAAGGCGGTGCGGTCCACTTCGCCCAGCTGATGATGGAAGCCGCCTCTGCCGGTGAGCGGGCCGTGAGATACGAAGCCCATTGGGGTTCTGAGGGTTGGAAGGGGACCGGAGCCGAGCGGGCGCTGGACTGGGTCGGCGGGCCTCTGCTCCTGCGCTTGGGTCTGCACCGTGCTCGCACGCAGCTCCCGAGGCCCTGCCGGGCCCCACGGGGACATTCCGCCTCTCGGTGTCCTGAGGGAGCCTGCAGCGCGCCGGGAGACCCAGTCCACCCTGAGCGAATACTCCTGCCCCCCGGGAAGCTGGTCCTCTCCCTGCAGCCCGGCTGGCCGCAGGGAGCCCTGCTGCCTTAGCTCTTCCTGCTGCGGCATAGCGCTCCATCTTTTCTCCCCTCTGGATGCCTGTACTTCTCTCAGGTTGTCTGGATCTTCCATGAGAGGGAGTAGAGGCATTTATCCCCCTCCACACCGATCTCACAGATGTGCCAGAGAACTCTTCCACCATCTCCCCGGCTCTCCTCTTTCAAACTTTGACTAGAAGTAACCCTTTAAGATGTACTTTTATTTTATTTAATTTAGCTTCACTTCATGCTCTTTGCAAGCTTATCTTTTTTTTTTTTTCTTTTTCTTTGAGACAGGGTCTTGGTCTGTAGTACAGGCTGGCCTCCAACTCACAGCCATCGCCCTGCCTCGGCCCTCCAGGGCTGGGCTCACAGGAGTGTGCCAGCACACCCAGCACGCATGCCTTTTTCATACCCTACACTCGCCAGAGTTCTTTGAGTCTTATTCTCTCTCATCTCTGACCCTTGAGCTATTTGCTCTGTCCGGACTGCTTTTGCTTTTCTCTTGCCTTCTACTCCCTGCTCAGTCCAACTGAGAGGAACGGTGTGGTAGTGCGGTGCGGTAGAGACAGCGCCACAGCCGCGCAGCCCACCTCCTGGCGTGGGCTGTCATAGGGGCGTGGGCATAATACGGGGCCATGAAGGGCAGCATGAAGTTTCTAGCTTAGAAGACAGACTAGATCCTAATGCTATAAACCATGGTCAAGA
>NW_004524732.1:6423029-6424561 GCF_000260255.1 Octodon degus
TATTTATTTATTTTTATTTTCAAAGTTTTATTGACAAAGAGATAGTGTAGGTAATATTATTATCTTCATCTTATAGACGAGGAAACTGAGGGACTGAAGTGTAGAGTTTCCCAAGAATATACAGAGTGAGGCTACGCCTATTCTCTTTTTAACTTTTTATTATAAAAAATAAATGAGAGCTACAGAAAAGTTGAAAGAATATAATGAACTCGCTCACCTAGAGTCACTCATTTATTTATTTATTTATTTATTTATTTATTTATTTAGTGTGTGTGTGGCCAGCTCAGCCCACCAGGGGGCGGGCTGGCTGGCATGTGGTGCTGGGGGATTGAACCGTGCTCCTTGTGGTTTGCTCAGCTTAGCTTGTTCTAGGTAGGTGCTTTAGACCACTGAGCCATCTCACCAGCCCTAGAGTCACTCTTTATTAACATTTTTTCATGCTTTCTTTTTTTTTGCTTTTGTTTTTGTTGAATTATTTGGATTAAGTCACAAAATCATTTCCTTTATTTCCAAATATTCAAATGTGATCTAACAAGGTCATGCTCTTAATCTAACTTCAGTAATTTATTAAATTTGGATAATTTTGCATTGATACAATATTATTATTTAATGGATAGTTTATATTAGAATTTATCAAATTCAGAAAGTTTAGCATTGATACAATATTATTATCTAATATGTAGCTTGCTTTCCAATTCTAACCATTATTCCACTACTGTTCCTAATTCTTTTTTTTGGTGGGACCGGGGATTGAACTCAGGCCCTTGAGCGTGCCAGGCAAGCGCTTATTCTACTGAGCCATCTCCCAGGCCCCTACTGTTCCTAATTCTAATAGCACTGTCCCAACAATTCAGAATCTAATCCTGGGTCACATGCTGAACTTCGTTGTCCTGTTTTCTTGGCCTACTTAAATCAAGACCTTAGCTTTTCTTTCTTTCATGACAATGGGATTTCAAAAAGCCACAGGCCTCCTGGCCGTGGTGGCATATGCCTGTAATTCACAGTGCTTGGGAGGCAAGGCAGGAGGTTGTCAGTTTGAGGCCAACTGAGACTACATAGCTAGAACCTGTCTAAAACAAAACAAAACAAAACAAAACAAGACAAAACAAACACAGGCTTTACTGTTTATTACAGTGTCCCTTAGTCTGGATGTGTCTCTTTCCTCATGGTTATATTTAGGCCATGCATTTTGGCAGGAATACTACATAAATGATGTTATATTTTTTGCACTCAGACTTTTGGCACTGCACCATACTGCGAGGTACCCAGGTTGCTCACGGCGTTGGGCATGCTGCTCGAGCTCCACAGATGAGCTGTGTGTGCAGACCACGAGCCCTCTGCACATGGCTGTGTCTGAAGCCAGGCGGAGTAGGCCCACATAGAGAGCTGCAGACAGGGTTCCTTCCCACCAAAATTTAAGAGATGGGAAGGGAAGAGAATGAAAGATCATGGAAAGGCTTAAGAAAAAGGAAGATAAGGAAATGAGTGATTTTCAAACACTACTGATGAGGGGCTGAGCCAGAGAAAAGGAG
>NW_004524732.1:6424831-6429098 GCF_000260255.1 Octodon degus
TTGACTGGTGAGCTGCTTCCAAGATACTTGGTAAAGTGAAGGCTGGCAAGTGTATGCTGCGTACAGAAGGAGACTGTAGGCAGAAGGAGCAAAACGCTGGGGAACAGCTGTGTTACAGGGCGTTGGGCCCAAGATGAGCTTTTACAGTTACCTGTAATGACACAGTGCAGTGATGGCAAGGCCGAGGAGGCCACCAGCTGCACTCAGGTGACTGCCTTCTGCTCATCCAGAGGATGGAATGTATCTGGAGCTGTAAAATAACAGGGTGTCCTGCGGACAGATGGCGAACTGCTACGGGAAGTCCAGGACCAGGGACACTTGGAAGTCCAGTTCTTTGGTACAGAGATGCCTGGGAGCTCATAAAAACTGCATACGGGGTCTTGAATTCAATGTTACCTCATAGTACTGAGGGCTTCTATTTAGAATTATGAGCTAAGGATCAGGCAACTATAGGAGTTCCTGTATGTGTTCTCATTAAGGTCTGTTTCTTAGTCTACAGAACTAGGTTCAGGGTCTCAACAGCTGCATAGTAGGGCTGGGGAGATGGCTCGGTGGTCTGAGTGCCTGCCTGGCATGCGCAAAGACCCAAGTTTGATCTCTGGTACTACATGCCATGCTGGCTGTAAAACTCCAGGTGCATTGTGCCAGCCACTGAAACTGGGCGTGGTGGTGCACGTCCGTAATCCCAGTATTTGGAGGCTGAAACAGGGGGAATCACTACAAGTTCAAGCTGCACAGAAAGACCCTGTACCAAATTTTTAAAAAAAGTTGTATAGCACTTGGAATGGTCGTAGGCCACTTGTTCAAAGTTTGTCCAATATGTTGAACTGCTCTGGTCTGATTATACCATGGTTTAGGTGTTGGAAGCTACCCACTTCCAACCTCCACCCTAGTGCCAGGGCTTGGGAGGCAGACCTCCTCTGCGTTGACTGCCTGTCATGCTTTATGGGCTGCTTGTGGAAGGATTCCCTTCCCCTCTGCAGAGCTGCTTCGTCAGGACTGTTTGAGTCATGTTTTTGACACATATACACTGAATATTTATCACGTACAACAAAGATGAGACAGACAATCAGGAAAATAACCATGGACAACATAAATAACCCCTGCCTTTATTAAACTTACAGTCCAGTAAGAGTCATAAAAATAGGCAAACATACAAGTGAATAAAATAATGTGGGAAGTCTGAGAAAGGAGGGTAATTGGGTAAAGAGGGTGCTGTTAGAGTGATTTATGATAACTGCTGCTAGCTGCTGAAATAGCTAAACTACAAGTTTTCAATTTGTAAACTAGTAGATACTACTGCCTATGTTATTTACAGACCAATCAGGACAGGCAAGACAGGGTTCCAGGCTACAGCCTTCAGGTACACTGGATGACAGAATCCCGCCTCTCTTATGCGAGCTCCCATGACCTCTTTGAGTAGCCAGCACAGAGCGAAAGAAAATAAAGATCTCTCCTAGGAAGTGTTCACAGGCCAGACCTGGAAGCGGGATACATTGCTTCCGGTCCTGTGCCACAGGTCAGAGTTCACTGTGGTAGATTCCTCGTGGATCCTGAAGATACACCATGTCCTAACTTTCAGAGCTGTGAATGCCACCTACTTATAGAAAAGGTCTTTGTAGATGTAATTCATCTAAGCATCATGGGATAAGATGGCCCTGGATTACCTTGGAAGGCCCTGAATTCCATCACAAGCATTCTTATAAGTGAAATGGGGCGGGGGGGGGGGAAGAGGGGGACAGAAATGCTTTCTTCTCGGGCGGTACATTGGTCTTTAATGACAATATCTGGCCATCTTGATAGACTCTTCGCCGGGGAGGTTTTTTCTGAGTATCTTTCATAATGGTTGCTCTGCTAGGCTGTGAATAAGCACAGGCAAAGGAGACACAACCTCTGTCCTCAGCAAACGTAAGTTCTGAGTAAGGGTCATAGCTACGTCTTTTATCCCAGGAGCCTTGTTAGACACACATGTGAGATAGAAATCAATACTCTGTTAATTTAAAAGAATTGAGAATTCCTATTTTGCTAAACTTGTCTTCTCAGCTGCCCGGGGAGCTCCACTTGGAACCGATTACTGGTTCGGGCCTCTAAGGATTTACATGGTTACCGGGGAGGGAGGCCTGTGCACCCCAGAGACACCTTGTCAAGGTAAGGTTCGGTGGAGGTGGGACGCTGTGCCGAGCTCAGACCTCCCTGCCCCAGCTCTGCGGCAGAAGTGTGGAGCTTTGGGGTCGGGGAGACGGTCAAGCCTGTGATTTGGTTTCCAGACTGAGACCCCGCGTACAGGAACAAATGACCACTCGCATCCCAGACGCAGCGCGATCCTAGCGGCTGCTGTTAGTGAGCAGCTCACTCTCTCTCCCTTCTCATTTTCCGTGAGCACAGCCATTGGGCCCGGGCTTCTGCCCTGTGACCTTTAATGCCTGCATGGTGTCAGGACTCTAGGGTACGCTCGGGTGGGGTCTGCTACCTGCTAGTGGGATGCAGTCTCCTGGTACGGCGGCCACAGGATCCCAAAAGGCGGGCTGTGCAGGGACACATGCAGGCAGCCCTTTTGTTTAATTTACAATTAGAGGCTATTTATTTAGGACCTTAATCGTTCTCTTGGCTTCTAAAGACCATTAGAAGACAATATTCATAACCTAAAAGGAAGTATTATTAGAGTTTGAAAACAATGTATTGAGGTAAAATTCATGTAAGATGTTTTACTTTTAAAACATTTTTATTAGTGAGTATTCACAGTACATCATGACGACATTTGTGGGCAGTAGGCGCACGTCCCTTGCACACCTTAATTCTTTTTATGTTCTCTTCCCCACCTCTGCTGCCCCTTTCCATCCCTCAGCCTCCTTCCCATTGGAAAAGATCTGTCACTCCGTTTCCTATTTTCCATATTTTAATTTGTTCTTTATTTCTACTTTGGGCGTCCCATATAAGAAAAGCCATGAGTTATTTAAACTTGGATTGATATAATATTGTTACCCTCAGCTTAAGTGGGGAGCACATTTAACTTGTCACCATTAATTATGCTGCTAGCCGCAGGATTTTTGTGGTAGGTATTTTTAAAAATCAAGTTGGTGGGGCCGGCAGGATAGCTCAGCAGACTAAGCACCTGTCAGGCAAGCACAGGGTCTGGGTTTGATGGCCGTACCACATCCATGCCAGCCCCACCCAGGCGCCCTGAGCCAGCAACCGAGACCAGGCGTGGTGGCGTGCACCTGTAATCCCAGCGCTGGGGAGGCGGAAAGCAGGAGGATCACTCTTGAGTCCAAGCTGCGTAGTGAGATCCTGTACCAAATACATAAAAAAGAAAACCCAAAAAAACCAAATTGATGAATTTTACCTTTATTCCAAAATTGCCGTGAGTGTTTGTCTTTTAAAATTAAAGCTAGGTATTGTATTTGGTCAAATAACTTCTCTGTATCTTTTGGTATAAGTCATATGATTTTTCTTTTTGACCCTGATGATGTGATGAATTAGGTTTATTCTTAGATGTTGAGCCAGACCTGTACATCTGGAAAATGTCATGCTTGGCCAATGTGTACAATTTTTAAGGCATACTTAGGTTTGATTTGCTGATAATCATGTTTTGGAATTACAGTTTTCATGAAGGATATGTATAAGGACAGTTTTCTTTTCTTACAGTGTCTTTATCTGTATATTTGGTCTCAGAGAACGAGCTCAGAAATGTCACCTCTATGTCTATTTTCTGGAAGAGAATGTAGAGAATTTATATAATTTTTTCCTCACCCACCTAAGCCTGGTGCTTTGTTTTTTTGAAAATTGTAATATTAATTATATCTATTTAATAAATGTAGGGTCACTGGCCATATGTAATTCTTTTTCTATAGTTTCAGTAGTTTGGCTATTTCAAGGAGTTGGTCAAATTTGTTCACACGGCATTGTTCCCAATATTACCTTATGAATAGGGTCACTCCCTATTTTATTTCTGCTGTTGGCAGTCTGGGCCGGGTGCCGTGGTGTGTGCCTGTAGTCCCAGGAACTTGGGAGGTCAAAGCAATGGGACCATTAGAGTCCAGGGTTCAATGCCAACCTGAGCAACAACTCCAGATCTTATACCCTCCAAAAATCTGGCCATTCCCTTTTCTTCTGTCAACTCCCTGCTCCCCCCCCCCTTTTCTTAATCCAGTATAAGCTAGTTTGATTGTACAATGTAGTTTTGGAATTTTAGAAAATTCAGTCTCTGTCTTTAAATTCACTTAGACCATTCACACTTAAAATGACTGTGGACACAGTTGGATTATAT
>NW_004524732.1:6429230-6431372 GCF_000260255.1 Octodon degus
TGTGGTGCTGGGGGATTGAACCGCGGTCCCTGATGCCTTGCCAAGCTTGTTCTAAGTAGGTGCCTTAGACCACTGAGCCATCTCTCCAGCCCTGTAACTATTTTTTAATGTTCCTTTTTTTCTTTCCCTTTTCTTCTCTAGTTCTAATTAGCACTTTTAATGATGCTTTTCATCTCTTCTCAAATGACGTCAATGATAATTCTATAAAAGGATTTTTAGTGGTGGCCTTAGTTCTTGGAATCTATTTTTATAAATAAGCTAAGTCTAGTTTCCAGTGATGCCGTAGTGTTTCCTGGTGGCACAGGTGCCTTGTAACAAAGCCTTCCTAAGTCATCAGCCCCATCCTTCAGCCATTCATCTTACTCTTTCACTGATCCACGGGCTGTCATCACCCAGTATACTGCTCTATCACTTTGAAAAAAAGTTGTCTAGTAAATATGTTTTTTATTTTAAAGTTGGTGAAAGCATTTTGTTATGGGGCCTAGGGAGGCTTCCTTGTTCGCCCTAACGAAGTGTGCAGTTCTGGCGGCTCCATCTGCAAGGCTGCGAATGACACTGTGAAGAACACTTTCTTTTCCTATGTTCTTTGGGGCGGTTGTACAGTAGACTCTAGTAAATTCATTAATAAGAAAATACAAGATTTTATTTTGCCTGTATTTGTTTCTTTCCTGATACTCTTCCATTTTCATGTAGATCCAAACTCCCCCCTGCTTTTTTTTTTTTCTATTCTTTCTTAAAAGTTTTATTTGGTTCCAGGCATCGAACTCAGGATCTCACACTCACCAGGCAGGCGCTGTGCCGCTGAGCTGTATCCCTGGCCTTCGTTCTGTTTCCTCCCTCCCTTCTTTCTTGTGTTGGGAATGGACCCAGCCCTGGTGCACGCTAAGTGCATACTTGACCGCAGAGCTGTATCCCCACTTCTGAGCTTCTGATATACACCATTCTTTTAATAACATTTCTTGCAAAACAGTTCTTCTAACAGCAAATTCTTTCCCTTTTTGTTTATCTGAGAAATTCTTTGTTTCTTAGTCTTTTTTTTTTTAAATTTATTTATTTTATTTATGTGTGTGTGTGTGTGTGGCCAACTCAGCCCACCAGGGGGCGGGGCTGGCTGGCATGTGGTGCTGGGGATTGAACCGCGGTCCCTGTGCTTTGCTAAGCTTGTTCTGAGTAGGTGCTTTAGACCACTGAGCCATCTCTCCAGCCCGTGTTTCTTAGTCTTATGTTGGTACCAAACTGCTTTGAGACTTGTTGAATTTGGCAATTAATTCATTCTAACTTGAGAATTTTGCTCTGGTGCTCCTCATTTGTTTGGTATGCAAAATGCAAGTAGAACTTGTTGGTGTTGAATGCCTCATGACCCTTTCCAGTCAAAACAATTTGTTTGGTACTCATCGAACCTTCTGGAACCAATGAACAGTATCAAGGTATGACTGTAGTTTAATGTGTAATTTTGCTGAATACAAAAAGAAATCCAGGACTTTTTTTTCTTTCAATACTCTAAAACTTTCACTCTGTTTTTTTTTTTCTTGATTGCTTTTTTTTTTTTTTTTTTTGAGACAGAATGTCACTATGCAATTCAGGCTGGCCTTGAGCTCACTTTTTCAGCCCAGGCTGATCTCAAACTCACTGCCTCAGCCTTCTGAGTGCTGGGATTACAGACCTGTGCCACCACACAAATTTCTGATACAAAGTACATAGTAACTCATATCCTTATTCCTCCGGAAGTTTATTTTTAAATCTTGATCTCTTCAAAAGATTTTTTCTTTGTCTTTGGTTTTGTGTAGTTTGAATATGATACGTCCTTGTATGGATATTTTGTATTTGTCTAATTTGTGTTCTCTGAACTTTCTGTTTTAATTTTTTCTATTTTATAAAGAGAGTACAAACTAGAATTAAACTAGAAAAATTACAAATGATACAGAATTTCACTTAACAAACTAATATGAATTTCACAGTATTTGTTGTAATACATAGTCTTATCTTCCAATCAGTTATTCATATTACACTTTCTGGACTTGTTTCAATTCCATTATTAAATTTGAAGCATTCTTAAAGTGTGCCATGGGGAGAAGACACTCTCTCAGGCTTTCACAGAGAGCACATTGGCCAAGCATTGGCCGTGACTCATCCACATGGCTG
>NW_004524732.1:6431991-6433903 GCF_000260255.1 Octodon degus
ATAGTCTTACTTTCATTTTTGTTTTTATTTCTCTTCTCCTTTTGCTATCCTGTTACGTATGTTACATCTTTAAAAATTTCCCACAGTTCTCAGCTATGCCACTTCATTCTTTCGCTCTTTGAGTATTAGTCTGAGATCCTTTCACTGCCATACTTCAAGCTCATTTATTGTTTCCTTGCCTGTGTCCAGTCTACCGGTGAGCCCAGCAGCCACAGTCTGTTGTGAGGCTATGACAAAATACTTTAGACTATGGAAGTTTTAAACAGCAAAAATGTATTGCTCAGGATTGTGGACCTGGGAAAACTCAAGCTCGAGGTGTCGGGAGATTGAGTATCTCGTGAGGGTGGATGGCTTGCTCATAGATGGAAGCTTCTGGCTGCGCACATTCTCCTGTGAAGAATCTGATCCAGTTCATGAGGAAGATCGCTCATGGCCTACTCGCCTCCACCAAACCTCATCATTTGATCCACCACATTAGGGATTAGCATTCCACATGTGAGCTTGGAGGGACTCAAACATTCGCATCATAGCACCATGAAAGGAATTCTTTTTTATTTCTGATTTTAATTTCTGGTACTTTCTTTTGATACTTTCTTGGAGTTTCCATCTTCTTGTCATTGAGAAGATTCAAAAAATCTTGTTTTGTTTTATTGTTTGACTCACAGTTTTAAAGGTTCTGGCCCATGATCAATTGGCCTGAATATTCTGAGCATGTGGAGAGGCCATGCATTGTGGCAGAAGCACGCATTTCACACCCAGGAAGCATAGATAAGAGGCAGGGCGAGGTCCTGCAGTCTGCTCTGGGTCCACAGGCCTCCCACAATGCCCCTCTCCACCAAAGGTGCACAGCACCTCCCAACAGTGCCGCCCTGGGGACTTCTCCTTTAACACACAGACCTTTAGGGGACACATTCAAGATCTAAACTACAGCACCCTACCTACACCACCCATCCGTTCTTCTTATCTACTATTCATGTTATCTACTTTTTCTTGATAGCCCTTGACAGATTAATCAGAGTTATTTTATTTTCCAATATGATCGCCCAAAATCTGAGTCTAGTTAAATGCTTAAGCTGTCTCCACAGGCTATGTTTTAGTCATGTCATGTGGGTTTCTTCTTGTTTTGTGTGTGTGTCACAGGGGGTTGGACAGAGTGGCAGGCAAGCACACTATCACTGACCTGCCTCCTACACTGCCTGACTGTGGTTCTTGTTGAAAGCTAGGCATGATGTGGTTGTCATAGAAACTGAGGCATTGAGGTTTTTGATGTGAGGTTTTCTATTACTGCAAGCAGGTTGTGTTAGTGTTTGCTCTGGTTCTTGGCCCCAGAGGCTTCAGTTTTCTCTGTTTTTTCCCCCCCATCCTCTTCAACTGTCTTTTGTTTTCCCAAAGAATTCCTTCACAAATAACATGCGTATCTTAAGTTTTTACATTTTTTCAGTTCTAAGCCATTGTGATTGTACTCAAGTCCTGGTTCTTGCTCCAGGGAAGGTGATCTCTACTGCAGTTCTCTGTATTTGCCTGTTTTGTTTTCAGGTGATGGCTTGCTTGTAACTTCAGTTCTTTTGATGGATATAGAAAAATCATTGCTTTTTCAGTTTTTCTTTTTGTGTGTGCATGTGTATGTGGCTTTGGGGATTGAACCCAGGACCTTTGCACTTTATCACCCTCCTTTTATTTTGAGTCAGAGTCTTGCTAAGTCACTAAGTTGCTCAGGTTGGGCTCAAACTTGTGATCCTCGTCCCTCAACCTCTCCGAGTGCTGGCAGTACACAGGTATGCGCCACCATGCCCAGCTTTGGGTCATTGTTGCTATTGTTGCTTTGAGGATGGAAATACTGGCTTCCAAGCTGTTGACATGTCCCACCCCAGAAATACCTACTTTTACATCTTCAACTTTATATGGCTTTTTT
>NW_004524732.1:6434818-6439230 GCF_000260255.1 Octodon degus
AACCAGATGTGATGCCACATGACTATAACTCCTGGCATTCTGGGAGGCTGAGGCAGGAAGATCATAAGTTACAACCATTCTGAGAAACTCAGCAAAACCCTCTATCAAAATAAAGAGAAGGGCTCAATGCAAAGGCCTGGAGTTCAACCCCGGTATCAAGACAACAACAACAACAAAAGTCAGTATGATCATGACTGTATGAAAGTTATTCAGAGAGTCTACAAAAGTATGTCCAAATATTGTAGCAGTTGTCTTTGGTGACGAAATAATAGATTACTTCTTTCTTTATTCACTTTGTTTCATTTTCCAAATATTCCTGTGAGCACAAGTAACTTTATTCATTATCAAACAAACTATTAAGTAAAATACGTTCAGATAGAACTAACTATAAGGTCGTTTTCATGTTAATTTGAAACAAAATGATAGTCTTCATCTAGTGGTGACTGGAAGAGATATTTGAACATTATTCTGTCTGAATTATCCTGTGTTATTTGGCTTTAGCATTATTCAGTTTTTCTTTATCACTTATTCTTTGTCCGCAGAGTGACTGAAATTTTCTTCCTTCTTTTTGGCATTCCCAGCTATTGCCTATGGTCTCCCACCTGTAGGATACGGAGCAGCCCCTGTGGGATATGGAGCCCCACCTGCTGGCTACGGAGCCCCGCCTCCCGGTTACGGAGCCCCGCCTCCCAGTTACGGAGCCCCGCCTCCTGGTTATGGAGCCCCGCCTCCCAGTTACGGAGCCCCGCCTCCCAGCTATGGAACCCCGCCAGGGGCATACGGAGGCCCGCCTCCCAGATACGAAACCCCGCCCCCGAGATACGGAGCTCAACCTGGAGGACCCAAGTCCCCACCTCCCAGATACGAGGCCCCGCCGAATGGATTTAGAGCCCCCACTTCTGGACGGGAAACCCCACCTTCCGGGTCTGGGGTTGGGCGTCCTTCTGTGGCAGCCCAGAGTCCTGGATATGGGGCTTCTTCATCTTCTCAGGCCCATTCTTCCAACATGTAAACCTTGAAGATTCACCAAGCAAAATAGCGCCCTAAAATTGAAGTCAAGCTAAAGAGGCCTTAGGTATATGATCACAGGCTGGGCGCAGGTAGTTGCCTCTCCCTGCAGAAGGGCCACTATCGAGGAGGTGCTAATTAGCCTAGATTTTTATTTTATTTTATTTTTATTTATTTATTTTTGGCGGAACCGGGGATTGAACTCAGGCCCTTGCACTTGCCAGGGAAGCGCTTATTCCACTGAGCCATCTCCTCGGCCCCAAGCCTAGATTTTTAAAAGCGGAGCCAGTTCTTTATTAGCTGGCCTGAAGGAGGAGTCCACTATGGGGGCTAATTCCCCAATAATATAGTTAACAATTGGGCTGTTTTTAAAAATACCTTGAATGGGGGCTGGTGAGATGGCTCAGTGGTCTAAGGCACCTACTTGGAGCAAGCTTAGCAAAGCACAGGGACCATGGTTCAATCCCCCAGCACCACATGCCAGCCAGCCCCGCCCCCTGGTGGGCTGAGCTGGCCACACACACACACATAAATAAAAAAAATAAAAATAAAAAAAAATAAAAATACCTTGAATGAGTTTAGGTAAAACTTGCTGCCTTTCTCATCTCTATTCAAGAATCTTAATGTCAGGGGCTGGAGAGATGGCTCAGTGGAATAAGCACTTCCCTGGCAAGTGCAAGGGCCTGAGTTCAATCCCTGGTTCCACACACACACACACAAAGAATCGTAATGTTTTGTTACCTAGGCCCTAATGTGTGTACTAAAAATACCACATTGAACAGTTTTCACAACCTTCTTTACGTTAGTGAAAAGGTGGGACAACCTACATTTCCAATCGTGAGAATTTTATAAATTATGATGAAACCCAATGGCATATTCCCTACATGTTAAAATGATGTCCAGTAGTAGAGAAAGCAGCCTTTGGAAGACTAAAAAGAACAGAGTAATAAAGGAAACAGTATCAAATTCAACAAGGTGTACCAAAATTTAAAACTGCTGTATGAAAAAAATTTTGATGGGTAATGACTAGGAGAAAATAATTTCCAACATGTATATTAACAAATTTATAATCAAAACATTTGAAAAAAATACAAAACACCCAAAAGAAAAAAAATGGACAAAAGATATGAATTACCAGTCAACTGAGGAAATAACATGGCTGGAAAATATTTGTAAAGGTATCAGCTTGACTAATATTAGGGAAATGTGAACCAAAAGAAGAAATCGACTTCATCTGCAAAGGCCTACAGATATTAAAGTTCTTGATACAGCAGTTTCATATCTCAGCATCTACCTCTGAGAAATACTTGGGCGCATGCACACAAGAATGCACTTGGGAAGATTTCCTGGGATTCATTATTTCTAACAGTACAGAATTAGAAATAACTGTCGAGCAGTTATTTGTGATCCCAGCACTCAGGAGGCTGAGGCAGGAGGATTAATGCAAGTTTGGAGTACAGTCTGGGCTATCATGAGTTCAAGTCCAGCCTGAGTGTGATCCTATTTCTAAGAACGAACAACAAAAAACTTAATGTCAGCTACTAGGAAATGTATAAACTGGTGCCTTCATGGTACTATGCAAAAAATTCTCAGACTTAAATGAGAAAAAAAAAAGTTATAGGATAGTCTGATGATTTTCAGCCTCCTCAGAGTGAACTATTTTTACAATATGTTATTTTATTTTATTTTTTGCTGAACTGGGGATTGAATTCAGGCCCTTGCACTTGCCAGGGAAGCACTTATTCCACTGAGCCACCTCCCTGGCCCCGTAACATGTTATTTTAAAATGTTATTTTTGTAACAGATTTGTAAAAACTTTTATAATGTATGTATCACTTTTTAGCTCTTTGACTAAAATTAAGTGGAAATATTTTATAATTTGTCCTTCACTTCAATGAAACTTGTTTATAGTTGCAAGTTATTCCCTATCATTTCAACAAAAACCAGTATTCCACAAATGTAATATGAAGAGAAAGTAAAAGGAGTTCATAGTAAAACTTTAGGTACTTTAATATACAACAGAGTCTCCCCTACAAGATGACACAGCAGTGGAGCCGCCACTGGGACAAATGCCAGAAACGTCGACTGATACGAACGTGCTGTCTCGGTGACTTGAATACCACGCTGTTGGCGATCTTGTTTTCCAAAAATACTAAACAATCTTTGAATAGTTTTTTAAAAAAGAAAGTTGAGTTTTCCCTTCATTTACACAGTGGTTCAATTCCGGAAGCCGTATGTAAATATATCAGAATCCCGTACACAGGGTTAGGTTCTGAGCTCGAGGGAGAAGAAGCGTGTGTCCCGCCTACAGCAGTGGCCAAGGGAACCACTCCAAGGGCAGGAAGGGCAGTACAGGACAACATGAGGAGGGACGGCCCGTGCCTTTCGGGATGTCCAGAGCCTTTGACCTGTCACCCCTTAAAGGTCGCTGGTGACATCCAATTGTGATGGCCCCACCTCCCCCACACTCATTTCCTAGTTGCCCTCGCAGAACAGTAGCACCCTTGCTGTGGGCCACCATTCTAAGCTCCTCCAGAGTACAGTCTTTCTTTCTTTCTCTTTCTTTCTTTCTTTCTTTCTTTCTTTCTTTCTTTCTTTCTTTCTTTCTTTCTTTCTTCCTTCCTTCCTTCCTTCCTTCCTTCCTTCCTTCCTTCTTTCCTTCCTTCCTTTCTTTTTTGTGGGACCAGGGATCAAACTCAGGACCTTGTACTTGCCAGGCAAGCACTTATTCCACTGAGCTATCTCCCCGGCCCAAGAATACAGTTTTTCAATTAAATCATTTAACGTTTTTATAAATCTTTAAGAACTAGTCAGAAATACTAATAGTGAGTACCTAACACCCTATGACATAGTTGTACATAACTTTTTTCAATGCCTGTTTTAAGGTACTTGAGGGGCTTCCCCCCCCCCACGTTGTTGCTATTACAAACAACTTTGTGCTTAACTTCTTGGCTATAGAGGTTTAACTTTTGGGGGTTATTTATTCCCAACAGGTTAGAGTCATCGGTTGACCCTTGATGGAACGAGCAAGTGACCAGTGCTCCCGTGCCAAGGACGGCTTTCTCAAGGAGGCTAGGTACGGTGTGACCGGGGCAGTGTGCAAAGGGTCATAGGTCGAGTCTGTTTGGAAAAGCCTGAGAAACTGGTTTCCTTACAGGGTGACCTCTCAGACCTAGCTACTCTCCTTGTGGCCTGGCCTGAAGTCTTAGTGATGACTCCTAAGTAAAGGGCACTTGCGTCAGATGCAAGGTGATGGGCCTGAGAGGGGCCCCTTATTAACCATTAGCTCATGCCAAGCAGCCTTCCTGATGCTTCATGTGCGTAGTGCAGCAAAGGGGATGCGTGCCTGCCAGTCCTAGGGCAGACGCCGGGACTGGGGGGGGCAGACGCCGGGACTGGGGGGG
>NW_004524732.1:6441201-6449688 GCF_000260255.1 Octodon degus
GCCGGGACTGAGGGGGGCAGACGCCGGGACTGGGCCAGGATGGCAGCAGACTGCTTCAGCTCATGAGCCCAAGCTGTGCAGCTGGCCTGTATGTGGCTGGACAGAACCTCGGTGACCTCCCCACGCCACACACTCAAAACTATTTAGCCAGTGGTCTTCTGTGCCATTTCTGAGTGCTTGGCATATCGGTGGCCAGAAGGGACCCCCAGCTCTGCCCTCAGGAAGCTTACATTCTAGAAATACTAGGGACACACAGCTATGCTATAACGAGGCACTATCATATTGAAAGTGCAGAAAAATCAAAGTCAAAGAGAAAGTGATAAGATCTATGGAAAACAGCAAAGGAGGATGGGAGTGCTGAGCGGGAGACATGGCCGGACTGCAATAGCGTAGCCTACTGAGAAGGTGATGTTCAGTGAAAGCATAAAAGGCAAAGACGTGGGGGGCTCATTGTGCGGACCCCAGGGGGGGGGAAGTGTTCCCACTGACGTGAATACTAGTGGAAAGGCAGCTTGCTTCCAGGTGTCTGTCAGGCCCAGGGTCTCAAAAGACATCTGGAGACGAGAAGACTGTTCTCAGGAAGCAAAATTCTTGAACATAGCTCGCAGGCCAACCAGCGCACGGCTCTGACCGCTCCGTGTACGGCAGCTCAGGGATAGCTGGAGACTGACTCTGGATTCTCACTGGCAGGTCTCCTTCCTGAATATGTCCTGAGGAGAAGAGAGCAGATGATGTACCTGGAAGAGGCTTGGGTCACTGTTTTTGCAGCTCAATTAAAGTCTGCTGTCCCACACTTGCGCATCGCCCTTGCTCTCTGTTTCTGAGGGGACCTACGTCAGCCACCACTTTGCGTGGATCCCTATTGCGCCACCTCCCTCACAGGGCAACTGCCTGCTGGCTGGGCTCTTAACTTCCTGGCTGGGCTCTGTGGTTTCCTGGTTCATGCTGATGATTGTCTTGTTCCGGAGAAGATGGACTTTGTTTTTGTTTTTTATGGTACTATGAATTGAACCCAGGGTCTTTACAAGGAGGTATTTATTTATTTATTTATTTATTTATTTATTGACAGAGTTTTGCTAATTTGTTAACTTGTCTCAGTCAGGCTTGAATTTGTAATCCGCCTGCCTCAGCCTCCCGGAGTCCTGGGATTAGAGGGATGCACCACCACTTCCAGGGAAATGGATCTTCGAGATGTTGATGTCTCTGAATCTCCCTGACGGAGCAGTTGCCTGAACAGGGAAAGGTTGTTGTCTGGCTCTCCGTGCAGAGGAGGGTCAGAAGAAAGCAGTGCAGGAGCTGGTGGGCTGGGCACTTGTTTGCGGTGACACCCCGAGTGGCGCCCGGGCCTCCTGAGGGCCAGGTCAGGCCCAGCACTTACTGAGGCTGCTCAGTGCCAGGGAAATGCGTGTTAAGGGTGCCATACAGCCTGCTCAAGAGCACGCTCGTGGCCCTACAGGTAGAGTTTCATCACCATTTCCGAGAACCCACTCTGTCCCAGACCCCACTCACCTCAAAATATAGAATGGAAGCCAGTGGGGGTCCACCCTGTGTGTGGCTCCTGGGGGTCAGGTGAGACATCCTTCTCTTGGTTGTTCTGATTTCTTACTTTTCCCCAAGTCCTCAGACCCCCATTTGGACTGTGGTGTATTTCAGTTTAAATGTAATTTGCGGCTGGGGAGGCTCGGGAGACAGCTTGGTGGTCTAAACACCTGGCTGGCAAGCACAAGGACCCTGTCACCACATGCCATGCCAGCCCCAGGTATGGTAGCGCATGCCTGTAATCCCAGCACTGGGAAGGCTGAGACAGGAGGATCCCTACTAGTCTGAGCTGCATAGTGAGACCCTCTACCAATAAATAAATATATATTTTTTTAAATTTTAAAAGTAATTTGCTTAAGCCTCTCTCTTGGACCCAGTTCTAGAATTAGACCCTGGGCTTTTACCTGATGATCAAGAGGACAGAGAGACAGTCCTAACTGTTGATGGAAGTGTTAGAGGCTTGCACTGTTTAGAGGAGAGGCTTCAGCCCCCCCCCCCGAGAGGGGGAGGCACCTGCATTACTCTGATGCCTCTACCTCCAAGGCCACTGGTCTGAGTGTGTGGCTCAGCCCTGGCAGAAGACCAGTTGGCCCTTGGCAAATGTTCCTTGCCTGAAAATCCTGCTCCTTAATAGACTTCCCAAAAGGAGATGAGGGTTTTCTAGTCTGGCACATAAGAAAGTTAGAAGTCAGCACCATCACCCTTACAATAAGAAAATGTCAGGGGCTGGAGGTGGGGAAAGAGAAAAAGAAGACAAGGAAGAGGCTGAGAAACTTAAGCTATCAACTCTCTGTCCATTAGAGACCTGAAGCCCTAAGGTAACTGTAGTGGTTGCTACCTTGTGTCAACTTGAGAAGTTTCAGAGTTTAATTACCAGAGCCCAGGCTGTTACTTTGTAAACATCCTCATCCTGTGCCAGAGGAGGGGGCAGACATTATGTAGTTCTACACCCCCTCCCATGGCATGGAGGCCCCTCTCTGGGCATGGAGGGCCCACCCTAGAGTGACTCAGCACTTAAAGCATATATAAAAGGGTTTGAGGAAGGATAGAGGGTCCCAGTTTCTTGGGGGAGCTCCAGTCTTTGCAGTCAGCATTGAAGGAAGACATGTTTTCCAGGAGCTTCTCCCTTTGCTCTTGCTGTATTCTGGCACTGTGAACTACTGCCCTCTGCCATGTGCCACTCTGCCTTGGAGCCAGCTGAGTATGGACTGAAACCTCCACTAACTATGAGGTTTCCTTTTTTAAATTTGAGTGTCGTTTATTTTGTCCCAACAACAAGTGAAAAGTAACTGAGACATTAAGTGTCCATCTTTAAAACTGGAAAGATAGACAGGCAGATATAGAAAGTTATAATAGCTCACCAGG
This sequence comes from Octodon degus, assembly GCF_000260255.1. Taxonomy (NCBI): domain Eukaryota; kingdom Metazoa; phylum Chordata; class Mammalia; order Rodentia; family Octodontidae; genus Octodon; species Octodon degus. The sequence goes on from NW_004524732.1 coordinate 6,444,106, forward strand.
AGCAGAAACTCAACAACTGAAACTCACCACTGGAGCCAGTACCAAGGTAGGTAGGAGAACATAAATTGTAATTGAATTTCTGGATGTTCTGTGTGGACAAACTAGAGAGTTAATTTCAGGGGCCCAGATCTACCTAAAGGGTGCTGCCATTTTGTATTTTATTTTCAGGGCCCCGCTCAGTTCCACACAGTGGAGACTGAGGAAAAATCACTTAGTGCTTCCAGTGGAAGTGGAAAAGTAGCTGATCTGAAAATACACCCAAAGCATTCAGCTCTCCCCCTTTCTCCTACTGGGAATTGAACCCAGAGTCTTTGCACTAAGCAACAGCCCCAGCCCTTTTTAGTTTTTAAAATTTGATTTTGATACACGTGCAATGAACAGCATGAGTTAGAGACCAGTCAAGCAGGCTTGTGTGGAGACAGCCTGGCAGGAGGTTTATTAGACCTGGGTACAGGCAGGTGGAGGGTGAAAGGGCTATCGGTAGAGAACAGAGAAAAGCAGGGCATCTTCTAGGACCTGCAGGGAAAGTGGTCATATGAGAAAATCAGGAGAGGGGTGCATCACGTAAAGGGTCTGAACAGGCGTCTGTGACCAAAACTCTCAGATAATCCAGGCAAATGTATAGATGTTATGAGATGTCTGGCACCAAGGAGATCTCCTGTCCTGCCTTATCTCTTCTCTATGACACCCTGTCCCATTTGTCCAGGGACAACATGACTTGCTTTATAGTTTCCTACTGTTTGAGGATGACCACACACTGAAAATGGTGGGTGCTGGGAAAGTGGAGACCAGGTCAAGCCTGACATTCCCATCCTTTTGTTATTACAGAAAAACAGAAAAGGGAGGAGTAGAAGGGGAGATGGTGCTGTTTCTCATGGCCACTTCATGTGCGACTTAAGCACTGAGCAGGCAACCTAGTGGGAAGGGAGGTTGTGAGGAACTGCTTTACACTGAGATGAAGAGAAAAAACATTTGTTGATTAGCGATTGTTTGAATACATCCAGTTCTATGAAAACTGTGACAGGGTCCCAAGAGGAGGAGGGTCATATAGACCAGAGGCCCTGCTAAGGGAAGAAACCGTGATGCCAGCCCTGGATATTAAGCCTGGACTTGAATCATCTGAATGCTGAGGCCTTTACGTAAGCCTTTTTGCTGCATCTCACACTACGCCTGATCGATTCACGGGAAAGCAGTCTTCTGTCCTAGCAAGACGCATCAGCCACCTGTTTCATAAGAGATCTAGGCCTCTCTGGTTCAGGAGGGTTACTGGTGCCAGAGAATCAATCTGGGTTGGAAAGATGACGATGCTCTCACTGAGAAAAGGAGAGAGCCAGAAAGGTCATGAGGGCAGCTGTTCCCAATCCCACTGCGGCGGTGATCCCCACGCCACCGGCAAGAGGGAGTAGCTGCGTGGCCCTGCGCTGTTGAACTTGGGCCTTGCCTGTGGCAGGCAGGCTCTGGTTTCCTGGGGCTGTGTCTATTTGGGGCGTAAGATATCCCAGCATACAGGTTCTGTCCAGTTAGTGGGGAGGCTCAGGTGGGTAGAGGTCCCACAGAAGAAGAAAACCATATGACTAGCTAATCAGAATTGATGATGGATGCCAAAAAGACGCTTAAGCCTTTTGTCCTCACTCTCCCAAACATTTCAGGTACCGAACAGGACATCACCCACGAGTGGTGGGAAAGGCCCTCTGGTTTCAAGAGGAGTTGGCTAGTAAGTACGGTAAGGTTTTCCCAGTGAAGGAAAAACCTCTTAGGGTCTGTCACGAACCATCTGGGGGAACTAGGAGACAGAGCAGGAGGGTCTGAGCATGGGGGCCCCACGGATGGATATTTGCACTTTGGAGGTGACAGCTATTACAGAAATGAGAGCATTTGTAGTGACAATCTGGGGAGGGGTTGAGACTCGAACAGGTTGGCTACAGGGGGGTCCTGAGTTGTTAGGTGACTGGCATGACCTAGAAAGGCCAGCAGGACTAACATGAAATTGCACTGGTGGGGAGAAAAGTGTCCAAGCGGTGACCCAAAGACACATTGTGCTGAACAGATGGGGAGCTTGGAAAGTTGAATCAGTGTTAGTGGTTCCTGGGCCATCTGTGAGTCTATGTTTTTTATAGGAAGTGAAGCCAGTAAGGTAAGTGTGTAAAAGCTAAACTGTTCCAGTCAGTGCATTTCCCTTTTCTATAGCCACAGCAAAGAGAAAACTCCAAGGAGAAAAAGAGGGCCCTATTCCCTAGAGACTAGTGTGCATAAGTGGGGATCCCTCTCCTATTTGGGCATGGTGAGTAGGATTGGTGGGAGCCCAGCCCGGGAGTGGACTGGGTGTGGACTCCTAAGTGGCAGCGAACATGGAGACTCAGAGCCAGCAGGCCTGGACCAGAGAGGGGCTGGGTGGGTTAGTTGTGCTGTCCTGGACACATAATTGGGTGCTCATGGGGAAACAAGGGTGGGCATCTGCGGCGACTAGGAAGATCATGCCGGCTAAGGGATGCGTGAACAGAAGGCATTTCATCCTGGAGGCAAGAACCAACTGAGTCACAGCACCAAGAAAATAGAGCATACTGGTGCCAGAAAATCAATCCCCAAAAAGAGACACGATGGAAATGGGGTGTCTTAGGTCTGTCCAATCTGTCATGAACTTCTCTGGGACCCTCTAGGATTCAAGGGAATTTGAGCGAAGTTGGGGAGATTTACTTGCAGTTTCTACAAGGAAGGTTCAGGCAGCCTGTCAGTAGGGTACAGCTCTACCCAAGAGTGATGAGTCCACTGAGCAAGATCTCATAGGCGACAGCTGTCGGGTGCTGTAGATAACCAGGAAGGGTCCTCTCCACTTGCACTGAAGGGACTGAGGGCATAAGCTTTTTAGCCAGGCCGTCTTCACGTGGTTGAGTGTTCCGACAAGGCAAAAGGTTACTGGCACGTCTGTGTCTTTTTGAACTTGCTGTAGGTCAGGGACCCACTCTCCCATGGGGTTAGGGTGTGGGCTGAGATGTGGAACACGCATGAAAGGTACAGCCATACAGAGGTTCAAATGTGCAGTGTCCTGTAGGTTCCTGGGCGCTGCTCCAATGAGGAGAGTGGTCAGAAGCAGGGAAACGCAATCTGCACAGAGCTGGAGTTTGAGCTTAGTAAAGTGAGCCTTAAGGAGGCCATTGGTCCATTCTACCTTCCCAGATGACTGAGGCCAGTAAGGAGTAGGGAGCTTCCGTTGTATGCAAAGTGACTTGGACACCTCCTGAGTGACCTGGCTAACAAAAGCTGCTGGGCCATCATCCAACGGATGGAGGTGGGGAGGCCAGATCAGAGGCTGGCATCAGCCAGGAGGGAATTAACAGCTACTGAGGCTTTTCCGAACCCGGAAGAAGGGCCCCCAACCAACCAGTAAAGGTGTCAACCCAGACCAGAAGATACCTTAACTTTCAAACCCATGACCTGTGGTGTCCCCTTGGGCTGGAGAGCCTTGGAGTCCCCTCACCTGTTGGCTGGGACGTTAGTCTGGCCTGAGGCTGTGGGCTTCTTATGGCGGAGGCAAACAACTGAAACTCAGAAATGTGCTGAGTTTACTGGTAGCTTTGTCTCCATTATTAAAAACCTTACAAGTCAAATTTATTAGTTCCTGTTGTAGGGGCTGAGGGGCAGCCTCCAGTTTCTGAGGATTTTTTTTTTTTCAAATATCTGGAACCAATTGGGTAATGAAGTCTAATCTAGTTGGGTAATTAAAATCTAAGACCACATAACGTCTGAGGGTGGTCACAAACTGAGCTGGTTTTCATCTTTTGCTTGAGTGGCTTGCTTAAGCCTGTCATGACCGACTGCCCTGCGTGCCACTTTGTGGAGCCCTTCAGTTCAACAAATAGCCATATATTTATGATATGACGGGAAGCAGAGACACCGGCATAACACCCAGCACGAGGAGACAGCTTTATTACATTCACAGGCACTGAGCAGGATCACTCCCAGAACAGCAGGCCCCGATCTCTGTGGCCTAGGGCTTCTATGGGATAAACAAGCAGGGAGTACAGAGGCAGCGCGGCTTGTCAGTTGGGGGTTGGTTTATACAGTGTGCATCCCAGTGACCAGCCCTTTCTGAGAGTCAGCAGCAAGTGGGACTGGAATAGGAACTGTTACCTGCGGACTAAGAAACTGAAGCACATGGGGGAGGGGGCATTTCTGTGATGTTTCCCTCCTCTTTTAGTTTCCCCAGCAAATCTTTGCTAGGCATGTCACATGTGATCTTTGGAGACAAGGCCCAACTGGAATTTAGTCCTGTCTGTTCTGTAACATGACTCTAGGGAGATTCTATTCTCTTCAGACAACCACCCACAGAAAAGCACAGCTAGCAGGGAGCGAGGAAGAAGGACTTGGGTGAGCAGGACCCAGGTCAGTTGACAAAAAATACAGCTGGGGGCGGAGTGGAAAAGGGCAGGGAAGCGGGGACTGAGGTAAGCAGCCTGAAAGGACACAAAAATCCAGGGGAACTGCGCCTTCAGGCGTCAGTCGGTTGTGTGTGGACTGGTTAGCATGCGTCATCTCTTCAGAATAAGCCTTGGAGGAGCTGTCCAGGTGAATAGGGTTACTATTTAGGGCCAGGGAGATCGCCTAATGGCACAGCACCTGCCTGGCAAGTGCACGGTCCTGGTACCAAAACAAAGAAACAAACAAACCCCTATTTAATCAGAGACTACTTGGCGGGGGGTGTACCAGAGCCTAGAGGCCTGGAAAAGGGAACCGCCTAACTCTACCTCCTCTAGCTTTCTTGCTGAAAATAAGAAAGGAAAAGAACAACTGAGAAACTTTTGTAAGGGACAAGCGAGGGAGGCAGGAGCTCACCAGCTAACCATAAGAGTACCAGGTGCTTCTCTCCCCCATCCCGTATCAGTAGGGCCCTGTGTGATCACAGAGCCACAGTGGAAAGAGCCGTGCACCTTGGCCTCCGCTCAACAAGTCCCTACAGAAACTTTAGAAAGGTAATTCGAGGGCTGAGGAGCTAGCTTGGCGGTCTAAGCCTGTCAATTGCAAGGACCCTGGTTGGATCTCCAAGTACCACATGCTGTGCCAGCCATGGCATCCGGGGTAGCCTGAAACTGGGTGTGAAGGTGCACGCCTGTAATCCCAGAGCTGGGGAGGCTGAGACATGAGGATTACTACAAGTCTGAACTGTACATCAAGACCTTGTATCAAAAATAAAAGTAAAGGGGCCGGGGAGATGGCTCAGTGGAATAAGCACTTGCCTGGCAAGCACAGTGGCCTGAGTTCAATCCCCGGTTCTGCAATAAATAAATAAATAAACAAATAAACAAATAAATAAATAAATGTAAAAATAAAAAAATTAAACTTGCAATACAAGAGCAGGGTGTGGTGGCACAGCAATACCTCAATCCCAGCATTTCAGAGGCTGAGGCAGGAGGATCCCCATAAATTCCAGGCTACTGGGCTACATAGTGAGTTCAATCTTGGATATCAGAGCAAGACCCTGTCTAAAAAAAAAAAAAAAAAGTTTGAGAAGAAAAAACCATGGATTCCAGAGGAAGTTTTAACCTTTGATTCCCACAGCTATAGAAGGTAGTCTATCTCCCCCAGCCA
>NW_004524732.1:6449788-6455436 GCF_000260255.1 Octodon degus
CAGTTGGGGGTTGGTTTATACAGTGTGCATCCCAGTGACCAGCCCTTTCTGAGAGTCAGCAGCAAGTGGGACTGGAATAGGAACTGTTACCTGCGGACTAAGAAACTGAAGCACATGGGGGAGGGGGCATTTCTGTGATGTTTCCCTCCTCTTTTAGTTTCCCCAGCAAATCTTTGCTAGGCATGTCACATGTGATCTTTGGAGACAAGGCCCAACTGGAATTTAGTCCTGTCTGTTCTGTAACATGACTCTAGGGAGATTCTATTCTCTTCAGACAACCACCCACAGAAAAGCACAGCTAGCAGGGAGCGAGGAAGAAGGACTTGGGTGAGCAGGACCCAGGTCAGTTGACAAAAAATACAGCTGGGGGCGGAGTGGAAAAGGGCAGGGAAGCGGGGACTGAGGTAAGCAGCCTGAAAGGACACAAAAATCCAGGGGAACTGCGCCTTCAGGCGTCAGTCGGTTGTGTGTGGACTGGTTAGCATGCGTCATCTCTTCAGAATAAGCCTTGGAGGAGCTGTCCAGGTGAATTGTTCAGCAGCTACAGATACAGCTGGCCTTTCACTGTTTACTACTGTTTCTGTAGGGTTATATTTTATTTCTGTGTAATCTGTCTATATATCTTTACATGGAGAGGGTCAGGACCAGTGGTGCAGATGCTGCAGGCTGAGCTGCCAGCAGGGCTACGGGTGTCAGTGCTCCAGCAGGGGTACGGGTGTCAGTGCTGTGGCTCCAGTTTACAGAATAGACGGCGGGGGCAGGGCTGGCTCTGATCTTCTGGGAATACTGGGTAAAGTTTTCTGGCTGGGATTGGTGTTTCAGCCAATTGGATCCCCAGAGGGGACGTGGGCCTCTGGACCACATTATTTTGTGTCATTGTGTCTCAGTTACTTTTCACTTGTTGCTGGGACAAAATACCTGACACCCAAAATTAAGGAAGGAAAGATTTATTTAGCTCACAGTTTGTGGAAGTTTCAGCCCATAGTTGGCTGGCTCCAAGGCAGAGTAGCACATGGCAGAGGGCAGCCATTCCTGCAGAGGGCAGCCTTTCCTAGCTGTGGAAAACAGAGAAGAATAAAGGGAGGGACAGCAGCCGCAGCTTGTCTCCTTTTTTAATATTATAAGCAGGCTACTCTGGGGTGGGGGCGTAGAACTCATATAATGTCCATGCCCTCCTCTTGCGCAGGATGAGGATGTTTACAAAGTAGGAACCCTGCTCTCTTCTGAGTCACTTAAACTTCTAAACTTCTCAAGTTGACACAGTGCATCAACCAGTACTGTGGTAGCAGGTTTCCAAACAGCAGCTTGCTGTGCAGATCACCCCTGCAGGAGAGTTTTAGCCAGAATAGTTGTGCCCAAGGTGATCACAGTGTATCTAGCCTGTAGGACTTTGTTCCTAACAGAGCCACTTCCATCCACGTACAGGGTACACTCGGCATCTGTCAGGGCATCCAGTTTTAGAACTGTTCATTCCAGCATAGCATGTGGTACTTGGATGGTTAGGCCTTGGTCTAAGGTGAGTTTATGAGCTTTCTTGATTGGAAGGACAGTGGCCAAGTACTTGCACAGTAGGCCCTGGGTGCTGACAGTCGAGTAAGCATCATTGTTTTTTGTGAACACAAGGATCCAGATTTTATAGAAACCAGCAGCTCCAAGTAATTTTGTGGAGCTTTTTTGGTAACCAGTTTCTGCCATATAATGTAGGAGAGCTCTGTGTCTTCCTAGAAGCTAATTTGGGGAAATGAGCTGGGTCAGCGGGAGGGCGTCTCCAAAGAGATAAACAAGTGTTTGAACCTCTGAACAGAAGGAGTTGCTGCCAGTCCCGCCCATGTTGGCAGGTGGGTGCACAGGTGCGGAGCACAGGTGGAAAAGTTCTTAACCCTTTATTCAATTAAATCCAATGAACTGATCTGGAAGAACAGGAGGCTGTGGTGTAGGAGTGAGAAGTGGCAGTGGTGGCACTGCAGCTGATTGGACCGCTTGGGGTTGATGAATGTAAGGAGAAAGCAGGTAGGACTCAGGGCTTTCAGGCAGAACAGGATAAAGCTTTTATTGCTTGGGCTGAATCAGAGAGCCTCTCAAACAGCTTTGTGGGTTTGTTTTGATGACTAGGATGGATTTCTTGTGCGAAACACAGGTGCAGAGCCAAGGTGAGGGAGTTCTTAACTCCTTATAGGAACAGTACAAGTGAGCTGGGCCTTTGTCTCAGGATTTTCCCTCTGATCCTTTTGACAGAAGTAACTTTTGAGAGTATCTATCGTCTATATCTATGTATCTATCTATCTGTCTATCTACTTACCTACCTATATCCATCTATCTATCGATGCCTGTAATCCTTATAATTCATAGCCAGAGGGGCCAGGGTGGTATGTTCATCTATCAGGCTGGATTTTATTACAGATACAGGGTGCTTTTTATATCCAAGTTTCTGGGTAACAGTAGTTTATGGGCTGCTTGTCCCCTTTTTTGATGTCGTTGAGAAGTCCTTAACTGGCATATTTCTAGGTGAGGCGACCTTTAGAAAGGCCATGACACTTGTTTGTCAGGGGCAACATCTAATTTTTCCTCAGTCAACATGGGGAACTCAGAAGGAATTCTTGGTAGTCATCTGGGGTGGATATCAGATGGACAGGTGTGTGTTGGCATCCATGGGGGTGCTCTGTGGCTGCACGCAGGCAGTGGCTGGCTGGGGTCAGTTCATTTGGCTGGAAGTAGATGAGCCAAGAGTGGGCAGTGAGGCCATAGGCATTTTCCTCAGCCGTAGAAGCCAATGAGGATGCCAAGGTGGAATTCTCAGGAAGAATGGGCCTTGTTTTTTTATTTTTTTGGTACCAAGAATTGAACTCAGGATCTTGCACTTTCCAGGCAGATGCGATGGTGCTAAGCTATATCCCTGCCTCCCTTTTTTTTTCTTTGCGATGCAGGGAATAGTTTGGTTTCATTTTTAACTCCATAAAAGCCTCTTTTCCTGCCCAGTCAGCCCCCACGACCAGTACTTCTCAGTCTTGGTGCACAGACGGAGCAGCCTATCGCTCACACTGTCTGGTCCACCCACTCACACATTCATTCCATCAGTACTCAGAGGTTAGGCGTGCCAGCCCCCTTTCTTTGTGGATGGTAGTAACTTACAAGAGTTGATGAGGCTCTTCTTCTGCTCAAACTGGTCAGGACTGACAGACCGACTCACTGAGGTGTCACCAGGGGTCTTACCAGGATCAGGCAGGCAGGCAAACAGACAGACAGACAGACAGACAGACTGAGTCATCCCTTTGGCGTCCAATGTGAGCTGCTCAGTCCGGAGCCAGAAATCCTCCTGCAGACCTCAGATGAAATGGCAAACAGAAACAACACCCAGGGGGCTGGAGAGATGGCTCAGTGGTCTAAAGCACCTACCTGAAACAAGCTTGGCAAAGCACAGGGACCGCGGTTCAATCCCCCAGCACCACATGCCAGCCAGCCCCGCCCCCTGGTGGGCTGAGCTGGCCACACACACATACAATAAATAAATGTAATAAATAAAAATAAATAAATAATTAAAAAAAAAAAAAAAAAAGAAACAACACCCAGGATTTGGAGGCAGATTTATTTATGTCAGCAGGCACTGATTGGGATTACTCCCAGAATATCAGGCCCCTGATCTCTGGTAGTCTAGGGCTTATACAGAATAAGTGAGCAGGAAGTACAGCGGTAGCATGGCTTGTCGGTTGGGGACTGGTTCATATAGTGTGCATCCCAGTGACCAGCTGTCCATCCCAGTGACCAGCCTTTTCTAAGAGACAGGAGTGACTGCAGCTGGAACAGGAACCAATTTGAATTGGTTCAAATCCCAATTTGGGTTGGCTTGGGCAGTGACTGCAGCGCCCTTCTGCAGGTTAGGTTCAAAGAGTCTGCGGTCATCCTTGAAAGCCTCGGCCAAAGGCCAACCATGTTCCCCTTCCTTGGGCAAGAGGACTGGGGAAAGAATAACATTTAAATTGACCCAAGACTGGGTAAAGTATTGGAGCTCTTGAATGTGTCTGATGGGGTCTGTGAGAGGAACCCAGACACTGACTAATTTGAGGTAGATAAGAGGAGAAGGGCGCATGGACTTGGATAGTTCCCTCTGCTTTGCCGTCTCACAGAGTGGAAACTGAGGAGTAGGGGATGGGGGAGGGGCACTGCAGTTTGGACAAGTGGGAGACAGAGTTGGGTGGGAGGGAAGCTGAGGAGGAGGTTTGGATTCAGAGGGAAGAGGCAGGTAAATGTACATGCTGGGTGCTGAATTGACAGGGTGACTTTATCAGGGGAAGAAGTGGCTGCAGCAGGAGGCTCAGCTGGAGGAGGGGAAGTGGAAGGCCTGGAGGCGGCCCAGACAGGTGCGGGAGGCCAGCCCGGGAAAGCGGGCTCACTGTGAGTTGAAGGCAGCCTGAAACGCATAGTGAGACCTTGTCTCAGAAGAGCCAGCCCACCTTCCCACCCACCTGCCCACCAGAAAAACTAGCAAAAAAAGACAGATAAGGAAAAGAGAAGAGAGAGAGAGAGAGAGAGAGAGAGAGAGAGAGAGAGAGAGAGCGAAAGAGAGAGAGATGGGGAGGCATACCTGACGAGGTCTGGCACTGCAGAAGCCATAGGACCTGAGGTCTGAAGAATGGATGTTGCCGGGTGGTCTTGTCTGGGGAAGAGGGGAGACCTTAGGGCCCACTGGAGATGACCGCTCCCTCCTGGGTTTCAGCACCAGATGTAATGGAGGGCATAAGTTAGCCACCACCAGAATGCCTACTACTCAAGCAGGCATTGTGTGGGGCAACATGGCACGAGGTTTATTATACCCGGATGTAGGCAGACAGAGGGCGAAAAGACCAAAGAAAATGATGGCCTTTTATAGGGCCTGTGGGGAAGGAGATCATGGGAGAAAATCAGGCGGGGCGTCGCATGAGGGGCCTGAGTAGACATCCGTGATCGGTGTTCTCAGATCTCCAGGACAGATGGATCGATGTTATCAGCTGTGCTGGCACCAAGGAGACCTCCTGTGCCCCTTATCTCTTCTCTATGACATCCTGTTCTGTTTGTCTGAGGACGATACACTTGTTTTGTGGTTTTCTGCTGTTCACTGATGCCCACAAATTTGCTAGGGGCTATAGTTTACTGAAAACACTGTGGAGTGTGGAGAGCTGGGAAAGCCATGACCAGGTCTTGACAGTGGGGTTTTACTATACTAACTTGCCCTAGTTGTACTTGAATTTTCAATTCTCCTGCCTCAGCCTCCCAGGGTGCTGAGATTACAGGCTTGGCTTCATTCTGTTCTGTTTAACAAGGTTTGTCCTCAAGATAACTATTTAGGGTGGTGGAGATAGCTCAGCAGTCTAAGTGCCTGCCTGGGCAAGCACAAGGACCTGGGTTCCATCCCCGGTACCACATGCTGTGCTGGCCCTGCCCTGGGCACCTCAAGGCAGCCACCAAGCCTGGGTGTGGTGGTGCACATCTGTAATCCCTGCACTGGGGAGACTGAAACAGGAGGATCACTACAAGTCCGAGCTGCGTAGTGAGACCCTGTACAAATACATTTTTTAAAAAAAAGAGTTACTGGGGCTGGAGAGATGGCTCAGTGGTCTAAAGCACCTACTTAGAACAAGCTTGGCAAGGCATCAGGGACCGCGGTTCAATCCCCC
>NW_004524732.1:6459571-6467348 GCF_000260255.1 Octodon degus
CCAGCCTGGGCTACTAGTGAGTTCAAGGCCAGCCAAACTCCATGGTAAGACCATCTCAAAGAAAAAACCCTGAAAGATGGAAGCACAGCCAACAGAGGGGGAGTGGCCAGGGAGAAGAATGCATGGCCCCTTGTGAGGGGCTTGCTGGTGAGGGTTGTAAGCATTAGGGATTGAGAGGTTCATGTGAGTTTTGCTCCTGCCAATGATTGGCATAGCTCTGGCCTTCATCAACCAGTGGAGTCAGTTTTTTTTTGGTTTTGTTTTGTTTTTTCTTGTTTTTTGTTTGTTTCTTTTAGGATTGGGTCTTGTTGTGTAGCTCAGGCTAGCCTTGAACTCACAGCAGTCCTCCTGCCTCAGCCTCGTGAGTGCTGGGATCGTAGGTGTGCACCACCATGCTCAGCTGAGGGTGTTACTTTTTATGGCCCTTGGAGAAAATGTCATGGTGTCCAGATCACAGGAAGGGAGTGTGTGTGTGTGTGTGTGTGTGTGTGTGAACTGCATGGTCAGGGACACGGTAAATAGGAGGACTGGGACCAGCCAAGGGTTGTGGAAGGTCACTGGGCACATGTCTGGAGTCCTGCTGTGCACCGGCCGATTATCTGATGTTACGGATCACAGCTGGATGCCCCTCCAGCATCATGTGCCCCTAGGGGGGACTTTGGGCTTGAGGGCATGATGCTCAGGTGCGGATCAGTCCTTGGATGAGTTTAGAGCTAAACGCGAGGCCTGGCGGGAGGAGGGCGGTCCCTGGGGGCGTGGCCTGGAAGTCCCCTCCTCTGCCCTTGATCCCGCTCTGCTTCCTGCCTGCCCTGCCACCTGCCTTGGAGCCAGCCAGCTATGGGCTGAACCCTCTTCAAACTGCGAGCCAAAATAAACCTCCCCTCTTTCATTTGTGGGCGTCCCATATTGCTTCTCAGCAAGAGAATGGGGGAACCCTGCCAGTTAGTTCAGTTGTTTAAGCACCTGCTCATGCAGACGCAGTCAGGCGCAGAATATTTTGGTTCGATCCCCAGCTCCACCTGCCTTACCAGACCTGCCTTTCAGGCAGCCTGAGCCACACACACACACACACACACACACACACACACACACACACACACACATATCCTTCTCAGCAATGAGAATGTAAAGGAGACACCTGGTTACTGTCTCCCATTGTACAGTACTTTGACCTGAATAACCTGGTAGTAGGCTTTTTTAAAAATGTATTTGGTTGCTGCAGGGTCTCACTATGCAACTCAGACTCTGGTGATCCTCCTGCTTTCAGCCTCCCCAGTGCTGGCGTAACAGGCGTGCGCCACCACGCCAGGGCTCTGGCCAGCTCGGCCTGCCTGGGGGCAGGGATGACACAGCATGTGGTGCTGGGATCCAACTGGAGTCTGAGCTTGCCTGAGCCGGCGCTTCAGTCTGCTGAGCTATCTTGCTGTCCCCAGGCTAAATGTCTAAGTCATAAGCTGGATCTCAGCCAGAAAGTAGGCTCCAAGGCAGGCCCTCCCTTCTCTCTCCAGATGCATCCTTGGCTATCTCCTGCCTTACTGCGTCCCAGCCTTTTTTATTTATTTTGAGACAAAGCCCCACTGAATGGCCCACAATTGCCTTGAACTTGCAGTCCTCCTGCTTCTGCCTCCTGTTTAGCTTGTTTATACATATGCATGACTGCACCTGGCTTTTGAAAAGTTGTTTTTTTGTTGTTGTTGTTGTTGTTGTTGTTGTTTGGTGGAACCAGGGCTTGAACTCAGGCCCTTGCACTTGCCAGGCAAGCGCTTCTTCTACTGAGCTATCTCCCCGGCCCCCTGAAAAGTTTTTATGGAAACTAAAATTGATACTATGAGAGAACAATATCTCAATAAAATTATGGGAAAAAAGAGAGAGAACGATAGAGCCTCAAAAGGCCCGGGAGATAGCTTAGTGGCATAAGCGTCTGCCTGGCAAGAGCGGGGTCCTGAGTTTGCTCCCTAGTACCAAAAACCAAAAATAAAACCTCCTAGATGCTTACTGACAACTAGAGAGGGCAAAGATGAGTGAATGTTATTTTTATTGCTGAAACTTTGTATGATAGAGTAGGAAAGTTATAAGGAATAAATGTTTATCCTGCTAATGGTTTTGAAGGCTGGGAGGGGCACGGGTGAGGAGCCCGCGGTGCTGGCGGCGCCTGGGAGGGCGCAGGTGTGGCGCAGGACCGCCCGTGGCCAGAAGGCGGCGCTCGAGAGGCTGCCGGGCTGGCTTCTTTCATACACCCAACCGTGAGAGGACAGAGTAAGGGATGCACCCCTTCATCAAAGAAGGTGGAACCAGTCATCTCCAACAGGTGCCACCTTGTCCCACTTCTTTCTACCTCACAAGGAGGATTAAATTTCAACATAAGAAAAAGAAAGTCAGTGTAAGGTTTGGTGGGAACGTTCAAATCACAGCGGAATGGGAAAACAAAAGTAAGAGAAGCGACCCCGACAGTGGGTAGAAAGCAGTAACCCGTATGGGGGACATCCACTCAGCGACATCAGGAACTTCACAAGCCAGTGATCTTTTTCTAAAATTAATTAATTAATTTGGCGGAACCGGGGATTGAACTCAGGCCCTTGCACTTGCCAGGGAAGCGCTTATTCTACTGAGCCATCTCCCCAGCTTTTTAAATTTTTATTTATTTATTTATTTTATGTAATTGAGAAACAAATATGAATGAGACAGTTTCAAATCTAATTAATAGGACAGTTTCAATAATCAATACACTGTACATTGTTATCTTCTTAGTGGTTATCTGTAGTACAAGAAGCAGACAGGATTTCCTGTCCAAACACTATTAGTACACATGTTTCTTCTCATTGAATTAAGTGAAAGTAGCTGTATATCTATTCTATTTTGCACATACAAATACAAAATATTCTTTCCTATGTATCCCCCCCCCTTTTTTTTGTTTTGTCCTGTCAGAGGTGAATAATCTACTGGCATCTAAATACTATAGATGCTTGAATTCCGCAAAACAATCTAACACTGTCCAGCAGTCTATAATATTAGTGGGTTATCCTCAGAAGTTATTGACTTGAGCCTTTTACAGCTCATCGTATTAATATGGCTTTACTTTTCATACCTCGTTTTTATACTTTTCTGCTGGATGGTTAAGACCAAGATAAAGCCAGACCTATATAACAAGAAATGTAATTTTGTATCGGATAAGGTCAGCCAAGTCCCCTCAGGATTTACCCTGCAGCCCTGTCCCACACTTGGTAGATCCTTTGTCAGTGTCAGCCACAAGCCAGTGATCTAAGAGCATCAATCTGAGCGGTGTTCTGGCGCACACCTGTAATCCCAGCGCTTGGAAGCTGAGGCAGGAAGACCCATTGTCTGAGTTGAAGGCCAGCCTGGGCTACATAGTAAGATCCTGTCTCAAAAAACAAACAAACAAAAGTATATTTTGAAAGATTTAAAAATTAAAGTAATCAGGGACCAGGGAGATGGCTCAGTGGAATAAGCGCTTCCCTGGCAAGCGCAAGGGCCTGAGTTCAATCCCTGGTTCCGCAAAAATAAATAAATAAAATAAAATAAAATAAAATAAAATAAAAATAAAGTACTCAAGGGATATTAAAAAACAAGAAATATTCAAGGGAGTTCTTTATGGTAAAATGAGATGACACCAGATAGTAACTTGAAGCCATAAGAAGAAATAAGGATCTAAAGAAAGACAACAGCACAGGCAATCATAGAAATTAGATTGTTTTATTTCATGAGACAGGGTCTTGCTATATAGTCCAGGTTTGGGTTGGGCTGGGCTTGAATTCACTATTTAGCTGAGGCTGGCTTTGAACTCTCAGTGATCCTGCTGCCTCAGCCTCCCCAAAGTGCTGGAACTACAGATGTGCACCATGCGCTCTGCTAAAATTGGCATTTAAAAAAATCTTTTTTATTTTTTTAAGTATTTAGTACAGGGTCCCAATATGCAGCTTGGACTCATAGCAATCCTCTGTTGCAGCCTCCTCAATGCTGGGATTACAGGCGTGCGCCAGCATGCCTCGTCTCAGTGGCCGGCTCAGCGTGCCCAGGGGTAGGGCTGGAGTGGCATGTGGCATTCGGGATTGAATCGGGTCCTTGCGTTTGCCTAGGCAGGCACCTAGATCATTGATCTATCTCCATGGCCTAAAATTGGCATTATTGTTATTAGCTTTTTAAATTTATGTATTTGGTGCAGGGTCTTGCTACGCAGCTCAGCCTTGTAGTGATCTTCCTGTTTCACCTCCTCAAGCTAGGATTACAGGCACGGGCCACCACGCCCAACTTAAAATTGGCATTATTTTAAAAAAGTTTATAAGTCCACCTTTTGTTTTCTACATAGTTCAAAAGATGAATGCACTTAAAAGAACCATTAGTTTTATTTTGGGGGCAGTGTACATAATTTTATGACATCAACAATCAAACAATGTGTGGATGGAAGGCACATATGTTTTGCATGTCATGGGAGTTGAGCTGGCGTAGATCTAAATTAGGACGTTTAATTTTAGATTGTTAAATATAAATCCCTTGGTAGCCACAAAGAAAATCTATGCAACATATGCACAAAAGAAAATGAGAAAGGAATTAAAATATTTCACTACATCAACTAAAAAAATAAAAGAACAAGCTAAAAGTATCGCGTGAACATGAAAGATATAAAAAGACACAACAAAGCTATAAGAGATATAGACACACAATGAAATGACAGACCTAAATCTTTTTTTGGAAATAGTCTAGTGGCGTCTTTCAAAACTAAGCACATCAACAATCAGGCTGCTTTATGTATCCAAATACATTGAAAATCTATCTCCACACACACACAAAAAAATCCGCACTCAAATGTTTATAGCAGCTTTCCTCATAATTGCCCAGACCTAGAAGTAAGCAAGATGCTCTTCAGTAGTTAAATGTATACACAAGTGGGTCAGGGAGATAGCTCAGTGGCATAAGCCCCTGCCTGGCAAGCTCACGGTCCTGAGTTCAATTCCTGGGACTGCAAAAAAAAAATTTATAAATGTACGCAGTCATACATCCACACATGAGAATACTATACAGCCGTTAAAAGAAATGAGCTATCAAGCCATGAAAAGCCGTGAAGGAACTGTAATGAAGAAGCCAGGCTGCAAGGCTCCCTGCCCTATAATTCCCACTCTGAAATTATGACAGCAAAACTGGGAAGACAACGAAAGGATCAATAGTTTCAGGGCTTAGACTGTGGCAGAGGGTGGTAGGTCACAAAGGATATGGATAATGAAGCACATGGGATTGGAGGGCGCTGCAACCGCTCCGTGCCCTTCTGGGGTGGTGATGAGACGCATCACACGTGGAAACCGTAGAAGGAACTGGACATGGTGCTGGGTACCTGGGATCCCAGCCGCCGGAAACTGAGGCAGGGGCGAGGTCGAGGCAGCCCAGTGAGGCCCTGCCTTAAAGGCTGGGGATGTGGCTCAGGCGTGAACCACCAGGGGTTCAAGCCCCAGTGCTGGAAAAACAAACAAATGCACAGAACGCACACCGTGAAGCACAAAGTCTAATGTACATGATGAACTTCAGCCAATAGCAATGAGTTAAAGTTGCCCTCCGTTATAACGAATTGCCACCTAATGAAGGGAACAGGGGTGGCTCTCAGGAGGAAGACAGAAGACAGGGTGTGGGAAGGCTAACATTTCCCTTTAAGTGGTCCTGGGGGCAGAGGTGAGGAACCGGAAGCCCATCGAGGCCCAGAGCCTGAGATGCCTTAGATTTCTCACAGCTTTTTCTGTGCCAGGGACTCCTAGGCCTAGTGGAGAAGCGCCTGGGCATGGGTACTTTTCTTTTTTTCTTTTTGAGACAGGGTCTCACGCAGTTCAGGCTGGCCTTGAACTCACTATGTAGCCCAGGCTGGTCTCAAACTCACAGTGATTTTCCTGCCTCGGCTTCCCAATACTGGGATTACAAGCGTGTGCCACCATACCCAGCACTGGGGGACATTTTAGATGTAACCCCTTACAGCAGTCCAGAGCTCTAGCCTGTTGCTGGTGACCATGGAGAAATCGCCAGCAGCCACACCTGGCCCTCGGCCTGTTTTACCTTGTCTTTGTTTTACCATGTCACCTCTGCCCCCACCCTCGCCACCAGCCTGGAGGTCTGACCAGGCCCCCATCTTCACTGCAGCAGCCCCTGTCATTGCCTCCCCATCTCTCTGGTGGCCTGTGCCCTGCTGAGCCCAGGCTCCCTCTGTACACGGCCACGGCCAGGTAGGGGACAAAAGCCACACAGAAGTCCCATACCCACTCAAATTCCCATCCCCCTTAGTCCCTCCCTCTGCCCCTCATGTAACCCCCCTCTACTTCCTGTCACTAGAGATATGACTATGGCGGCGTTGTGTAATGTCGGCTGTGGGGGTGCACACCTGTGTTCCCAATACTCCAGAGGCTGAGGCAGGAGGATCGCTATGAGTTGGAGGCCAGCCTGGGCTACATGCTGAGTTCAAGGCCAGGCTGCACCACAAAGTGAGACCCGCCCGCAAAACAAAGCACAAAAGTTTCATAGAAACGGGGTAATATGAAAAGTATTTTTGTGTCCGGCTTTTTTCATTTACCACAATATTTCAAGATTCACCCACGTAGTGTGTAGCATTTTGGGTGTACTGCACGGCTTGTGGGCATTGCCACACGTTGTTCGCCTACTCATCAGTTAGTGGACATTTGGGTTCCTTCTACATATTATGAAAAAACAACATTCACATACAATTAAAAATGCGCAAAGGATTTGAATAGACATATCCCTCAATAGAGAACACAACTGGCCAACAAGGCTGAGCATAGTGGTATACTTCCATAACTCAGCTACTCGGGAGGCTGAGGCAGGAAGATCTCAAGTCAGGGCCAGCAAATTAGCAAGACACTGTCTCAAAATAAAAACAAGTTTTTAAAGGGCTTAACTCAGTTACTCTTCTCTTGTAGCTGGGACAAATACCTGACACCCAAAATGAAGGAAGGAAAGGTTTATTTAGCTCACAGTTAGTGGAGGCTTCAGTCCTTACTCAGCTGGCTCCAAGGCTGAGCGGTGCATGGTTAGAGGGCAGCAGTTCATGGCGCAGCTACGAGCAAGAAAGCAAACGGCCGGAGCAGCAGCCACAGTGGCAACAGAGGGCAAGTCTCTCTGTCTCTCTTACGTTACATTCAGGCTGTCCGCCCCCGGCTGGGTGTAGCACTCACGCCCATAATCCCAGCAGTGCTCAGACCCATAATCCGAGCCTTGGATCATGAATTAGTCACAAACTGTAGAACTGCACCTCAATGAAGCCTGAGGTTTTAGGGGGACAAATACAAACCACAACAGGGCTGAGGTGTGGTTCAGTCGCCTAGGATGTGGGAGGCTGTGGCAAGGCAGAAACAGCTCACAGCAGGGCTGCAGGAAGCAGAGAGCGAGATCACAGGTGGAGGGAGGGAGGGAGGGAGGGAGGCACACTCTTCCGGGCCCCCGGCCATCACATCCCCACCTCCGAGCGCCTCAACTCCAACATCGCATTTAGCCAGGAATGCATCGGTGATGTGTGCCCACAGGAGGTGTCAGACACCCAGCCTAGGGTCCTGTGAGCTGGGAGGCCCCGCATAGACACCGTAGCAATGATCCTTATCTATAGGCACCCTGCTGGGTACCAGCTCTGCTTCCCCCACCTATAGCATTGTACCCTATCCCCATCCTATCTATTCTCTCCAGCCTCTGCTAGCCACCATTCTTCTTGTACCTTCTATGAGACCAAATTGCTTATATTCCACATGAGTGAGATCATGAGATTCTTCTTCTTCTT
>NW_004524732.1:6467943-6469710 GCF_000260255.1 Octodon degus
AGGGTCTCACTATGTAACTCAGACTCATAGTGATCCTCCTGTTTTCAGCCTCCCCAGCACTTGGATTACAGGCATACACCACCATGCCAGGACTGAGTGGCCCGCTCAGCGAATATTATGAAAATAACTGAGCGTTAAGTGGCCCAGGGGTGGGGCCAGCATGGCCTGTGGGGCTAGGGATTGAACTCTGATCCCTGTGCTTGCCTAAGCAGGTATTAGTCTGCTGAGCTATCTCGCTGGCCCATGAGATACTTCTTGTTCTGTGCCTGATTTGTATCACGTAACCTAATCACCTCTGGTGCCATCCATGTTGTTGTAAATGACAGAATCTCATTCTTTTTTAAGGCTGCAGCATATTCCATTGTGTATACATACATTTTAAAAATCTATCAATTGATGGACACTTCGGCTGTTTTCATCTTGGCTATTGTGTTTAACGCCACAACAAACATAGGAGTAGTCGTGTTTCTTCAATATCCCCAGTAGTGGGGTTGCTGGATTCTACGGTGGTTTTATTTTTAGGACCGTTTTTTGAGAAATCTCCATACTAATTTTCATAATAGCTGTATTAACTTAGATTCCCACAGATAGGGAGGTGTTTCTTTTACTTCACATCTTTGTCAGCGCTTATCTTTTGTCTTTTGGATAACCATTCTTACCCAGTGAGATGTTACCTCATTGTGGTTTGCCTGTGTTTCCCCGTTTGAGTACTACTGTTGAGCATTTTTTTTTTTCCATGTATCTGTTGGCTGTTTGTATGCCTCCTTTTGAGAAATGTCTATTTAGGTCTATTGCCCAATTTAGAACCGGGTTATTTGGAGAAGCTCTTTTGTGTGTGTACCAGGAATTGAACTCAGGACTTTGTGCTTGCCGGGCAGGCCCTGTGCTGCTGAGCTATATCCCTGACTCTATTTGGAATTTTTGTTATTGAGTTTTTAGAAAAAAATTTCATTTTACGAGTCAGAGATTACCTTGTCAGATAAATAATTTGCAACTATTTCTTCCCACTCTGTATGTGACCTCTTCACTCTTTTGATTCTCTTGTGCAGACGTATAGTTTGATGGTTGAGTGTGGTGGCACAGGCCTGTAATCACAGCCCTCAGGAGGCTGAGGCAGGAGGATCGTGATACCCTGTCTCAGAGCTTTGCTTGATGTTCTTATTGTTTGATTTACTTTTTTTTTTCTTTGTTTCCTGTGCTTTTTGGGGTCTTGTCCAAAAAACAATCTTTGCCCACCCAAATGCCCTGAAATATTTCCTTTATGCTTTCTTTTAATAATTTCATGTATAATTTTTTTTTTTTTTTTGGTGCTAGGAATTGAACCCAGGGTTTCATCCTGAGCTACATCCCAGCTGTCTGTCTTTCTTTTTCTTTCTTTCTTTCTTTCTTTCTTTCTTTCTTTCTTTCTTTCTTTCTTTCACAAGATCTTGCTATGCAGTTCCAGCTGGCCTTGAACTCCCTATGTACGCCAGGCTGGCCTCGAACTCAAAGTGATCGTCCTGCCTCAGCCTCCTGAAGGATCAAGATTATATGCATGAGTCGCTGTGTCCAAGTACTGGTCTTATATTTGTCAAGGGCCATTCCACTTTTGGGGAAAGGTCATTTCATAATTAAACAGTGATTAGGACTGTCCGAGGCCTAGTATATTGCCTTGCAGGCTGGCCATGGTACTAAGAAATGTAACTCCATGCCCCTCTGGTTGTGGTTGGGGCCTCAACCTCTCGTGATGCTCTGAAGCCCCAGGGCAAGGTTTCATGAGCTGGAGAC
>NW_004524732.1:6470820-6475291 GCF_000260255.1 Octodon degus
GAGTCTTCACTGACCTTGAAAGGCGAGGGCCAAAATGTTGGCTAACCATGCAGCCCTTCCTTTTCTCCAATTCCCAATGTTTAGTTTTTAACCCATGTTGATTTTTGTAATTGGTGAGAGGGAATTTAATCCCATTCTTCTGCATATTGACATAGTTTCCCGGCACAATTTATTGAAAAATTTGTCCTTTTCAAATTGTGTGTTTTTAGCACCTTCATAAAAACCAATTGGGCCAGGTGGTACCCCAGCACTCGGGAGGCTGAGGCAAGAGCGTGTCGGGGAGCTCAAGGCCAGCCCGAACTGCATAGTGAGACCCTGTCTCAAAACACCTAAATAAAGGTATGTATGTGTGTAGGGGCTCAGGGAATAACTCAGTGCAAAGGCTCCAGGTCTAGTCCTCAGCAATGGAGAAAACCATCAGTAGATTTGTAGATGTATGGGTTTTCTTTTTGTTCTCTATTCTGTTCCATAATAATTGTTGAATTTTCTATTTCTTTTTAAATCTTTTAGCCTTTGCCTTATGTATTTTTAGACTCCTTTGCTAGGTGCAAGCAAATTTATACTTTTTATATATTTTGATGGATTCACCCATTTAACGTCATAAAATCTCTATGGTCTCTAATGACGATTTGTCTTCAATTTTTTTTTTTTCTTTTTTATTGATACAGGGTCTCACTATGCAGTTCAGACTCATGATCCTCCTGACTCAGCTTCCACAGTGCTGGGATTACAGGCGTGCGCCACCATATCCGGCTGGGAAATGATTGTCAAATCCAGCTCAAACCTGGCCTGGCTCCCAAGTCAGGGTCTCTACCCGCTACACACATCCCTCCATGTCCAGCTTCTTTCCTAGAGTAGAGCTGGCAAGGGAAGGGTGCGCCTACCTGACACCATTCCATTCCATTTGGCTTGAACAGCATACTTTGAGTAAGATCCAAGGCTAGAGCTGAACAGACTCAGCCCTTCAGGAACAGAGGCCTGAGACAGGGTGGGTTCTGTTCTCTGGAGACTCGACCGCAGTGAGACACCAACCAGAGAAAGGGAGCTTTCTGTGGTGACTGACCAACAAAGCTCCAGGAGTCTTCCGTGGCATTATGAAGTGTGTGCCGCCGAGTTCTTCATAGCATACTCCACGAACAAAGATCCCAAGACCTCGAGGGAAAGGAGGCGCGATCTGCCTAGGTCTCACAGGACAGGAAAGCACGAGGCCTAGGGCCCCCATCTGAGGCCCACCGGCTTTTCCAGTGGGAGAAAGAGGCCCAAGAAGACAGAGTCCTGTGGCCTGGGCCCAGAGAGGAGGACCTGGGAGACATGAGTCAGAGGAAGGCGGTGGAGAACCTGCCAGTCTGGGCGGACTGCAAGTACGAGCCCAGCCTGGGCAACTCAGCAAGGCCTGGAGATGGAGAGAGGGGAGAGGCTGGGTGCTGGGGCCAGGGGTGCTCGGCAGAGTGCAGGCCACAGGGCCTAGGGACATGGGAACTGTCGCTCGTAGTGTGGCACCCACCCACACGGGCATCAGGCAGAACACAGCCAGTGTTTCTGGAAAGTATAACCTGCAAGTCAGTGTGTAAAGTAAGGGGCTAGCACATGCCATACATCTTCCTCAGGAGCTGAGATCTGAAGCCAGCGTCCTGTGCAGTGTCACCAGAGTCCCTAACTGCACACGACTGCAGGTTCACTTATAACTACGCATCTAAAGAACAGCTTTATTGGTGATGTAAAGGGACTCAGGGTCTCCCTTGTGACCCGCCCTCCAGGTGCTATTAGCCAATGACACAGTTCATGGGAGTTTGACAAGAGGTCGGATCTCTACCTCTCGTCAGAAAAATTCCTAATCCTGGTTTTGGAACCAACAAGGCCAGAGGCTCGGGTCCTGCTAGGCATCAGTGCCCCCGCCGCTGGGGCCCAGGAGGCTGCACACGTCGTTCAGCAACATCTGTGAGGCCATGGGATGAGGTAGAGGCCGACAAGCACAGGAAATTCCCCCGAGGGAAGTTTCCGAGAGTGCTCCCACTGGGGTGAGCACGGAGCCTGGGCCTGTGACTGCACTTCAGGAATGACGGGGTCAGGTGGCCAAGCAGGCCCGGGGAAGAGAGGGCTCTACCCCCCCGCCCCGGCATGCCCAGCCTGCATGCTGCGAGCTCCACGGGGCCACAGCGGCCTGTGCTCTGCCTTGTCTCTTCATTCCTGGGACTTCCACTCGGCTATCTCCAGGTTCTTGATGGGATACAGGTACCACATCACTACTCCCGAAGGGTTGATGATCACTGTGAAGTTGGTTTTGTCTCTGAGGCCTGTGATGACTTGCCCCGAGAAGACATCTTGGGCCTGCAACGGGGAAGCGCCGTCAGTACAAGAACACAAGACTGTCCCTCCGAGGATGGAGAAGCCTAGACTGGGGCCTGCCTGTCTGGGACTCCAGTCTGCCCTGCGGGAGCTGGAGCCCCAGACTCCCCTCACTGGTTCGCCGCAGAGCAAGCCCCAGCCAGTGGAAACCCTGAGGCCCCGGCTAGCGAGGGCTGGCCAGTGAGCAGCTTAGGAAGACAACGGGCCTCCTCTGTACACAGCGGCTGCATGCTGCAGTGTGGAAACTCCAGGGCTGAGAAAGACCCCCATGGGTACCTGTCAGAGGCCTGGGAAGCCCCGTGGGCATGAGTACCACCCCAAGCAACACCCTGGCAGGCAAGCAGGAAGCCAGAGGCTGGGCCTGGGCTGCAGCGGCCGGGCGCTCACCTCATACACTCTGGAGCCAGGGAACTGCAGCTGGCCCAGGGACGAACGGTAGCGGAAAGGCATGTCTGTCCTGCGGCTGAAGAACACCAGGGCACTGGCCTCATCAGACAGGGGTCGCATGAACACTTCAATTTGCGATTTTTCCTGGGCAAAAGATGGCTACTGGCTGGAGTACTTTTCAGCCTGCTTTTGAGGTCTGTGCCACCCCCACCCCAGCTCTATGTCACACATAAGCTTGGGGACGAGGCACTGTCCTGTAGCATCCCTGTTTCGCCAACCCTACTTTCCTTCCCTGACACAGCAAACACTCACATCGCCCCCGTGCCAGGCCCCACGCTAGGGCTCAGACACAAATGCTGCATGAGGCCCCGCTCGGAAACTCCTAGGAGCATGGGAGGGTCGGACACAGAAACAACGCGTGACTGCTGCCCAGCACGGCTGCTGTGTCGGGTTGGCGTGGGTGCCACATGGGGTGGGGGGCAACAGCAGAGTTGGCCTCGAGGGTGTGTCCCGTCCTACGGAAGGCTGTTGTATGCGCTGTATAGGAGGCTTGGGGAAAGTTGCCTACATTTTGGAAGTTTCCATGTCTTCATTTGGAAACCAGGAGAACAATATCCGCCTTGCTGAGAAAATGTGCTATGATGCCTAGCACATAGTAGGTGCTCAATAAACAGACACTGGTAGGACAGTCTTTGAAACAGTGCCTTAAATCCGAGAGGGAAGTGCTCCTTCTCTGAGGGACATCACCTGTGCATCCCCGTGTGCTTGTGTCATGATGATGTGCCCCCACCTGACTCCCATCAGCTGTCCTGCTGTGGCCCTGCTTGCCTCCAGTAGTGTCCTCGACTGCATCCAACCAGGAGGGGACCTCCCAGACGCAGCCCCATCTCGCCCTCAGGCAGCAGCCTCATCTTCCAGGAAGGCTGGCTCCTCATCCCCCTCCACCTTGCCCCCAACACCCCAGTACCTTAACAATCCTGCGCCCCTGGATACCCAAGGGGTCCTGGTTGATCTTGATCATGAGGGGATTCTGCAGAATCTCCACGTTCTGGGCGGAGATGGTACGCAAGTCCGTGGACATGAAGAGGGGCGCCGCCAGCACTGTCCACAGGGCCATCTGGGCCCGGGCCTGCTCGAAGCTGAGGCCAAAGTTCCCAATGATCAGCTGAGGACAGAGGACAGGAAGGTCGGCTCTGCCCTTCTCAGGGAGGTGGGGTGGAGGCCACTGCCAGAGCAGACAGTCTGGGGAAAGAGTCATGTGAGGGGTGCGCTCCTCAGCTTCCGCATGCGCAATGGCCTCTTCCCATTGAGAGCACGTGGTGACAACCTGGCAGCATTGTGGGTAATTCAGATCATCAGAAGGGCCCTCGCTGCCAAAATTTTATAAATGGACACAAGTAAAGAAATATACCACAGTGGCAGTGGTGGGAAACCAGACCTGAACAGAGTCCCCATATTTGCCATCAGCCACCCACTTGCCTGGGCCAGAGCCCACTGGGTCACAGGGGTCTCTGACCCCAGGATGACCAACAGATGCGGACAGGATGTAAAGAGTTACTGCTTATGTGACATGATACTGTACTAGGTGACAAGAAACCTAATGAAGCACTTGGGGGTGTGCCCGACACTCTGCCGGGAACTATGACATCAGCTGACCCTCAAAGTAGCCCTATGTGGGCTGGTGAGATGGCTCAGTGGTCTAAAGCACCTACTTAGAACAAGCTTAGCAAGGCACAGG
>NW_004524732.1:6475391-6502254 GCF_000260255.1 Octodon degus
ATAAATAAATAAATCAAAGTAGTCCTATGTAAAGTAGCTATTCTTACTATTCTCATTTTCCTAATGACCATACATACAGCACACACAACACACACACACACACACACACACACACACACACACACTCACACACAAATGGTAACTGGCCCAGAATAAATGGCAAGTGGCAGAGCTGGAGCTAGAACTCCACAGCAGGCAGGCTCTGCTCCTCCACGCTGGCTTATCGTATTTGCACAAATGATAAGCATCTCTGCCGGTGCACGCTTGTTAACTAGCCATCCACAGAACTACTGTAAAAGTCACCAGGGCCCGAACTGAAACAGGACGCAAGGGCTAAAGCAGGACTGAGGGTCAGTTGTGCAGAGGCGGCCAGGGAAGACTGGACAGACTCTGCTGTATGGTGGGCTACAGGGCACTGGAAGGGGGAGCCAGAGGCAGACACAAAGAGGGCAGCCAGGTGCCAGGAAGGGCAAGGCGACAGGAACAGGCATGGCCTCCTCTCAGGAGTGGATGGGTGCTGCAGAATGCGCTCTCTGGCTTTAAGAGACATCAGAATGGGCCAGGGTGTTGAACAATGGGCCCTCTGGGGGCCCCTCCTCTGAACATTCTGACAGAAAGGGGGGCAGGGCCCAGAAGCCACATGTAAACACTGTTCTATGGCTTGTCTCACGCACCCGGACGCACCCCACTCAGGGACACATTTCAGATGCTGGTCTTGCACTTGGCAGCAAATAGCAGGGAAGGAAGAGAGCCCGGGGCAGCGGGAAGCAGGGCCATCCAGCCCAGGGCTGGGGATATCCCTCTTCCATGCTGATTACCATGTCTGGGTCATTCCAGTGCCCAGGGCCAGCCACCGGCTGCAGGATGTCCTGGTGGAGCACAAACCAGTCTAGGATAGACAGCACGTCCTTCCAGGAGTCCTGGATGTCATCATAGTTGCGCCAGAGGTTGCAGATGTCAGCCAGCAGACTGTAGTCCACCTGGATGGCGGAGAAGGCAGAGTCCACACCAGAGTCACATCCCGACACCTGGGGCTGCTAGGGCTAGGAGGCCCCATGGGAGACAAGAGGGTGGGAAGGGGGAAGAGTACAGGTTCCCAAGCCTGGTTAAGACCAGGAAGCCCTCTGTGAGGGTGGCCCTGCTAGGGGGCTACCCGGGCCCCCCCTCCATACATGCGCATGCCAGGAATCTCCCCTGCCCTCCATGCCTGGGGGAATAAAACCCAGGGTGTGGGCCCAGGCTAGGCACCTACGACCTTCCCTGTACATGAATGCACATGTGTGTATGTGCACACACACACACACACACACACACACACACACACACACACACAGTGTCTTCTGTCAGCCACAGCACTCAGGTGTGGCGGTGTGAGCCCACTCTTCGAGGCTCAGGTGAGCTGGGGCTGGGGTGCCCCAGTGAGCGTCTTGGCCTCATCTCGCCTTTGCAGCTCCAGCACACACAGTTCTCTGCCTTCAATGGCAGCTCCTTCAGCCCACCAGCCAGGGGCCTCCCCCTCTTCAGACCCTCGGCTCTTAGTTACTGTGATCCTCCCTCTGTACACATACAAAACCACATGTGGACACCTGCAGTGGGAGCAGACCTGGCTCTGCCAGCCATGTCCCTGAGCCTGGCACCCGGAGGGCGAAGAGGCCTGGGCAGGGGACACACAGAAGGGCTTACCCTGGGGGGCAGGCCTCCTTCGTAGGCTGGCCAGCTGCAGGAGTAGGCGATGGGGCGGCCTGTGGCATTCAGTGCAGCAGCCATCATGGGGTACCCTGGAGAAAGCGCAACCCCCGTGGGGGGGCCTCAGTTTAAACTTTGCCCCTCTACATATGAGGATACTGAGGCTTCTCAGAGGAAATGCCTCCCTGTACCCAGAGCCTCAAAACTTCCTCAGTGGGCTGTGGTACCAGTCCATTCCAGGGACTGGGAACCATGATCCCTTCTGCTTCCGGGTGAGGGGGACTGTGAAAGCCACCACATTCCCACACAGACCAAGCTCCTGAGGCACCCCTGATGGCGCCAGCCAGTGGTGGAACTCACCTTTGGCCCGATCCCCTCGGCTTGAGAAGCAGCCGTCCAGCTTCAGCATGTCCACCTTCCACTCGGCGAAGGTTTGGGCATCCTGCTCCACCTTGTCTAGTGTGGTGCCCGGGTAACCCATGCAGGTTAGGTTGCCCATGTCTGCATAGATGCCCAGCTTCAGACCCAGGGAGTGAGCCTGTGGGGGATCAGGGACAGTGAGCTCAGGGCAGACCCGTCTGACTCAGGTGCATTAAAACCTTCAGAGCTCCCACTGATCAGAGGTCCCAGCTCTCTGAGTGCCTGTGCCTCTGGCCTGCCCTTATTTTAGCACATATGATTTCCTGCTGGCTGCTTTATGCCTAGAAGCCTCTGGGACACCCTCAAAGGACAGAACCATGTCCCCCAGGAAACCTTCCTGAAGTTCGGCCAGGTAAAGATGGTGTCTGCCCTCACTATAGTGAGCCAAATGGTGTGCATCTGCCAATTTCCTGAAAGGGGGACACTGCCAAGAGGGAACTGTGTAAATGCACTCCAAGCAGGGTGGTAGGGACGTGGGGTGTGGCCCTCAGGCCAAGGGGCAGGGCCAGGCTGGGACTCACGTAGTCAGCCAGGAAGGCAATGCCGTGGGGGAAGCGCTTGGAGTCAGGCACCAGGCGGCCTTTGGCATCGCGCCCGCCAATCCAGCAGTCATCAATATTGAGGTAGTTGTAGCCCAGATCCCGCCATCCATCCTTTGCCAACCGGTCAGCCATCTCCATGAAGAGGCGCTCACTAGCAAGGGGCAGAAGGTAAGGCCTCTCAGTGGCCCAGCCTGGCCCTGCCTCTGACCCTTTCTTTAGCTGAGTGTCCATCTGGGCCATAAAAGCAACAGTCCGGGTGGCAGCCCAGGATGAAGCCAGGTAACAGTGTAAATGACCCTGCAAAGATGTGTGAGGAGCCATAAACTGGGGTAAAGTGAGTGGTCTGGGCCCAGACGCAGGCACAGCACCAGGCAGAGGAAGGTGGGGGGTGGGGGTGGGGTTGCCTGCCCTATCACATTGTCTTCTTCCATTTATCTTGGAGGCCAGGTACTCCACGAGGTCCCTGCCCTATAGAGGCCCCAGGTGGGCCACAGGGCTAGGCATCTGATATTCCTGATATCACCTGGGCCTAACCTTGGCCTCTCTGCCAGCTGAACCCTCTCCTGCCCCCACTCTGTAGGCCCTAGACAAGGCTTGTCCCATGGGTGTGGTCCTCACTTACCTGATGCAGTTCTTTGGGTCCTGGTCACAGTCTATGTTACAGCGAAAGCGTTCCCAGGCCAGCCAGCCCATGGGGGGCGTCCTCAGAAGCCCATTGTCTAGCGCCAGCACTTGGGCCACAAGGGCCAGCAAGAGCACTGGAGTGGGAAGGATAGGAGACAGGAAAGCAACCGACCACTCCCACAGCCATGGCTCTTATCCCACCTGTGCACTTGCTGCTGAACCCTGCCAAAGCTTCCTGTCCAATGGGGAAACCAGACTTTGGGGCTTAGGGTCTACAGGCACTGGCTCTTCCTGTGGCAGCTGCATCATGTGGTACAGTAAGTGGGGGGAAACCTGTGAGGTCTAACTCCTCACTTGCTGGGTGGAAATCAGCAAAGGAAAGTCCTGTCCTTCCTGCTCCCCCAGCCAGCTGCCCCATCACACACAAAACTTGACAGTTCACTGTGGATGCCAGGCACCAGGTGTCCTAAGCCTCTGTCCAGGACCCTTTGCTGCCACCATAGACCCAAGGGAGGCCTCAGGTCAGCCAGGGTGGACCTGTACCCGGCCTGCTCTCCTGGGTGAGTCCTTTCCCTCGGGGGCTACAGTTGCCTTCTGAGTAAGTTACCATGGCCCCTTTAGAGGGCTGGAATCAGACATATAGGTATCACATAAAATAGTGATACTCCTGTGCAGCGCAGGAGAGCAGGTAAAAAAGGAAGCAGCCACTCTGGAGGGGAACAGGTTCCTGGGTGGGGTGTGTTCAATTTTCAGGGTCAGCTCCAGGAGAAAGAGGAAGACAATGTCCCACACAACCCACATCAGGGAAGAGGGACGCTCACTAAAGAGCTGGAACTCCCTCCCTGGTCCCCCCAAGGACCCTCCTTAAACCACCGTGTAGGCGTAGGTACCTATTTTCAGGAGCATTGCTTTCGACTCAGCGTGTCAGGAACTGGCCAAATCTGCTCTTACCAACTTTCTGCGTTGGACCCTGGAGGATGAGACATGTTAGAAAACACAGGGGGCGCGGCTGCCTGGCTGCCCCTGCCGCCCTAACCCGGGCGTGGAGCCACTCCGGTCTCCACGCTCACTGCCCCAGCCCGGCCCAGCCATCACTTCCCGAAGCCTGGACTCTTCCTTCAGAAGTAATAGGCAGGGTGTCTCGGTCGACACATCTCACACCCTCCTCGTTGTGGTGTCCCGGGGCGAGCGCCGCAGGCCAGAAAGGGGCAGCGACCGGCTCCAGGACGCCCACGAAGAACAGAGACGCTAGGGCCGGACTGGGATCCCGACTCCCATCCGGATCCGGGTTCCTACCTTCGCCACCCCAAGAACTTCAGGACCAGGGCGCCGGGACCGAAATCGCCAAGGCACAGCCTCCAGGGCCTCTGGGGCTCGCGTCACCTGATTCGCTCCTTTCTTTCCAGTGGGGCGGGGCCTGGAGGCGACAAGCCTTACGACGCAACCTATCAGAACCCCTGGCAACGCCGTGCCCGTTCTTTATGGGCCCGAGCCTCCCAACGCCCCGCCCCCGAACCTCCCCAAGCCACGCCCCTAATTCCCCCGGCCGGGAGCTCCAGAGGCCGCCCTGAGCGCAGCAAGCTTAGTTAGACAGAGCCTGGGTCCCTGCGAGGCGCGGGGTCTGCCTTTCGCGCCTGCGCGACCCAGGATGGCGAGGTACTGCCCAGAGGCGCAGGCAACTGCTGTGCAGCGAAGGAGGCAGAGGTGAGAGAACGCGCCGAAGCGCGGCCTGCGGCACACCGCTCAGAAAGGGTAACCCGTAGCCAGCCTCACTTCCGGGGCCCAAGTCCAAAGCTCAGAACCCCCCTCCTGTTTCCTTATTCCACACTTTCAGTTCCTCTGCTAATCCTGGGCTCTACCTGGAAAGGCCGCCTGGGGGGCCGCCCCTCGCTCTGGCTGCAGTCTTCCTTCGCTCCTGTCCGCAGGACCGCAGCAGGTCTTCCCTGCCTGCTGCCTCCACCCGTACTCATTCTTGCCCGTGCAGCTCAAGTCATCCTAGGAAGCCCTGCTCGGGTCTCCCCTGGCTGAAACCCCTGTGACAGCCACCGTGTCTCCGTGTTGCAGGTGGCCAAGTCAGGTAGGGCCTGATGGGAGTTAGAAAAGCCCAAGACTGAGCCAGAACAGAGGCGAGGCGGAGCTGGCCTGGGCTGAAGGGCTGAGCGGATAGAAAGGAGGCCCCAAGACGGGGACAGGATGGCGAGGCCTGCAAAGCTCTCCTAGATAGACGGCAGCTCAGAGATGGGCTGTGACTGACGCCCTGGCCCAGTGAGCCTGAACAGTGTCACAGACACGCAGACAGGTGACCTGAGCACCCTACCTCCACTCCTGCCCCTTCAGAAAGGCCTTCATTTTCTCATTGCTTTCCAACTTGCGCTTGTACCCGTTTTCCCTTTGGATCAGTGTTAGCCAAGGGTCTGTGCTTGCAATCCCGCAGCCTTACTACACCGATCGCGGGTCACCTGTGATGTCACTGTATAAACCCCTAGACAAAGAGCCCCACAGCAACCCACTTCCAGGACCCCCTCCTTCTATCTCCGCTTGTTCTCAGTAAACCTTCCCCACTCTTCACCTCCTTTGTCCTTGATGCATCAGCGCTGGTATCATGGGTCAGGAACTCGGCCATCTAA
Source organism: Octodon degus (assembly GCF_000260255.1). Classification (NCBI taxonomy): domain Eukaryota; kingdom Metazoa; phylum Chordata; class Mammalia; order Rodentia; family Octodontidae; genus Octodon; species Octodon degus. The sequence continues at coordinate 6,481,291 of NW_004524732.1, forward strand.
CAAGTTGGGAGTCGGCTCCCTTGAGCACCAGTCTGGAGTAAAAGCCCTCGTTGCTTTACAAAGCCCCAGCTGACCCGTTCTGGTCCCGGATCTTGGCTGGTCTCTTCTCACCCCTCCTCCCAGGTTGGCTGCCTTCAGTTCCTGAACCACAACCAGCCCCAGGGCCTTTGCACCAACTGTTCCTTCTGCCTGCAGTGCTCTTCCACAAGCTATTTCTTTCAAACATCCTCTCAAATAATGCTATATTCTCAGTGAATCTACCCTGACCATTCAGTTTTGCAAGCAGTTTAGACATCAGCAGCCTCGAGGGACAAGGGGATCCAAAATAGTAATTGTGCCAGTTTTGTAGTTAAATGAAGACATGAAGCCCTCAGTGTAGAATACACTTATGGCCACTTATCAGGTCTCAGAGCATCCCACAGACAACTGGGGCATTTAAGGGTGCACACTGCCCACATCCCCCCGCGACCTGGCCACCTGGCTGGCTATTTCCAGAACAAGGCCCTCAGGGTTCCTGAATGCCCCGGCTCTCTCCTCTCTCTCTCTCTCTCTCTCTCTCTCTCTCTCTCTCTCTCTCTCTCTGTCTCTGTCTCTCTCTTTTGGTACCAAGAATGTACTGCTGAGCTAAATCGTCAGCCCCTTGGAAGTTTCTTATGTAATTAAGGCCCCTGAGGTAACACTGACCCTCTGAAAAGAACAAGGAAGACATTTTAGGATCTTGCCATTTTGAAGCATCCCCTAAGAAAAATGTTGCTGAGCCTACAGCATACACAGTGTATTAAAACTGGGATCATGAGAGTTCCCTGCGCCCCAGAAATGACTTTCCTGCACGTAAAACGACACCCAAATCCACCGTCAGCTCTTGCGGGTGCGGTGTCTGGAGTTTAGGCTTTCACGATGGTCCAGCGCCTGATGTACCGTCGTAGGCTTTCCTACAACACTGCTTCCAACAAAACGAGGCTGTCCCGAACCCCAGGGAATAGAACTGTTTACCTCTATACCAAGAAGGGTGGGAAGGCCCCCAAATCTGCATGTGATGTATGCCCAGGCAGACTTCGAGGGGTTCGAGCTGTGCGGCCTAAAGTTCTTACGAGATTGTCTAAGACGAAGAAGCGCGTCAGCGGGGCTTATGGGGGCTCCATGTGTGTCCGCGACAGGATCAAGCGCGCTTTCCTTATTGAAGAGCAGAAAATCGTGGTGAAAGTGGTGAAGGCTCAAGCACAGAGTCAGAAGGCTAAATAAAACATGAAGCTGTTGCAGTAATAAAAGATGGAAAGGCAAAAAACAAAACCCCAACAAATCCACCTTCATTGTAGGGGCCGTGCGGCACTGTCTACTTTCTTGTCTGGATCTGCTTTCCAATAAACTCTGACTAGACTTCTGCACAGCGGCCTGTGTCTTGACTGAATACTTTCATCAGAGGCAGAAAGGACAGGGCCGTCTGACTGGGTCCTCCTGGCGTCAGGTTCTGATTCTACTTAAAACTGAAACTACCTGCAACCCCAGAATTCAGGGAGGCTGAGGCAAGGGGATCACCGTTCTGAGGCCACCCCGGTCTTGTCTCAAAAACACCAAAACAGGAACAAAAACAACCTCCTGACTCCCACAACTCAATGTATTACAGTTTCTGTCATTTATTATAGCTTAGATTCCTAATGGAACGAAATTTAATGAGAGGCACAAGAAACAAAAGCACCAGCATGAGGAAGTTTATTGGATGAGCCGGCAGAGCAGCGCAGGCTGCACGAACTGCAGAGCTGAAGACTGAGGCAGGAACTCAAGCTAACAAGGGATGTAGGCGCCCAGGAGCTTCCAGGGCTTGTGGCACCCCCAGCTTCCTGCTGTCGGCACGTACAGGGGCCTAGGCATCTCCACCAACTCCCGGCAGGGCCTGGGGCCACGGCCTGCTGGGGGAGATAAGCTCCTGAGGCAGGGAGGAGCCTGGTTAGGTAGCTCTTCTGGGCTTTGCAGGCTGTGTAGGAGCTCGCTCTTAAGTGGCTTCTGGGCCAAAAGATGGCCCGCTTTGGCTCTGCGGGACAAAAGGGCCAGGGCGGGGAAAGAAGATTCCAAATTCTCCAGGATTCTTGGAATTCTCCAGCGGTGGGCTGGGTGGGAGGCCGAGGGACAGCCTGAGGTGGGGCCCAGGCTCGACACCGCCCCTCCACGGACCCGCTCTGTGGCTCAGGCGGGCCCCCACGCCTGGGCCTCAGTTTCCCTCCTGCGTGGATCTAGAGGCGTCTTCACGGCTCCCGAGGCCTGGTGAGCGCGGCGGGGAGGGGCCGGGCGGTAACCCGAGCCGCTCGGGCGGGGTCTGGGCTCCCTCAGCCACGTTGGCGGAGCGCGGGTCCGAGCCGAGCCGGGGCGCAGGAGGTGAGAGCCGCGGCGGTGGCGGGGACGTGGCGGGAGCCGCGGACGCGGGCCGGGCTGCGGCGATCTCGGTGCAGCGGCCGAGGCCACGGCCCCACGGCCCCAGCGGGCGGCCCCGGAGCGGAAGAACCCGGGCGGCGTGGGTCCCGGCGGGAATCCGCCGCCGCCTCCTCCTCGCTTTTCCTGGGCGGCTGCACGGAGGCGGCCCCGCCCTGCCCCAGGGCCTGCTGCTTTCCCTCCGTAGACACCGGGATCTCCGTTATTGTTTTCCTCTTTTTCGTTTTTGTTTTTGAGACAGGGTCTCGCTTTGCAGTGCAGGCTGGCCTTGAACTTACTAAGTGGGCTAAACTGGCCCCCAACTCGCAGTGATCCTCCTGCCTCTGCTTCCTGAGAGCTGTTATTACATCATGCCTAGCTAGTTATTGTTTTATTAATTATTGTTTTATTCACTTTATTATTTCAGGTACAGGGATTGAGCGCAGGGTCTTTGCACTGAGCTACATCCCCTAGCCCTTTTTTATTTTTTTTTTATTTTGAGATAGGATCTTGCTACATCACTTAAATGGCCCAGGTTGGGCTCAAACTTGGAACCTTCCTGCTTCAGCCTCCCAAAGGGCTGGATGGCAGGTGCACCACCATGCCTAGCCACTAGTTGTTTGTTTTTGTTTGCTTACTTCGTGTCACACCTCCCCATCCCCGTCTCAGCTCCCCAAGGGTGGAGGACTTTGCTGTGTACGCTGATGTGGAAGCATGAATCCAACACATATCTGCTAAGGTACTGGACACTGAAGGTACCTTTAAAAGCCCAGTCAAGCCTGGCCCTAGACACTGGAGCTGGGAGCCGCCGAGGAAACAGGAAGGCGGTCACTGGGAGCCCAGCATGGCGGTGCAAGCTTGTAATCCCAGGGTCTGGGAGGCTGAGGCAGGAGGAGTTCTGGAAGTTTGAGGCCAGCCTCGGCTCCATAACGAGTTGAAGGCCATCCTGAACGTAACGTGACCCTGTTGAAAAAAAAAAACCACCCAAAACCAAAAAACAGCAGATCATTGTGGAATGAAGGCAAGAAGACCCGAGACAAGGTGACTGCTGGTCAGTGACCTTCGATCAGGCCGCCCTGGCTACGGTGATCAGACTAGGTTTCTCTGAGTATTAGGTGATTTAAATTAAAGCCCACAAATAAACTGTGACAGGACTAGAAGGGAAAGCAGTATGAGGGTGTCACTGTGACCCAACCTTGGGGGCAGGAAGCTGAGGTTTGAAGCATAAAGGTCAGGACCCCAGGACCCAGCACCCCGTGGGGGCCTGGCCCTGGAGGAGGGGGTGGGGCAGGAGGGGCGCCTTCCTGGGGCTGCAGGAGTTGGGGAGTTGCACAGAAGGCGGTGCGAGCTCTCATCCTTTGAGGACTGTCTTGCAGCCTCCCTGGAACCCCCTGACGAGAGGCCCCGCCCCCACCCCCGCGCCGGAGCTCTCTGGTAAGTGCGACCCCAAAGATGCGGCCAAGTGCAGCCCTCACTGGCCCTACTGCGCCTTCGCTCCTCCCCTCCGTTGTCCACGAGCAAGGACAGTTGGATGAGGTGTCATGGAGGGGCCTGGGGGCACCAGAGTCGGAGGCTGTGGCTGTCCTCAGCTGAACCCCAGCCGGCTGGCCTCATACGCTTCCTTACAGAGTGCTTCCGACCGCCTGCCCAGGCTGCACCTGTCTCCAGAGGCTGCAGGTTTTCCCTGAACGATAATGCTGAACCCCTCGGAGCGGCCACTGGAGGCCCAGGGACATTATGGAAAGCCTGGATCTTTGTCCTCAGCGAGGAGAGGCCCCCAGCTTAGGGGCCATTGAAATTTGGGGTCTGTTTCAGCCCAGCAGGGATCCATTTCTTTTTTCTTTTTACTTTTTATGTATTTGGTACAGGTCTCATTACATAGCTTGGACTCCTAGTGATCGTCCTATTTTCAGCTTCCCCAGGCCTGGGATTATAGGCTTGTGCCACCATACCTAGTCTCAGGGGCCTGCTCAGTGCACCCGGGGGCAGGGCTGGCTTGACATGTGGTGCCAGGGATCAAACCCCGGTCCCTGCACTTGCCAGGCAGGCACTTAATCCACTGAGCTATCTCGCTGGCCCTCTATTTCTGTTTCTCTAAATTTTTTTTTTCTAATCCTGAGGGTTGAACCCAGTGCCTTTGTACTGAGTGACATCCCCAGCACTTTGATTTTTTCTTTTTTTTCCTGAGACAGGGTCTCCCTCCATTGCCCCGGCTGGATCAAACTTTTCATCCTCTTGCCTCTGTCTCCCAGAGTGCCAAGTGCGTTTACTTCGTTTATTTGGGTTTTTAAAATCCACACTGAGGGGGAGAGAGAGAGGAGGGGAAGGGGACATAAAAAGAATGAAGCTGTGTTGTGCCCATATATAGCTCCTCACAGTGAATGTAACCATCATGTATGGGAAACGTGCACTAATAAAACATTTAAAGAAAACAGGTTAGAAGAAAGCTACCCTGAGGCCTTGCCAAGCCTCCTGGCCGGATATAGTAACATTATCTTTTCCTGAATATGCTTTTTTTTTTTTTTTTTTTGCGGTATGGGGGATTAAACTCAGGACCTTGAGCTTGCCAGGCAGGCACTTATTCTACTGAACTATTTCCCAGGCCTCCTTTTTCCTGAATATTCTATAATCCAATTTTTTTTTTTTTTTTTTTTTTTTGGGCAAGGGGGAATAGATGGGTGGGTGCTGGTGCTTGAATCCAAGAAGGGCTGAGCTTCATCTTCAGGTCTTTTTATTTTTAAATTTGAAACGGGGACTTCCTGCATTGCCTAGGCTGGGCTCAAACTTTCAGTCCTCCTGCCTCAGCCTCCCAGGCTGCTGAGATGACAGGTGTGTACCACCGGGCCAGCTGATGTCCAGTTTTTTGTGTGACCCTCAACATCTCTTTGGGAGCACAAACTGGGAAGACTCACCCCTTTCACAGTGAAAAGGAGGAGCCCGGGAGCAGAGCGGGAGAGCAGGGGCCCAAGGCCCGGTGGGCCCTTCCCCACTGGCGCTGCCTCCCTCTCTGATGCACTGATTCCTCCCTCACCTCTCAGTTCTGGGAACCATGAAGCTGAACAAGAGGAGTGTGGCCCACTACGCCCTGAGTGACTCCCCAGCAGACCATATGGGCTTCCTGCGTACCTGGGGGGCCCCAGGGACGCCCCCTACCCCCAGCGGCACTGGCAGAAGATGCTGGTTTGTTCTTAAGGGCAACCTGCTGTTCTCCTTCGAGAGTCGTGAGGCCCGGGCCCCGCTGAGCCTGGTGGTGCTTGAAGGCTGCACGGTGGAGCTGGCCGAGGCTCCGGTACCCGAGGAGTTTGCCTTCGCCATCCGCTTCAATGCCCCTGGAGTGCGCCCACACCTGCTGGCTGCAGATGGACAGGCAGCCCAGGAGGCCTGGGTGAAGGCTCTGTCTCGGGCCAGCTTTGGCTACATGCGCCTGGTGGTACGTGAGCTGGAGAGCCAACTGCATGATGCCCGCAGGAGCCTGGCCTTGCATCGCAGTATGTCCCAGAAGGTCGGTGCCAGCCGCCCAAAGTCGCAGGCCTCTGACCACAGATCTTCAGGCCTGGAAAATGGTCACTTTCTTCCCAGAGACTGCAGCCCTGTGGGTGCAGGGGAAGGAGGAGGCTGCAGACCAGGAGCACGGGATCTGCCAGAGTGGGAGTTGCAGGGCCCCACCAGCCTCCTCCTGGGCAGGGGGCAGAGTCCTGTGTCCCCTGAGACCTCCTGCTTCTCTACCCTGCATGACTGGTATGGCCAGGAGATAGTGCAGCTCAGGCAGGAGTGGCAGCAGAGGGACAGGGGCAATCAAGCGGGATGCAAGCGACAGGATGAGCCCTGAGCCTGGGCCCTATGAGTTCTGGTCATGTCCTGCTGGTTGGGACACCGGGGCCAAGTCTTCTTCAGGAGTTAAATGTTTACTCATTCGCAGGGTTGCTTTGCTGGGGTGGGATGGGGGCACGTGTGGGGTTGTTCGCTGCCTCTTGCTCTGTAGGCCTCCTCCAGCTTCCTGTCTGTCCTTGTGTGCGGAGAGTGCTGACGAACCATGACTGCCAACCTCTGTTTCCTGAGACCCAGGGAGGAAGGGTGGCTGTGGGACCCTGCGCTGGACATCAAGGAAGTGGGCCCACCTTTGACCTGCACATTGGACCCTATGACCATGATTTCCAACATAGGGAGTCTTGTGTGCATTTAAATTACCAGAGGCTGGCTGTGCATTATCTGAGAAAGTGGATCCATGTCTGTCAGAGGAGGTCCTGGGGCCAGCTCTTTCTGGGGGTGAGAAGAGTGAGCTGAGACTCCCACTGTAGTTTGGGTAGAGCTCTTGGAGGAGGGGGCCTTCTGTCCATAAAAAAGATTCCTTTCATTTCTCCCACTCTCCCTGGATGTCCTGACCATAGATGGTGCTGGACATGGCCCAGCAGGGACTGTGAGCTTTCAGAAGCCAACAGAAACCCTTCCTGTCCTGTCCTCCGCTGCCAGCTTTTGTCACTGCCAGGCCAGAAGTTAGGGAGTTGGGGAGGTCGGTGGCTCCCCAAGAAAGGCAGCTTGTTTCCTTGATTCTCAGTTCTGGGAATTTTATAAGTTTGGACACAGGATTCTCAGTAGCCTATGGTAAACTCTTCTCTCCCAGCAGGGGTCCCATAAAAGTGTTCTTACTCCCGAAACTTCAGGGGAAACCTACTGTCTGGGGACCCTGGCCCAGGCCTGTGTCTCTCCAGGTTTACCTGCCAAGAACCCTCACTGATTCGCCCTAGCACTGTGCCGTGTGTTCTTCTGAGAGGCAAGAAGCTGGAGCCAGCCTCCAGCTGTGGCAGTAATTGCTGGTGGGATGAGACTTCCTCTTCCCCCAAACACAAAACCTAGGCCTTTCCTTTGCTTATTGGGGCCCGAGGCAGCCAGATGAGGATCCAAGTAGGCCTAAAACTGAGATTTCTCCTCATCACAAGGAGGCTGAAACTGCCCAGGGCCCTGCGCAGGTTCCTGTCCAACCCAACTTCTTTCCCAGTCTTGTATGGGACCCACATAATCCACTGCACTTTATTTTATATGGATATTGAAGCCTTTGTTATCTTTCTTACCGTTACAGTGTTTTTTAAATACAATAAACACTAAAGTTTTTTAAAATTGTTATTATTTATTTACTTTTATTTTTTTGCGATAGGGTCTTACTATGCAGCTCATTCTGGCCTTGAGCTCATTTTGTAGCCCAGGCTGGTCTCGAACTCGGAACAATCTTTGTGCCTCAGCCTCCCAAGTGCTGGGATTAAAAGCATGGGCCATTGGAAGATGGCCACAGCTATGGACACCACCAGAAGTCGCAACTGAATTAAGGCCGGAAATCCAGTTTCTTTTTTTCTGGCGGGTTCAGGATGCTTTCAGGGCAGGTCTGGTAGGATGTGGGGATCGAAACACAGCATCCTGAGCCTGACTGCTTTGTTTCAGCAGGCACTTACACAGCTGAGCTAAGGGGCAGGCTCCTTAGAAATCCAGTTTCTTAGTGGCAAAACCTCCACTAGGCTCGTTTGCCAGCCCGCAGCCACAGCCCCGCGCACACGTACAGGCACTGGTTAGCTTTCTTCTTGTATTTTTTTTAAACACGATTCAAACCCTGAAGTGTTCCATTACTGCTCTTTTCGGTTCCTTTTTTTATTTCAATAGTATTCTGGATGGCGGGTGCGTGAGGCGGAAGTGGGCGTCGGCGTCGTGCTCTTGACCTCATCACGTGGGTTGAGTAACACGCCGCTCTTTCCCACCGCCACAGGAAGCGCGGGCACTGCGCTAGTGTGAGGATGGGGTTCTCGGGTCACCCACAACATCGCGAGATTTGGGCGGAGCCATTCGTGAAGGCGGCGCCGGGGCCGAGTGGCAGGGTGCGCGTGCCAGGGTGAGGGGCGGAACTGGAAGATGGCATCCGGAGTAGCTTGCTGGCTGACTTTGGGAACCTTCCGATCTGGAGCTTTCCGGAGCGGGGCAAACTTGAGGAAAGGTGGTGATGTAGCGGCCGTACGGGGCGGTTCAGGTCGGAGCCTGATATCGTCGAGGTCAGTCATCGTTACCCGCAGCGGCGCCATTTTGCCCAAACCGGTGAAAGTGAGTGCCTGGAGGCGGGGCGAAGGGGCCGAGGCCAATCATTGTGAGGAGTGAGTGCAGGACGACGTTGACTGACAGGAGCAGAGACCAATCATAGGCTCTCTATAGAATGGAAGGCGGACTAAGGACAATTCTTTGCACTAATAGGTTATTAAATTTTACCTGTAGGAGAATAAGGTTAAAAAGCCGGTGTTGAACAGGGACCTTGGCGGCGGAAGTTGAAGGGCAGACCTTGTATTTTGTACAAGGGCAGACCTTGTATTTTACCGTAAGGGGTGTGATGCCCGATGCCACTGAGTTGTGGAGACTGTGTTATGCATTTAGTTTAGACAACCACGTCCAAATCTCTGGGTGCTTCACAGTTGACGGATGAGATAATGACTTGTTTGTAAATAATGAGAAGGTGGGACGGGACCTTATTATTTTTTTAATTGTAACCTATTTAATTCATGTGACGTACAGTCCTGAGAGGTGTGTGGGAACTATGGCAAGCAGTTTTTACAAATGAACTGGGCCATGGTGAAACTAGTGACTGAGTCAGGTCGCACAACCCTGATGGGGTGCAGTTTCTGTTTTTGTTTGGCGGAACCGGGGATTGTACTCAGGCCCTTGCGCTTGCCAGGCAAGCGCTTATTCTACTGAGCCATGTCCCGGCCCCACTTTCTTTCTTTTTTTTTCGGGTGCAATTTCTTTCCACCACTGAATGCTACTCCTTGGCCTCGCGACTCTTGGGTCTAAGGAAAATGGAGACTACACCGTATATCAAATAGAGGTTTGTTTTTTCACTGCAGGTCTGTGTGAGAAGTAAAAAGCAAGAACAAATTATTTGAAACTTAGTTTGACTTATGCTGACAGACTTGACTGCGGGTCAGTTTCACAGCAGCCGCCTTAGAAAAGGGAACTGCTAAAAAATTCTTTTGGGGGTAAACTCCTGGGAGAGTTTGGTGAGGTTTTACTGACACTTCTCCATTCTGTCTTAATAGTCTTCTTTAAAAAGACATCCTCGATTTTCAAATACACCTATTTCTAAAATTTAATGTTAAGTCAAATCTCTCAGGCATCATGGAACTAGAGAATATTCCTTCACTTTCTGGGACTTTCATGGATGCAGTGTATTCAAGTAGAGCTGAGCATAGTTCAGCCCTCAGTATTCACCTGATGCAAGTGATTAGCAGATTGTTCTTAATTTTTAAATGTCTAGGATATTTTACATTTTTCTTTCTGGTAACAGTTTGGATGGCCACAAAAATCACATGATCTTATAGTTATTTTTCTTGCTCTGAAATTTTTCAAAGGGCTTAAAATCAAATTGCTTGTGATGGGTCGGGGCTCACAGGAGTTGGCCTCAGGAGGGCCAGGCCCTGTGTGGTCCTGCCCAGGTGGGCTCTGGGGCTCACCGCCACCACTCTGACCTGCAGATGTCCTTCGGTCTTCTCCGTGTGTTCTCCATTGTGATCCCCTTTCTCTATGTTGGGACGCTCATCAGCAAGAACTTCGCGGCTCTGCTGGAGGAGCATGATATCTTTGTCCCAGAGGATGACGATGATGATGACTAAGGTAGGACCTGGCTCCCTCCCAATCCCCCCAGCTTACCCCCTCCTGGATGGGAACAGGGCGGTGGAGGTTGGGCCTGTGAGCCATCCTGGCCTGGCAGTGCCTGGCAGGGCACACACAAGTGCTGCGGTGCTGAATTGGCCACTGGGTGAGAGTGCTTTTTACATTGGATGAGGGTAACTTAACTGACTTAGAAACTCCCTGGGCTCTCTTAAGCCGAGCCAAGATCTGAGCAGCCAGCGTCTCAGGAGCCTCAGATGCACCCTAATTGTCAGCTCACGTTTTCATGACAGTCTGATGCGCAGAACACTCCCACCCTAACTGCTTCAGCTCAGGCTCCATCCTGGGGTGCGGACATGGGCAGGCCCTCACCTCCGCCAGCTGCACTCTTCTGCCAAGCGCTGCACTGGTACAGCCTGTGCATGGGGTCAGGGTTGGTACGTTGCACATGCCCCCGCTCCCTGGAGGCCCAGCTTCTTCCCACTCTAACATGTGCTGCCCCACAGTGCTGCTGTCATAGATAAGGACACCCCAGGCACCTTCGTCTGGCATTTAGGTTTGCCATGAATGTGGTCATACTTCTTAACCTCAGGAAATACCTGAGAGGGCCAAGCCTTCTTTGTTGTCAGAGTGAACTGTTGCCAGGGTTGTTTTGTTTTGAATAGTATTAGGGACTGAACCCAGGGCTTCCTGCCTGCTAGACAAGTGCCCTCCCAAGAGCCACTTCCCTTGCCCTTTTTATATTTTAGAGGGCTGGCCTCAGACTTTTGATCCTGAGTACTTGGGATCACAGGCCCGCTGTTATTCCTTGAGTCACCCTCACTGTTATCCATCCCAGGCACTCACTGCTCTTCCAACAGCCGTCTTCACTTGCATTCTTCAGTGTCTCTGAGGAAGTCTTCCTTTGTCTTTCCATCTGAGTGACTGCTGCTTCCTCTCAATGACCTTTCTTACTGCTGCCATTATAAAGTGCGCATGCACACACGCGCGCACACACACACACACATGCACGATCACACACCAAAATTTGGCCTGTGTGCTTCTTGCTGGCATGGAACTTTTTTGTACCTGGGGCTCCTGGTCCCAGAACTATGGTCAGTGTCCAGTGCATGTCAGTAATCAGAGCTATTCAGAGCTGCCATGTTTGGGAGAAGCACCCCACAAAACTTGCACTGTGTGCCTGGAGAACTGTTGCTTTCCTTTCTTTCAGGAAGAGCAGAAGTAGAGAAAGAAGCAAGCAAGCAAGCACCAGCTGCGAGAATGGTGATGCTTTGGGGGCCGCTGCTTCCCTTTCAACTGAAGGGCTCCTGGAAGGCCCTCAGCCTGCCTCCTGCACAGTCTGTGACCGCAGCCCAGATCTCGAGGCTCTGGAAGGCTCCTTCCTTAAGATGTTCTCCACTAAGTACTGAGAAAAAAAGTAGTCAAATTATAAATAACCTAATAAACATCAGCTGTGTCTAAAAGCAGGCTGATGTTTCTCAATCCATTATCTAGGCCCTGCGGATCCATGGAGTTAAGGGGCCTGTGGGTTCCCCCTCACCCAAACCCAGCAAAAACTCCTCTCAGCGCTGCACAGGCTAACTAGAGCTTCCGGCTTTTTTAAAGGCAGGGTTTTGCTAGGCTGACTTTGAACTGAGCCACCTTCTGCCTCAGCCTCCTAAGTGCTGGGATTATAGGTGTGTGCCACCACACCCAACTCTATAGCTTTGTGTGTGTTCAGTAATATGGGTTGCCATGTGCCAACCATGAGGGGCACTGACTGGTTACAGATACTAAAATCTCACCATAGTTTTTAAAACTTGAGCCCCTCAGGGGAAAGAACAATGCGGGGGGTATGCTGGGTTTTGAAAAATTTGGGACCCCTCAGTGTGATTATAGACACTGAGCTCCTTTCTCCAGCATGTCCACTGACCTGGGAAGGACAGAAAAGACAACCATCCAAAGCGGACAGGTTAGCTCTCGAATCTGACTGATGTTGAATCTCCAGGTATAGCAGTTTGCAAAACTCCAGGTATAGGCTATTGCTGTTTTGCTGTGTGCGTGCACTGAATTGAACAGCTGTGCCCTAGTAGCCTAATGAGGACTTTTCTTTATTACTGGATTGAACCTAAGGCCTTGTGCAATGCTAGAGAAGCACTATCGTAAGCTCCATCACCAACCCTTTTAAATTTTTAAAAATTAATACGTTGTGGTACATAATTAAATTCCTTGTGGGGAGTTGGTATATGTGTACGTAACACATTCTAATGCTTTTCTCACCTCTCTCATCTCTTGGGCCCCTTCTCATTTGTAAAAGATCAATCTCCCTATTTCCTGTTATCTTATTTTCCCAAACCTTTTAAGATTTTTGAGACAGGGTCTTGCCGAGTTGTCCGGGCTGGTCTCAAACTTGGCTTCTGCCAGCCAAGTAGCTGGGATTACAGTTGTCTGCTACTGTACCCATTGGGAAAGTAAGTTCATTTGTTGCAAGGAGCACAGCTAAGGCCGTGAATATGCATTTCCTTCAGGACTCCAGGGAAACCAGCCCACAGTGTCAGCTGCACTTCTGTGTCTACACGCTGCTAGGCTGTAGGACTACGAGTCACCAGCCTCATACCCATTGTGATGGTTCCTGAACAGATGGCCTCAGCCTTCTCCTATCCTGATGTGCAAGGCTCTGAGAAGACAGGATTTGCAGCAAATGCCACCCTTCAAGAAGAGTGAGCGAGCAGGTGGTGTGTACACATAGACCCCATTTGTTCAGGCAAAGTGAGAGACCACAGAAAACTGTTTTACCAATGGAATTCTATTATGAAGTGACTGTCATATGGAAAATTTATTTGTACTCTAATAATTAAATAACATGCACCTTTCCACTGAGCGGCTTTATGGGTCATGGCCAGCATAGAACTTGGACAGGAAATCCTTTGGCCTTGGTGCTTCTGTTTCATGGAAGAACCTCATAATATGTGTCCGCTGCTTCCACACTTTAATTGTTTCCTCCAGTTCCATCTTTCCCTAAAGAAATGAGGGAAGAGGTGGTCAGGCAAAGTGGCCAAGCTGAAGAAATCAATGCTGAAGGCCAGAGTTCCATCTTCTCTTGCTAAGTGACTCTGGGTAAGTAGCAGCCCTGCCTAGACAAATGTATGCATCTGGAAAAGGGGAAGCACAGCTCTGTGATTCCTGAGGCTGATTAAATATTCTCTAATGCCACAGTTAACTTGGAGAGGAGAGGAGAGACTTGCAGGTTAGCAGAGCCTATAAATGCAGCGCCAGGCTGGCCTGCTTAACCATTTCTTCCAGGCTGTTTAGTAGTCCACACCAAAACATCCTTTGGTGCTAATGTGGCCGGGGACACAGGAAATCAGGCCTGTGACTTGCCTCATTACACAGGAATCAGCTAACCCACCTGCTCTCCAGCTATAAGCTGGCATCCAACTTCCAGGGCTGGGGTTTAAGAATCCCAGCTTTCCTCTTCAGAGTGGGTTTTTAGTTCTAAAATGCAATTCCCAGTGCTTTTCCCTTTACAAATCATTTTCCCCCTTTATGGCTGAGCTACATCCTCAGCCTTTTTTAAGTCAGGCTCTTGCTAAGTGGCTCAGGTCAGTTTGAACTTGTGATCCTCCTGCCTCAGTCTCCCAGAGCGCTGAGAGTGCAAGCATGTGCTACCATGCCTGGCTTCTCTTTCAACAGTCTTATAATCTTTATGATCAGGTGATACTCTCCAGGTTTACTCTTTTGAACACACAGCTAAGTTGCTAAACCAGTATCTGGTTTTTAAAGTTGGAGACAAACTGTCCCATCTGGGAAGAGTGAGAAGCCTGGGACGAGCTGGCCGATCTGTTAAGTTGGAGGGTCAGTTACCTTAATCACCAGAAGATCAACCACCCTGGGGTCTGTGACGTGGGCGTTCTTCATAAACATTTCTCGGACTTTATCCCGCCCCTGTTTTACAGGGATGTCTAGCTGGAATAGGGTCACTAAAGAGAAAACATGATTCAGGGTAGAACGTACTCAGTTAAAACATGTTTTTAAAAACCAAAGTCAACAAACACAAAATCACTTGTTGACTTTTCTACCAGATGTTAGCCCGGCCTTGAGCTTTGTGCTTGAGGGTGTGAAGAAGTGTGAGCTGAGGTTCACTGAGGTTTTCTTTTTTAAGGGGCAAGAAAAGACCACTGCACATGAAGGAGGAGAAAAACACAGTTTAGGTTTCTTTTTCTTTTATGTGCAGTGCTGGGGTTCACATACAAGGCCTTGCATGTGCTGGTCAAGTGTCTTACCCCCAAGCAATCCCACTGTTGCCATTTTTTAAATGGAGTGTTCAGCAACACATGAGGGTTGAATTTATGTAAAATGATATGGCCCAGGCTGTCAGTACCACATGACCACAGGAGCTGAGGAGTGGTGCTAAGGGTTGTGGAGGAAGACTTCACTTCAGCCAGCATTCCTCAGGGAAGAAGAGATACATGTACAGTTCTGATGGGAGGGACAGCTACCCCTGATTACTAACAAACCATAAATAACAGCAGTTATCACAGACCTCATAAGTGGCACAAACCTCATGACCCTGAAGTTCACATGACAAAAGAGGCATATGGGTATCCTTGGAAAACTACCCTTTAACCATCTGTGACCCTCTTGTGGCACTCAGCCTTCAGTGGACCTACTGAGGACGGGCATGGCAAGATCCTGTGTAGTAGGTGGACTAAGGACAGGTACAAGGTACACTCAGCCCACAGGACCGCACAACAAGGCACACAGGCAAGACAGTATTGTGGTCAGGGGACCAGTGTGTCCTTTGCTGAGGATACTTTGTGTGCCCACTGTGACTGGCACTGACAGGAGGGGATTCCTAGTATGTCCCTAAATGAGCACCAGAAAAAATGGGATATTGCTACTCCTGTGACATGTCCAGTCTAGTCTACAGTACCATCACAACCAGCTCTAAATACTATGACAACTGTTCAGTGAATGAATCCATCAACTATAAAGTGAATCTTTCATTATACCCATAAGGGAAATGGAAAAAATAAAGTTGCTGTTGGGGAAAATCATGCAAAGAAAATAAGATTTCTGTTCCAACCAGGGAAGAAGTAATAGAAAGCTAATAGGAGAACCAGCTCAGGTAAACATTAGTGACACAGAACCACTTAATTGAAAATACTGGTGACCAGGGCACAGGAGCAGGCTCACATGGACAGTTAATTACATACATCTCTTCCAATACTGGCCTTGACTTTTCCAGCTTATAATCAACAGTGGTGGGCATATCTATACCATGGGAATTGGCAGACTACGAATTTAGGGTTTTCCTCCCAGAGAGCAGTCACCAAGGTCAGTCTTAGGGATTGCAGAAAAGGGGCAATGAGATGACAGACACAAAAACAAAAGCAAGCTACTATGGAATGTGGAATTTACAAACCCCTTGGGAAGAGGCCTAAAGCACTGTGGGCAACTGCTCAAAATGACACAACTGGGTCCTGGGATCCAACATGCTTTATTTCTAATCTCTTGCTGATTTAGGGAGAGAAATAAGAGGAATCGTCCCCTCTATCAATGCTCGTCATTCCTGCATTTTTATATCAGATTCCTGCCCAATCTTGGAAGCGAAAAGGCAAGGTTCTTCCAGCCTACCTGTGGGGGCTCCCATCCCTCATGACCTCCTCAGCCTTACACCAGGATGTTTCCATATGCAGCATGGCTCAGTGTTGGAAGACTTGCTTGGCTAGCATGCCTGAGACCCTGCAGTTCCATCCTCAGTACAGGGTGGGATGGAATCCAGAAGCACAGTTGCAAAGTTCTGCCTACTTTTTTTTTTTTTTAATAATTCTTTTTTATTTATTTATTTATTTATTGTGTGTGTGGCCAGCTCAGCCCACCAGGGGGCAGGGCTGGCTGGCATGTGGTGCTGGGGGATTGAACTGTGGTCCCTGTGCTTTGCCAAGCTTGTTCTAAGTAGGTGCCTTAGACCACTGAGCCATCTCACCAGCCCCGTGCCTACTTTTCAGTAAGTAACAAATCCCAAGCACCTCTCCTCCCGGGTTAAGAAGGCTTTCTCTACTGATAGACTCCTTATTTCCATCCCAGGCTGGGCCCTGCCATTCCAACCCCCTGAACACATAGCTCCACCAGCAAGAGGCTGGGGCAAGGTACTTGGAAACACTTTGGCTATTGCCTGCTGATTTATGCCTTTGCCTAAAGGCCGTAGTTCTCAAGCCAGTGATGATTCTGTCCCCCAGAATTCCTGGTCGTGCCTGGAGGCATTTTGGGTAATCACAACCAAAGGGAGAATGGTACTGTCCTCTCAAAGGTGGATGCCAAGAATGTTAACAACATGCAAAGCACAGAATAGCCCTGCACAACAAAGAGTTCTGAGCTCTAAGGCAGCTGTTGAGAAGTCCTGGTGTAAATCCAACTTTTCTTTCTCAGCTCACAGACTGCATTCCTGGCTTATTTTCTGAAGCCTGAGTGTATTTAAGTTTCAACTTGAAATCATTTGAGAGGCTCAAAAAGAAGATGGACCTATAGGCTGGGAAAGTGACTGTGACAGACTTGGAGGGATGGCACCACACAGTTCTCTGCCTCTGCACAACTTGTGCCAGCACTGGTGTGTGGTCCTCGGGAGGCAGAGGAAAGCACAGGGTCTCAGAAACCTCGAGATCAGTATGAACTGGGACTCGGTCCGGGGCACAGCCTTGTTGGCCTGTTTTCTCACCTGTAATATTCTCTACCAGGAATATGGTAGAAAATCAAGTGAGAGAACACCTAGAAAAGCATGACACATATGTTGGTTAAAAATGTCAGCATGTTTCCTCCACCCTTGAGTTATACTTGAGGTGTAATTAACTGCTTGTATGTCCAGCTCCCTCGCTTGACCTCGGTACCCTTGAAGACAGGTTGTGCTTTACTCACTTTATACTGCTGTGGACATGTACTGGCTCTGCAGTACAAGAAGTACAAAGTGAAACAGAAATTAAATAAATGAACTGTTTCTCTAGAAAGCCTGTTACTTTATGGCCAGCAAGCAGCATGTAGCATTTTCAAACTGGGTCCCAAGAACTTCAGAAACTACAGCAGGAATGCTGGGGATGGAACTCTGGGCCTCACACCAGCTAAGCGCATGCCCAACAGCTAAGCTGCACCCTGCCCACCCTAAAGCCAGGTGTTAGAACTGAAGTCAGGGCCACAAACCTGGCCCTTTTAAATGGTGTGATACACACAAGTTTACATGTCCCACCTGTCCCCTGTAAGGCAGAGCAACTACCTACCCTAAAATAAGGCCCTGTTTGAGCATTTAGCATGGTGCTGGGTCACATGCAGCATTTCCATGAATGGCAGCAGCAACACTAGTACTTATTCCGTCTGTCCGTCAGCAGCAGTTCCATTGACCGGCAGCCTGATACACTGGGGCCTAGGTCTCCTAACTCACTAGGGACCACTGATCTTTCCTCAGCCTGATCTTCACCCCATGCCTTCTCCCCCTGCTCTCTAGACTTTGACACCTTCTTGTCCACCTCTCTCGGGACCCTTCTGATTCTGGAATTATCTTCCCAAACAGTAGGTCCTGTGAGGTGATGGTAAAAAGCTAGGTTCTACAAAACCACAATACCTGGATCTGCTTGAACTCAGCCACCACTTCTGCCCTTCTTTTTCCCCTTCTCCCTCCTGCAACAAGATAAGGTTGCAGGGAGTCTTAGGTCTTAGGAATATTCTGCTAAGCATTTTGGTTTTTAATTGCTGTTGGTGGTTTTTTTGAGACAGGATCTCCCTATACAGCTTAGGCTGGCCTTGAATTCACTTTGTAGCTCAGTCTGGTCTCAATTCTCAGCGATCTTCCTGCCGCAGCCTCCCAGGGCTGGGATTACAGGCATATGCCACCAGGCCCTGCTAATCTCTGCATTGCCCCCAACCAGCCATCTGCCTGTCCTTGACAGCACTTGAATTTGCAGCCCCTACACAAACAGGTCACTTACTTCTCAGCACTCTGAGGGTCTTTTGGGTCACTAGCAGTCTCTCCGAAAGTCAGCTCAAGGATGGACTCAGAGGAGCACAGTTCTCATAAAACAAAAACTGTTCTGTGTCTGGAGACTCCTAGGTTAAGTCCATGAGCAGCATAAATAACAAGAACAGGGGCCGGGGAGATGGCTCAGTAGAATAAGTGCTTGCCTGGTAAGTGCAAGGGTCTGAGTTCAATCCCCGGTTCCGAAAAACAACAACAAGAGCAGCCACCAGAACTTAAGTGTTGAACAGGTGCCTGCCTCTATGCCAGGCACTTTAGATATGCACTGCTGACCTATTTAAGATGATAGCTCTCCACAGAAAACACTATTCTTTCTCCAATTTACAGATGAGGAAGCTGAGGCACAGATGAAATAGCATATCCCAGGTCACAGTAAAGGGCAGCGCCTGGGGAAAGTGCAGGCTCTAGATCACCACCGTCTGCCTCAGACGCAGGCAGGGAAGTCACACTCCAACCACGCTGTCCACCTCAGGGAGGAGTGATGCTTCAAGTTAAAACATAGGAAGTCAAATCAGCACAATTACAAAATAGGTCATCTGAATGGCCCATTTTCATCCAGTACAGTAGACAGCACTGAAGGAGATGTTGAGATGAATCTGTGAGCAGCGTGTGGTGGCGCTCGCCTGTAATCCCAGCACTTGGGAGGTTGAGGCAGGAGGGTCTCACTGCAAGTTCGAGACTAACCTGGGATACAAAGTGAGCTCAAGGCCAGCCTGAACTACATATTGTGAAACCCTGTCTCAAAAAGACAGTCGCAGCCGCTCCCCTCCCCCCCCCCAAAAAAAAGAAAAAGAGAAACATTTTGCATTCTGGGAGCTTATGTACCAAACCTGCCGGTGAACAGACCCGTTCTCTACCACCTAAGAGACGAATGGAAGGGGTTCCACGGCAATAGGGCAAGACTAGCAGGGGCGGCGGGGAATTCCTGAGGAATAAATACGAGGCGCGCGGAGCTAGGCAGCAAGGCTTGGTGCCCACCTCCCAGGGAGAGCCGACCTGGGAAAGTCACCTTCCTTCTCTGGCTGTTTTTCTGGGGGCGGAGCCCGCGTGGGAAACGGACGACGGCTTAAGGCGCACAGCCGCCTTACATAAAACCAAATGGGCGGCCGCGAATACTTCCCGGAACGGTACAGCTGGCTGCCCAGACCCGACAGAGGCTATCGTCGGGCCGCAGGCCCGTCCCGTCACCTCTCGCGGCCCTCGCCTGCCAACGGCTGTCACCAACAAGCCCGGCTCTCGCTCCCAGGGGCTCTGGGAGGATTATGCGGACAGATGGCTCCAGAGGGCCAAGGCGCCGCAGTCAGCCTGGGCTCAGTCTGGCCTCGGGGGACCCGCCAGCTGCCCTGGAAGCACCCTGAATTGCCAGTGCCCCAGCAGGTGACCTCAGCTCGGCCGGTGAGACCTTGGGCCGCCGCCTCCGGAGCCCCGCGTGCGCTGTTGCCTCTCACCAGTGTTCGGCACCTCCCGGTACCAGGCGCGGTAGAGCTCGCGCACTCTCCGCTTGGCCTCGTTCATGTCCCGGCTGAAAATGGGCTTCACAGAGGTGCTGGCTGCAGCAGCAGCCTGGCGTGCGCCGCTCGCCGCCATCTTGGTAGTGAAACCACCTCCGCAATCCCTCCTCCTCCTCCTCCTCCTAGCTGCAGGCGTGCGCTTTGAACGAATCTCTCTTCTGATTGGCTAAAAGGATAAACCACGCCCCCGCGCTACAGGTGGGCAAGACGACAGCTCGGGTTCCCCGATTGGCTAGAAGCCTCTCTCGGGGCGGGGAAAATGAGCACCGCGCCTTCTACTCGCGAAACGCCGCTCTACTAGTGTCCCCAAGCTCCTCGCTAGCAGCTCGAGGCGCAACCAGGGGGCGCTGCTGCGAGGCTTTGGTCAGCGTGCGGCGATCCTCGAGGTCGCCGTCCAGCGTTTCCTTGGTCAGCGCCGGGCTTGCGCCGCCTGCAGCCGTCCGAGGTGACGGCTGAGGTAGATGATGTCGCCGGCGGCTGTGGCGCTGTCGTGGTCTGTCGGAGGCCTTTCTGAGAACAGCGGCCCGCGGTGCGGCTGTCTGTTGGAGCCCTCCTGCTTCAGCGTCTTGGCACCGCTCAACTCCGGGAGCTGGGATGGAGCATCGAGACTTGTCATCCCAAACTGGAATTCTCTCAAAAAGCGCCCTAGAATTTAAGGACGAAGGGACCCTTAGGTCGTCCATTCGCAGTGTTTTCTTGCTGGGAAGTGAGCGCTGAACTGCAAGGGAGCGATGACAGCTGGCAGAGGGACAGCCCCAGCTCCGCTTGGGTGTATACAGTCTCATCCCAGAGACCGGGCGGGTGCTCTTTGCAGCCCTGTTTTATAGATGAGGAAATAGAATCCAGGTCACTTGACATATTAGGTCGCCTGACTTCTGCCTAAGGGCGACTGTCTTTCTCCAAAAGTGCAGTTGACAGGCACGTCTTGGGGAAGGGGCAAGAGAGGGCTCAACTTAGCCGTGCGACCCCAGCGGGTATGGACAAAGCCTTGCAACGCCCGGCTTTCCCTTTTTTTTCTTGGCCAGGGTTTCACTCTGCAGTTCAGGCTGGCCTGGAACTCTCAACGATCTTCCTGCCTCAGCTTCCCGAGTGCTGGGATTACAGCCATGCCACCATGTCCTGTCCTGGTCTTTCACCTTTCAAAGGGTAAAAGATTTGATGTCTTTTCTCCCCTTTTTTATTTTGAAATTATATGTGGGGCCGGGAGATGGCTCAGTGGAATAAGCACTTCCCTGGCAAGCGCAAGGGTCTGAGTTCAATCCCTGGTTCCGCAAAAAAAAAAGAAAAGAAATTATATGTAAATGAGTTCTGTAAAAGTCCTGTGCTGCCTATAGGACTGTAATTCCAAACCTAATGCTGCTGAAACCTTTTTAGTGACATCTTGGTGGCTCTGCTAGTACAGATGGTCCTACT
>NW_004524732.1:6507947-6509620 GCF_000260255.1 Octodon degus
GTTTTTCAGCCTCCCAAGCGCTGGGATTGCAGGCGCACACCACCACGCCCAGTCTCCATCGCTGGGGGCGGGGTCAGCACAGCACGGAGGTGGGGTGAGGGGGTGTCTGCCTAAGCAGGCACTGTAGTCAGCTGAGCAATCTGGCCACCTCTATGGTTGTCTTTCAAACTGAGCATTATTACAAAGGACCCCAAAATTTTAAAGGCTTATGAAGATAAAAAGCAACTTTTTCTTTTCCCCCTGCGGTACCAAGGATTGAACTTGGGACCTTGCACTTGCCAGGTAGGCCCTTATGCTGGTGAGTTATATACATGGCCCAACTTTTGTTTCTTTTTTTTTTTTTTCAGAACCAGGGATTGAACTCAGGCTCTTGTGCCTGCCAGGTAAGCGTTTATTCCACTGAGCCATCTCCCCGGCCCCCTTTTTCTTTCTTTCTTTCTTTTTTTTTTTTTGAGACTGTATCTTCCTATGTAGCCTTTGAACTTTTGATCCTCTTGCCTCAGCCTCCTGCATGCTGGGGTTACAGCTGTGCCTCACTATACCTATCTTTTCCAAAAAAAAATGTGTGTGTGTGTGTGTGTGTGTGTGTGTGTGTGTGTGTGTTTGGTACAGGGTCTACAGGTTCTCACTATCCAGATTGGACTTGGAGTGATTCTCCTGTTTTCAGCCTCTCAAGCACTGGGATTACAGGTGTGCGCCACCACGCCCAGTCTCCATCGCTGTCTCAGAGCGCCTTAGGGGTAGGGCTGGCATGGCAGGCTGGGGATCGAACCCCCAGCCCCTATCAAAAAATATTTTATACCATATTTTACTGTACTTTTTCTGTATTGAGTGTGTGTGGATTTTCATACATAAATACTTCATTGTATTAGAGTAGCCCACAGAATCCAGTTCAGTTACATGCCATGCAGGTTTATAGTTTAGGAGTAATAGGTTGTACCACATAGCCTAAGTGGCGATACCATCTCCTTTTGTGTAAGCATACTCTGCAATGGCCACATGACCACAAAATTGCCTAGAACATATCTTTGTTGTTAGGTGGTCCAGCTGTATGTATGAATTACAAAGCATAATAAAGTGGAAAATTTTGAACCTCCTACCAGTTTTAGAAGCAATAAGATTAAATGTGCAGTGACTCTAGCTGCCACTGTTTTAAGTTCTCTAAGCATATTAACTCCTGTTTAACACCAACAGCACACCTATGAGACAAGTATTATACCCATTTTACAGATGAAAAACTGAGACTCAGAGAAACTAAGTTACTTGACAGCACTGGGTTGAAACCCAGGAAGCTAGCTCCAAAATATGTGATCTGCTTTGTCATACTCAGGGTTTGCAAGGGAAAGGAATTAATATAGGATACATAATTTATAGGATTATTTTATAATATTTATCCAAAGAGTCCCATGTAAAAGAGTGCAGGTGATGTGTCCATGCATTAGAAAGCCAAAGAACCCAGCTGAGGGCTGTATCCCGTGGCAGTGTCCTCCCATGAATCCCACTGGAGACCCAGAGCCTGCGACAATGTCTCATGCAGACCTACTTAAAAGCTCTAAAAAGTTTTTTAAAAAACAAAAAATCTCTGTACTAGGGAAGCCCAAAGGTCAGTGGTGGGAACTAGAAAGGCTGCACAGTGAGCTGAAGGCTCTGCCCTGGAGCCGGCAAGCAGTGCT
>NW_004524732.1:6510350-6512122 GCF_000260255.1 Octodon degus
CCCCCCCCCCCCCCCCCGCCCCTCAGTCCACCACTAGCTTCTTACAGCACCTGTGTGGTGCTTTGTAACTCTAACTTGATCCATTCCCCTCCACCCCAGAAGTAGCTACTATCATGAGTTTAATGTCATAAAATTCCTTTTCATTGAACAAAAATGGCGTCTCAGGCAACACACAGCCTGGGAGCGGGGATTCACAAATCACATCCCATAAGGAACTTGTATCTAGAATATGTAAGACTTTCAGTGTACTCAATAATAAAAAGACGAATAGCCAATTAGAAAATAGGCAAGCCAGGAGTGGGGGTGCAAGCCTGTAATGTCCAGTATTTGGGAGGCTGAGGCAGGAGGATTTCAAGTTTGAGGCTTAGCCTGAACTCCACAGCAAGACCGTGTGTTAAACAAACAAACAAACACAAACAAAGGGGGAGGGGCACGATGCCGACCTGAATGTTGATGAACACAGAGCAAGGGCAGCTGTCATTAGTACTGAAAATCCAAGATGGCACAAGCCCTTTGGAAGACAGTTTGATGGTTTCTCGCAAAACTAAACATACACTGTTGGCACTTGAACTACTGTGGGTGCACCCAAAGGAGCTGCAAATTTCTGTTCACATGGTAACCTGCACACGGATGTTTACGGCAACTGTGTTCGTGAGTGTCAAAATCTTGAAGGCAGTCAAGATGTCCTTCTGTAGGGTGAATGGATAAACTGTTATATCCAGAGAGTGGGGTTTTTAGAGGCAGATTCTTGCCAAGTTGCTGACTTGCCCAAGACTAGGCTTGACTCTTAACTCAGCCCTGGAAATGTTCTAGTAGGACTCAAAAAGACGCGAAGAATCCTTCGATGGCTGTTGCTAAGGAGAACACAAGTGGAAAAGGCTATCCGGTGGAATCTCACCGTGCTGCGTGCTGGAAAAGGCAAAGCTGAAAGGCAGCAACACGTGCTCCCAGAGGCGGAGGCTGGGAGGGGTGAAAGATGGGGCCCAGGGCGTTGTTAGGGTGCTGAAGCCGACGACAGGCGTGCGTCATTCCACGTGCTCAGACCCACAGATTGCACAACTCCAGGAGCAAACCCTAAGTAAACTGTAGGGTGGCACGGATGTGGCCATGAAGGTTCACTGCCTGGGACTCAGGTGCCGCCCTGGCGAGGGATGTCGGGGGCTGAGGGAGGCCTGGTGTGTGGGCAACAGGTACGTGGTCTCTCTGTATTTCCTGCTCAATTTTGCTTTGAAGCTCAAACTTCTGTAAAGCAAACAAGCCATCCTTTAGTGGGCAAAGGATTTGAATAATCATGCTCCAAAGAAGGTGCACAAATAACTGATCAGTGAGGGCATGACGAGATTCACCGTTGTGCTTTGCATCTGGACCTCCTCCCTGAGCCTCATGAAGTCATGGGACAGGCTTCTAGAGTTTGCGATCCGTTCATGGTCCAATGCTCGGGTTCTGGGGGTGGGTGCTGCGCCACCCTGAGGCAGGTAGCCCGCAAACAGCCTAAGGGAGGGAAAGAGGCTTGCTCTCTGTCCTGCCCTTTCACTTTTGTCACTTTCGCTGTCTTCCGCTGCCATGAACTGCTGCCCTCTGCCACGTGTCACCCTGCCTTGGAGCCAGGTGAGTGTGGACTGAAACTTCCACACACTGATGGAGAGCTAAATAAACCTTTCCTTCCTTAATTCTAGGTGCCCAGTATTTTGCCTCAGCAGGGAGAGAAAAGATGCTCATGTAACCGATCATTAAGGAAATGTATACTGAAGTGTCCCACTTCTTTTTTTTTT
>NW_004524732.1:6512272-6514939 GCF_000260255.1 Octodon degus
TGAACCGCGGTCCCTGATGCTTTGCCAAGCTAGTTCCAAGTAGGTGCTTTAGACCACTGAGCCATCTCTCCAGCCCCGAAGTGTCCCACTTCTGACCCACGACAATGGTTAGAATAAGAGACAGCATTCAGCGTTGGCAAGGCTGGGGGAGGTTGAAGCTCCCATATTTTGGTAGTGGGAATGTACATGGTGTAGCCATTTTGGAAAATAGTCTTGCAACTTCGAATATGAGGCAGCACTTCCAACCCTAGGTGTCTACCCTAGAGAAATGGAAAGATTTGTCCCCACAGAGAATTAAATGTCAGTGCTCACTGAAATGTTATTTAGGGGGAACTACCCGCTCGCCCCCCTCCTCCGTCCCTCTCTTGGGATAGGAGCTTTCTTTCTCTCAATAAAAATATTCTGCTCATAATCTGTTCCTAAAATTCATTCTTCAGTTAAAAAAAAAAGAAGAAGAAGAAATGTTATTTATAGCAGCAAAGACGCAGCGGCCCTGGGGCCACAGCTCAGCGATTGCTCAGTGTGCTTGAGGTCCCGGGTTCATCCCCAGCACCTGGGATAAGAGGGGAGGCAGACACCCACGTGGGCTACAGCTGATTGGTGGGAAAATGAAATTTCTGCCCAGGGGAGGATCCTCTAGCCAGGAGAATTCAGAAGACTCGCTGGGTGAGAGGACCTTGACACCACACATTCTGGCCATATATGAAGGACTCAGAAAAGGCAGAGCTAGGCAGAGTGGATTAGTGGAAGAGGCATGAAGGTTTGTGTTGAAGGAAATCCTCTAAAGTTGATCTGTGATGATAGAATTTTATTTTATTTTTTCTATTTTGGGGAAGGGTCTATAGAGTGTTCAGGGTCTCACTAGTAGATTGGACTCATAGTGATCCGCCTGTTTACAGCCTCCCAAGAGCTGAGATTACAGGCACACACCACTGCAATGGCCCAGTCTCAATCGCTGTCTCAGTGTGCCCCGGGGCAGGGCTGGCACAGCAGGCCCAGGGACTGAATCCCCAGCCCCTGCGCCTGCTTGCCGAGCTATTAATCTGCTGAGCTATTTGGCCAGCCAATGTGGTGATAGAATTTTAAAAATATACTAAAATTCATTGAGTTGTATGTACTTAAAATGAATAAAGGATAGGGCCGGGGAGATGGCTCAGTGGAATAAGTGCTTCCCTGGCAAGCGCAAGCACCCGAGTTCAATCCCCGGTTCCACCAAAAAAAAAAAAAAAAAAAAAGAATAAAGGATAAATTTTATGACATCCAAGTTAAGATGATAATGCCTCTAATCCCAGGATGATTTGGGAAGCTGAGGTGGGAAGATCGTTGCAAATTTAAGACCAGCCTGGGCTACAAAGTAAGCTCAAGGCCAACCTCACCAGTATATATTAAGCCACAATGATTTTAGAACATTAGAGCATCACAGTACAGAAAATATCTTCCATAAAATTAGGTGCAGTATGGTATATATTTTTTAAAATGTGCTTTAGAGTCAGACTCTGATACCAATTACAAGGTATAAGTTAAATTGTCTTTTTTTTTTTTAAAGACAGAGACTTGCTTTGTAGCTCAGGCTGGCCTTGAATTGACTAAGAGGCTTAGGCGGCCTCATGCTTGCGGCCACCCTTCCGCCCCCGCTTCCTGGGTGCTGGGCTTACAGGAGGGCACCACCATTCCTGTCTGCTGGGTCATGTTACCTCCATCAATTTTGGTTTCCACATTTGTAAAATGGAGACACTGATGGCTGTGAGGATGGCTGAAGCTGGAGGTGGATCACCTGTGAACAAGCAGCTCCGGCCAGAGGACGGGAGGCGCCTGATTGGGGCCAGGCGAACATGTTGTTAGGCAGCTGGGTTTCACCTGACATCAACCTGCGAGGACCTAAATAAAGGCACTGCAGCTGTTGGACAGCTTCTTTTCCCTACCAGCAAGAGGGCTTCACCTGACCCCAACTTTCTATAGTTTCGTTCTCTTCTTCATCTCTTCGTGGTGCACCCCAGGAGTTTTCCAGAGCTGCGCTGTTTGTGGCAGATGGCTAGCACACGTCAGTGCTGGGGATTAAATGAGATAATGTACCGAGTAAGTGCCTACAAAAGCGGTGCACATGGGCATTTGAAAAGAGTTACCCTTGCCTTTCTTTACTATCAGATTATGAGAACTTTCCTTAGTTTCAATCTCCATGTCTTACACAAAGTAGATCCTAGTGACCAAGAGCCACTGAAGGTGACAGTCTCAGGCAGGGGAGGTGGTTGGAGTGTCTGCAACCTAAACCTCCTGTTTGTTACTTGCATTTTGTCATTATGGATTAGCACAAATAAAGGCTGCTGAAGGTGGGTTTATGTATATTTTACTCACAATTGAGGAATGTCAATTTTCGATGGCAAAGAACATTACTACTTTGGTGAGGGGTAGTGATACAGATAAGGAATAGGAGCTAACCACATAGAGCTGAGTGGGGTAGTGATACCTGTCATCCCTGTGCTGTGGGAGGAGGCTGAGGAGGAGAGTCAAGAAGCTCAAGCCTAGCATGGGAAATTTATCAAGACCCTGTCTCAAAAAAAAAAAAAAAAAATTAGGGCTGGCGAGATGGCTCAGTGGTCTAAAGCACCTACTTAGAACAAGCTTAGCAAAGCACAGGGACCGCGGTTCAATCCCCCAGCACCACATGCC
>NW_004524732.1:6515189-6516818 GCF_000260255.1 Octodon degus
AGAGAGACAAAGAGACAGAGACAGAGGTACCTAGACCCCACTGTCACTGTCCTTGATGTGGTGAATGTTAAGTTGGGTTGGATTTGAACCTTTCAGCATTTGAAGTACTTGTGTGGTTTCTAGTGTAGTAAGAACTGGATTCCAGGATTTCTTATTCCTCTTCGGGATTCTTCCCTTCCCTTCCTCTCCACTGCCATTCCAGTTTTGATCCCAAATTTGTTTTTTATTTTTATTATTTTTATGGTACTGGAGATAGAACTCAGGCCCTTGCACATGCTAGGCAAGTGCTCTACCACTAAGCTACATCGACAGCCTTTTTGTATTTCTCACTTCTAGACATGGTTTTGCTAAGTGGCCCAGGCTGCCCTGGAAGTCATGACCCTCCTGCCTCTGCCTCTGCCTCAGCCTCAGTAGCTGGGATAGACTAACTCAGGGCGGTGGGGTGGGGCTACCCTCAGGTGAAAGCTCCCCTGCCCAGGGTGGCCAATGTCTTTTTGCATCTTTCTTCCTGATGCCACTTGACAGTCAAGGAGAAGAGGGTCATTTAGAGTCCAGTAACCTACAGGTTCTCAGGGCCCCAACATACAGGGAGAAGTGAGGCGGGAGGGTGGGACCCAAAGAATACCCGCTGGGGCCCAGGCACACGGCCACGCATGGCTTCATATTTGCTCTCTTCTTCCCCGTCCCCACAGGGAAAAGACAGTAACTGCTGTCATTTTCACTGAGTTCTATTACGTGCATTGTCTTTCCCTTTTTAGTCCCTGGACAAGGGTCTCGTTTGTATAATTTTGTCATTTCCAGTATGACATATAGATGAAATTGAAGAGTATTTAAACTTCTGCATAGGCTTTTTGTTCCCACTTCGCATGTTTTTGAGGTTTGGCTAGGTTATCACACATACCATGAAGTTTCTTCCGTTTTATTTCTGAGCTATGTTTCATGCTATAAATGTACTGTAGTTACTCATCCCTTGAAGTACTTCCTGGTTGTTTCAGTTTGCGTTTATTAAAAATAAACTGCTATAAAAGTTTATAAGACTGGGCGTGGTGGCGCATGTCTATAATCTCAGCTCTTGGAGGCTGTAAACAGGAAGATCACTATGAGTCTGATCTAGTAGTGAGACCCCGAACACCCTATAGACCCTTCCCTAAAATAAAAAAAAAAAAGTTTATATCCTGCATACCTGTAAGCTCCGTTACTCAGGAGACTGAGGCAGGAGAATCACAAGTTTGAGGCCAGATTAAGAAACTCAATGAAAACCTGTCTCAAAATTAGAATAAAAAATATAAAGGGCTGGAGATATAGCCCACTGACGAAGCCCAACACATGCGGGGCACCAGTTACAATTCCCAGTACTAGGAAAAAAAAATGTATTTTTGTGCTAATTTCTGGAACGCTTGGTTATATGACTGTTGCCTATGATAGCTGTTTAAGAAACTGCCAGAGCGTGTTCCACATTGTGCTAGTCCAGGTTGCCGTCAGCAGCGCGGGAGCGACCCGGTCTCGGCGTGAGCCGCCTACCTTTGGAGCAGCGGCCCTACTTCAGCCCGGCTGCGACGCGTCCACGGCAACCCTGGCTTCCCACACACATTTGTTTTCAAACAAGTTGGTTCACAAACAGAAGCATTT
>NW_004524732.1:6518378-6519372 GCF_000260255.1 Octodon degus
AGGCTGGGATTACAGGCTGGGATTACAGGCGCGCGCCACCATGCCCAGTCTCAATTGCTGTCTCAGTGCGCCCCCGGGGACGGGGCTGGCACGGCAGGCCCGGGGGTCCAACCCCCTGCTTACAGGTGCTTTAATCCACTGAGCTATTTGGCCAACCCTTCCCTCCCCTTTCTAGCAGTGGTATTATTTCTTTTGTAAGAGCTGGATAGAATTCACTAATGAAGCCATGTAGGCCTAAAGTTTTCTTTGTGAGAAAGTTAATTAAAGTCAGTGTTTTGGGTAGATATAGGGTTATTTGGGTTGTATCCTTGCCTGAAAAATTTTTACTTTGTGTGTTTTAGGAGTTTTGTCCACTTTCATCAGTGGACTGGCATATGACTAGCATAATTGTTTATATTTTCTTATTATCATTTGAAATATCCATAGTTGGTATCAATGTCTATTATTATTGATACTGACCATTTGTGTCTTAATTCTGTTTTACTGATCTAGTCTATCCAGAGGATTATAAGTTCTGTTGATATCATAACTCTAAACCTTAGTTTTATTGATTTTCTCTTTTTCATTCATTTCCACTATGGGCTCTTTGATTGCCTTTTTTGTGCTTACTTTTTTGTTGTTGTTATTTAATTTCTACTTTTTAAAAAATGTATTAGTTGTTGTAGGTCTCACTACACAGCTCGGACTCATAGTGATCCTCCTGTTTTCAGCCTCCCCAGCCCTGGGATTATAGGGGTGCACCACTACATCTGGACTCTGTGTTTCCACTCAGCCCAGCTGGGGGTGGGGCTGGCACAGCATGTGGTGCTGGGATCAAACTGCGGTCCCTGCGCTTGCCTAACGTTGCCTAAGCAGGCACTTTAGTCCACTGAGCCATCTTGCTGGCCCCCAAACTTCTTATTTTTCAGAAGTTGTTGATTTAAGGGCTTTATTTCTTAATAGAAGTATTTCAGGGGCCAGGGAGATGGCTCAGTAGAATAAGCGCTTCCCTGGC
>NW_004524732.1:6520199-6521965 GCF_000260255.1 Octodon degus
TTGGGTGACAGTATAATGTCCTATAAGCAGTGAGGCGGGTCACCCCACCCGGCTCAGGTGACTGTGTCTCTACAGGACAGAGCATGGCAGCACTGGTAGCAGAAACCAAACCACAGAGTCGCCTGCATGGAGCTGCCGCCTTTCACTGGTGGGGATTGCTAGCCCCTCTGACGCGGCTGACAGTCTGCTGTGGCTAAGGATGAAGGGGTTGCCCTGTCACAAAGCCCCTCAGACGTGATGTCACACACAGACACTCCTCTGTCTACAGCAGGCGGAGCCTCTCGCTGTGACTCCCAGACCCTGCTGGGCTCCTTGGTCTCAGGCTTGGTCCTGGAGCTCGTGGAGAGGTGGGTAGGCTGCCTGCACACTGACACGGCCACAGGATTCTCTGCAAATCCCTGAGCACCGTCAAGGCTGGTGTGCTTGGTGAGTAGGCTGCCCTCTGTATGCCACTCCCAAGCTGGTGACAACAGCCTTAGGTTCCACGCAGCCTTCCTGCTTGGCCTGCACCCCGCCTCTCCCTTAAGACTCATTGTCCTGTCCTTCCATGAACTCCCTGAGTCCAGCTTCTTTCATACCAGGGTATAAATGATGGACAAAGCTTCTGCTGAATACATTCTTGGCAGATAAACAGGTCTGCCTTACATTCCCGACCAGGGATCTACGCAGCGGGAGTGAGAGTGAGCGGCAGCGCTGTGGTGGGTCATCTCCTAGCCCTCCGGCTCCTGCTGTCTTGGCCATGAGAACAATTTCTAGGAGTCTGAGGATGCAGGCCTACTGTGGTCTCTGAGAAGACCTTCTTGTTGGGGACAGATAATGCCCTAAGAGCCGTGAGGCGGTGCATTTAGTGGGGAAGGACATTCGGGCCAGAGAAAACAGTGTGCAAGGGCCCACAGTTGAGAGTGTCGGGATGCACGTGGAGTCTTGGCCATCCCCGGGCGGTGGGATGAGCGGCCTGGGAGAGGCTCGCGCTAAGAGCTGCGCTGCTCGGGAGGACCTGGAGCAGGGAGGCACAGGAGGGCACGAGGCCCAGCCATGGAGGGAGGGCGTTTCAGGGAGCAGGAGGCACTGTGGTGCCCAGCAGAGAAAAGGGGCCGAGGCCAGAAAAGGGCGCGCTGGGCTTGGTGGCCTGGGTGAGAGGGGTTTCAGAGGCTCACGGGGCCAGAGACAGATTGCAGGGGGTTGTGGAGTGAAGGAGGGGACAGCAGGGAGAACGCCAAGGTAGACGGCTCTTGTGCTGAGCTCGGCACAGATGGGGCAGTCACTGACAAAGGGAGGTCGGTTCAAGGGAAAGAGGCCTTCCTTTCTCTGTGGAAGTGATGAGTGATGTGTTTAAGTGATAGTGAGAGGACTGCGCAAAGGAGGAAAGGCAGGGGTGCAGCTGCGAGAGGGAGCCGCAGGACGCCAGGCTGCAGAGGGTGACAGGGCGGCGCCCAGGAGTGGGTTCCCCTGGAGGGCGGCTGCGGAGGCTGGAAGCCCAGGGAGCACCATCTGGTGGTGCACTGCGCTCTGCTTAGCAGAGGGTGAGGAAGGCGGAGGTGGGGATGAAGACTTCAAGAGGAAACTGAGGGAGAGTGGGGGGCTGGCTTGGAAATCGAGGCTCGCCCAGCTGTGCGGAGGGTCTGCCTCCTGTTGGAGACTGGAGGATTCAAATATGCATGGGATTTCAGACAAAAGTATCTTAAGTAGGCTAGGAAATCCTTACCACTCCCCAAATCACTTTTTTTAAAAAAATTTTATTTATTTATGTGTGTGTGTGTGTGTGT
>NW_004524732.1:6522354-6524237 GCF_000260255.1 Octodon degus
AAAAAAAAAAACACAAAACACTTGAAAGGTTTGGTAGCCTTATTTACTACTATAATCAGCTACCCAGCCCTGGGAAGATTTTGTGCCTGTGTTCAAGACAGCTGTGTCTTTTTCTTGAATCCCACGCGAACCCCCTCTCTCCACTGAGATTGGCTACAACTCCGAGGGTACTGAAACTAGCGTTTAGGGACTTTGGAGAATTTGGGAGAAATTCCTGAGCATTTCCCGTGCTCCTAGAGAGACTGGCCTCCAGCCGTGACCGGCAGGCTGTCCCTTGGCTGAGTCCTGTGGTGGAGGTCCTCGCCCTCCCCGCTGCCTCTGACCCACTTGTCATCCATGCCAGCCCTGAGGTGGGGGAGCGCCGGCCCCCAGCTCTGCATGGTACCCTGACTGTTGCTCAACTTTTTTTCCTAGATCGAAAATGCTGTTTGGTCTATGCTGCGAAAGAGAGGGGTAACGTTCATGCGGGCCCTGTTACTTTGTCCCTAAATGAACAAAGAGGGGCCTTCTGCCTGGGCCTAAGAGGAAGAGGAAAGTGGGGCTCTTTATTCCTCTTTCCCTGACTGTTGTGATGCATCCAGGATTTGAGGTCAAGGGAAAGAGGAAGAGGAGCAGGAGCTCAGGGTGGAAGACGTGTGTGTGTGTGTGTGTGCGTGTGTGTGCACACGCGTGTGTGCATGCGTGCATGGGGAGCCACCATCCTGACAGTCCCAAGAAGGGGCCCTAGAAGAGTAGACTGCACCATGAGCTATTGTTTCTTTTTTCTCTTTTTGAGCCAGGGTCTCACTATGCAGCTCAGGCTGGCCTGGAGCTCACTTTGTAGCCCAGGTTGGTTTCAAACTTGCAACAATCCTCCTGCCTCAGCCTCCAGAGTGCTGGGCTAGTTTTTCTAACCTTGGGTTTGGAAGAATATGAGAAGAATAAATCCAGCACAAAGTGGGGCTGCTCCTGCCTTCTTCCCAGGGAGACCCTGTGTGTGTGTGTGTGTGTGTGTGTGTGTGTGTGGTGGGGGGGTGTCATGGATTTAGTTACAGACAGAAAGAGGAGAGGGGGCCAGGTGTTCCTGTGTGTCCCTGGCTGAAAACCTGGTATTGGTAGGACTAGGAAGAGGCGCAGTGAATCATGCCCTTCAGCCACCTATTGCAGGCACTGCCACAGCTGAGATCATCCACAAGTGCTTCCCTGGACCAACCCTAGTAGAGCTGGTTCTAGGGTCTGGCAGGGGGAGGAAAGCCAGTGCCCACTGGGAAGGGCCAGGGACACCCTGCCCCCTCCCACCAACACTCTCTCTTCTAGACTCTTCAAGTTCCTGTATGTGGTACACATCTTCATTCTTGCAGGTGAGGAGTGGGTGCCGGGTGGGTTGGAGATAATGGTAGGGCCTGGGAGACTGCTCCCCACATGGGGGTCACACTGTAATGGCAAGCAGGACACCCAGGATTTGGAGGCTGATTTAACATCAGATGGGCACTAGTTGGGAATCAACTATTCCTCAAAATGTGAGGCCCCAAAGGCTCAGGAAGTTTTTATGAGATTGGTTGCAAAGAGGAGCACACAGGCAGAGCACTTGGCTGACTTTGATGGGTTCCTGCAATACGCATCACTGTGACCAGCCATTTCTAGGAGACAGAAGTAACGGGAACTTGTAGCAGGAATAGTGAATCGGGTAACAGACTGGCTGGGGGGCGTTGTCGCCCCCAGGCTGCTGTATACCTGTTTTCCATAAGGGTCTGGTCATGCTGTTCAAGGCCAAGGCTGCCTTCCTTGTCCTTTCTTCCATCTGCACTTTAAAAGTAAGCTTGGACTCTGAACCCATATCTAACACTAAAATCCATCCTGCCCCACACCCAAAATACAAATGCTCCAAATCACATACAACCTAA
>NW_004524732.1:6524889-6528735 GCF_000260255.1 Octodon degus
CACACACACACACACACACACACACACACACACACTAAATAAATAAATGTTTAGAAAAAAATAAAAAAATAAAATGCTTTAACAAGTCTGCTCTCCAACCCACAGGAGTGCTGTATTACTATTTACAGAAGTCTGTGGGGAAAATAGCCCCGGAGATGGTGGGGCAGTCGTCGCAGGTGGGTACTTCTGGCTGGTGAGGCCTGCAGGTTTGGACGGTCTCACTTGAGCCTGAACGGGGGTTGTGCCTCTCGACCACAGATGTGCAGCTGTCCACATATACCAAGATCATGTGACTTGAGAGCCCACCGCTAGCACACATTTCCCCTCCGTAGCTTTCAACAGTAATTGTTAGGTATGAACCCACGCAATTGACCAGACCAGACATTCTGATGCGAGATTTAGTAGAGGTAGGAGCAAGCAGGCTGGCTGTCTAGCAGACCAAGACAGCAGCGAACAAGGCAAAGCGCAGGGCTTTTAAGGGGTTTTGTAGACTGGAACAGCCGGATCATGGACGGAGGTAATTTTTCTTCTTTGTGGTTTGGATCTGCCTGGGGCCAAGGGGTAGTGAGCTGAGGGCAGGGTACAGAAGGCAGCATGCTTGGGGAAGGGTACCTGGGACACCAAGAGGGAGAGTGTTTGGAGCAGGGCTCCTGGGAAACCTTGAGTCCTGACCCATCAATAATTACACTTTTGAGAATTTTAAATATTTTATTTCTAATATTTTATTAGTGCCTATTCTATAAAATCTTGGGCTTCAATGTGGTATCCTCACATGTGCATATAACATATTGGTCACATCCATCCTCCTTATTACCCTTCCTTATACCCCTTTCCTTTCATTCCCTCCCCCTTTTAGATTCCACACATTAGGGAAAATGTGGATTATTTTGATTAACATCCCCACAGCTGGGGAGATAGCTCAGTGGCTTAAGGGTCTGCCTGGCAAGTGCAAGGTCCTGCATTTGACTCCCAGTACCACACACACAAAAATTTTTAGATGGGGTCTTCCTATATAGTTTGTGCCAGTCTTGTTCTCACTTTTGTAGCCCCCCAGGCCAGTCTTGAATTCACAGTGATCCTCCTGGGTCAACCTTCAGAGTGCTGGGGTTACAGGTGTGCACCATCATGCCCCGTTCTGGACCTGCATGGTATGCCCCGAGTTCCTGGGTTGAGACGGTGGACCCAGGGATCTGGGGCTAAGAGGTGTGCCTGGGGATCTGGGCCTGGCAGGGCATGCAGAATTGGGGATCGAACTCAGGTCCTTTTGCTTATGCCTCTGAGTTATCTCCCTAGCTCCCACCTCAAAAAAATATTTTTAGAAGATTAGCATCTCCAGTTTCATTCATTTTCCTGCAAATGACATAGTTTTGTTGGTTTTTTATAGCTGAATTACATATTCACATTTACTTTATGTGTTCATTCTTTGATTGGTACCTAGGCCAGTTCCATATCTTGGTTGAATTGTGAATTGTGTTGCCGTAAACATGAATATATGGATATCTCTTTAGTACGCTGATTTTAATTCCTTCAGGTACATATCAAGGAATTGTATAGTTGGGTCATATGATATATAGTTCTATTTTTAGATTTTTGGAGGCATATCCATACTCATTTCCAAGGTGGCTGTACTAATTTGTATACCCACCAGCAGCACCAAAGTGTTCCTTGTTTCTCACATCCTCACTGATACATAGATATATTCTTGAAACTCTTGATGATTGCCCTTCTAGGTTGAGATAGAATCTCAATGCTTTTCCTACTGGTTAAAGGTTAAACTTCCTTCCCTCTTAGAATTGTGTTTACCATATCTTATCGATCCTGATATGTTGCATTTTCATTTTCATTTGATTCTAGGAATTTAATGTTTTTTAAAAAAATTGTGTATTTGGTACAGGGTCTCACTACAGCTTGGACTCACAGTGATCCTCCTGTTTTCAGCCTCCCAGGGCTGGGATTACAGGCTTGTGCCACCATGCCAGGACTTGGTGGCCGGCTCAGCGCGCCTGTGGGTGGGGCTGACATGGCATGCGGTGCC
Organism: Octodon degus; assembly: GCF_000260255.1. Lineage (NCBI taxonomy): Eukaryota > Metazoa > Chordata > Mammalia > Rodentia > Octodontidae > Octodon > Octodon degus. The sequence continues at coordinate 6,526,925 of NW_004524732.1, forward strand.
AGGAAGCAGGTCTTAGTCCCTGGGCTTGTGTAAGCATGCGCTTAGTCTGCTGAGCTACCTCGCTGGCCCTGACTCTAGGAATTTCTTTAAAATCCCCTTAATATCTTTAATGACCCATTAATCTTTCAAAAGTGAATTGTTGAAGTACGGGCAGCACATACCTATAATCCCAGCCCTCTGGCAGGCTGAGGCAAGAGAATCTCAAGTTTGATCCCAGGATGAGCAACTTAGTGACTTAGAGAAACCCTGTTTCAAAATGAAAATTGAACAAGGGTAGGGATGTAACACAGCGAAAAGGTCCTGGGTTTAATCACCAGTACAATACCAAAAAATAAGTTGTTCAATCTTCACCTATATAATTTTTGTATAGTGTCTCTAATTGTTAACCTTTAGCTCTATTCCATTATAGTCTGATTTTTTTTTTTTTTTTTTTCTGGAACTGGGGATTGAACTCAGACCCTTGCGCTTGCCAGGGAAGCACTTATTCCACTGAGCCATCTCCCCAGCTCCATCCATTATAGTCTGGTAATATGAAATAAATTCTTTTTTTTTATCTGTTTAGACTTGCCTTATGGCCTAAAATATGATCTATTTTAGAGAATGTTCCATGAGCTGTTGAACAGTATATTCTGTAGTTGTCGGATATAAGAGTCTGTCAATATTAAGTCCTATTGACTTATTGTGTAATTTAACTCTGATGGATGTTGATATTTTGGATGACCTATCCACTGGTGTGAGTAGAATACTGAAGCCACCAAATACTGTTGTATTAAGTCCTACATGTACCTTTATGTTGAATACTGTTTGTTTTATGAAGTTTTATGCATATTTATTTACAACTTCACATCTTTTTGGTGGATTGTTACCAATAGATAGTGGTTTTGTCCTTTCTGATGAGTTCTGTCTTAAAGTCTGCTTTGTTGGACATGAATAAAACTATTTCTACTTTCAGATTCCAATTGCATGGAGTAGTATTTTTTGTTCTTTCACTCAGTCTGTATATCTTTGCTGGTGAGGTATGTTTCTTGCAGGCAACAAATATTAGGTCTTTTTTTTTTAAATCTGTGTAAGTCTGTGTCTTTTTTTAAAGGTTTTTTTTAAAAGTTTTTTTTTTAGGTTTTCTTTTCTTTCTTTCTTCCTTTTTTTTTTTTTAAGTTTTTTTTTTTTTTTTTTTTTTTGTTCAGGGTCTCACTACATAGCCCACATTAGTAGTGATCCTCCTGATTTCTGCCTCCCAAGTGCTGGGATTACAGGCGTGCGCCACCACGCCCGGACTCCATCAGCTTCTCAGTGCACCAGGAGGTGTGGCCGGCGCGGCATGTGGAGCCAGGGATCAACTCCTGGCCCCTTTGCTTACCTAAGCAAGCGCTCAGTCCACTGAGCTATACTGCTGGCCCTAAGTCTGTGTCTTAATTGGAGAATTATAGCAAAGTATATACTAATTTCTGTTACTGTATTGTTTTTCTAATGTTTCTCTCACAATTGTCAGTAACTTATCTACTCTTCCTTTCCTGTGCATAGGATTATTTTAAAGTATCTTTTTTTTTTTTAGAAGTTGTTTTTATTGAAGGTGAAACATCTGACATTATTATAAACGTTGTAGATTAAGTTAAAAAGCCAACATTGAAGATAATATAATTTGTTTTAAGGTGATAGCATAGATACAAGTTTTGGTGCAACATGATTTTAAGAATAAAGTATCTTTTGTGGTAGTGTCCCAAATTTTCTGATCAAGATTATGGGGCCAAAGAGGAAAGTGATCGATGATGTAGAGTGTGCCTAAGGAGAGTCACATGGGGAGAAGACACTCT
>NW_004524732.1:6529765-6540250 GCF_000260255.1 Octodon degus
GGTGGGGCTGGCACAGCATGCGGGGATCAAATCTTGGTCCCTGTGTCTAAGCAGGCACTTTAGTCTGCTGAGCTATCTGGCTGACCTGAATGTCTTTATTTTTCCTTCAGTTTTGAAGGATATCTTTGCTGGATATAGTAATCTTGTTAGAGAAGTGTTTTCTTTAGGGGCTTTCGATGACTAAAGCTTTCGATGTCACTCAATGTCCTCTTTGCCTTTAGAATTTCTGCAAAGAAGTCTTCAGTTGGTTTCATGGGTTTGATTCTTTTAAGTAGTTTAATATTTCTTTTTTGCAGCTCTCAATATATTTTTTTCCTTATTCTGTACTTTTGGCATTTTAACTATGATATTGGGAGGTTCTTTTCTGATCATGCCTCCTTGTGGGGGGGGGCTTACTATCGATCCTCCTGCCTCAGCTTCTCAGTGCTGGGATTACAGGCGTGTGCCACCATGCCTAGCTTTCTGTAATTATTTCATCTCTTTGATTAAAGAGATTTTCCATACCAATAGTCCAAACCTCAGTGCTCTCTTCAACACCTGAAATTTCTAAATTTTCCCTTCTAACTGTGTTTTCAAGTTCTTGGATGTTTTGTTCATAATTTCTAATTTTTTTATCAGTGGTTGAGTGAAGTAATTCATTAATTTTATCTTCAAGCCCTGAAATTCTGTCTTTTGTTTGAGGCATTCTATTGGTGAGGCTTTGCACTGTTTTAAAATTTGAATTATTGTGCTTTACATATCGAAGATTTCCATTTGATTCTTCAGAATCTCTCTTTGTGAATTTACTCCCTTATGTCTGCATTGTATTCTTAATTCGTTCTTGTGTTTCTCTATTGAGATCGGTGCATCTTTTGGGGTGGATCTCGCTTCCGCTCCTGTGTGAGGGCCTTCTCAGGGACCAGCCTTCTCCTGAAGGCTTTATCTCCAGTACTGCACAAGGAGGTAAAAACAAACTACAGGAACATTGTAGTTTGACAAATAAGATTTTAAATACAGTAAAAACCAATTGAAAGCAACAATTGTACCACCAATGGCAAATAGAAAAGAAAGCAGGAATAATAATATAAATTAAAAGGCTAAAATTGGGGCCGGGGAGATGGCTCAGTAGAATATGCGCTTGCCTGGCAAGCACAAGGGCCTGAGTTCAATCCCTGGTTCCACCAAAATAAATAAATAAATAAATAAATAAATTTGGATTAAAAGTGTAATAGGATGGCCAGAAGTTTGAGGCTAGCTTGGACTACACAGAAACTTTATTTAAAAATTTTCAAAATCTTTTATTTATTTATTTGGTACAGGTTCTTGCTACACACAGCTCAGACTTGTAGTGATCCTTCTGTCTCAGCCTCCCCCGCACTGGGATTAAGGCATGTACCACCACGCTCAGTTTTAGTGGCTGGCTTGGCGTGAGGCCGCCATTGCATGCAGTACCTGGGATCGAACCCCGGTCCTTGTGCTTGCCAGACAGGTGCTTACACCACAGAGCTATGTCCCCAGCCTACATAATAACTTTAAAGTCAGCCTGAACTACCTAGTGGGACCCTGTCTCAAAAAAACAAAGCAAAGCAATGATAAACCAACACTAATAAAATTGGAGGGTGTGCAGAGTGGGACAAATGAAACAAACAAAATAAAAAGGAAGATAAAAAGAAGGAGGAAATAGATTTTAAAGTCCAATTATAGGGCTGGGGATATAGCTCAGCAGCATAAGTGCCTGCCTGGCAAGCACAAGGTCCTGAGTGTGATTCCCAGTACCAAAAGAGGAAAAAAAAAGTCCAGTTAAAAGAATAAAAATATACAACAAAGTAGGTAAAAATAATAATAAAAAAACAAGAAAAAAGAAAAGAAAAGAAAAAGAAGACAAGAGAAAGGCATATATGGGGGGAGAAAATGGAATCTGCAGTTTATCCCTAAAGGGGGGGGGACAATTTGCGTTTTGTTTTTTTTTTTTTTTGGTTTTTTTTTTTACTTTTTAAAGAACCTTCTAACTAGAACTTTGTGCGATATCCTATCCTCAAACTGTTAGAAGTGCTGGTCATTTACTTGCCATTCCAGTATTTATCTTATGTTTTACTCTAGTACTTCTTTGCTATCATGAAAACTTTTTCTGAGTTCAATTGTTTGGAAACATTTAATTTTCTGAATATTGCTTAATCTTAATTTTTGTTCTAAGATTTATACTATATCTTTGACTTACAACTTATTTAAAAGACATTGTCTGATATCTTCTCCTAGTATTAGAAACTTTAAAAAGTATATTTCCATTTTCTGTTGACTTAAAAAAACCAGAGGTTTGTACCTAAAAAAAAAAAAAGAACTTTCTATTGTTTTGTAAGTGTTCTCTCTCAAAATGTCAGTTATAGTTTTATAGAGGTTTCCGTAACTATCTAGTAGCCTTTCAATGTCTTCCCGTGGAGGAATCAGTAGACCTCACGCCAGCCTCCCCCTCCACCTGTCACACAGCCCATGGGGAAGACCTTACGGCCAGTGTGGGGGATGATGATGGATAAGTGCTACTCTGAAACCACGCAGGTGGGTAAGGGCTGGGGACGCCTCTTTTCCTGGTGGTGGTGGGGGAGTGGCTGTCTCGGCCCTTGTGGCAAGCACAGCAAAGGCCCTGCATCTGGAGAGCCCAAGACAGGAATCCCAGTCACTTGTGGTTGTGTCACCTCTTCTGTCTCTCCTTGCAGAAGAGACACAGAGTCAAGAGTGAGAAGCAGCAAGCCTCGGGGGTAAGTGAAGCCTTCCCCAAAGGCCCAGCCTCCCACGCGTCTGCCGGGTCATGGTGCCTCAAGGGGGAATCCCACCAACTTAGCACAGCTCCAGGGAAAAGCAAAGGGATGTAACTCATCCCGAGGGCCTGAGCAGGAGGGCTGAGGCTTCCTGAAGCCCACTGCCCAGGTTCTACCCTCTTGACCTTCTCTGTAGGCCAGAAGCCCCAGGACAACAGGAAGACAGAACGATTCTGTCCCCAAGGAGGAGACTGACATCTCACCTCAGGGGGAAGGGCAGGTGAGGCCCACAGGGGAGGAAGCACTGCTCTGTTCTTATGGAGGAAGGGGTGGCGGAGACCCCGTAAGGTGGGTCCTAAGCCTCCACTGACACACTCCAGCCGGGCTCTTTCCTAGAAACCAAGAGTGTGTGGGGCAGGGCGTGAGCAACTGAGGTGGTGGTGGGAGTGGGGGCCTAAGCTCCACCTCCGCAGCCCAGAAGGCAGCTGACCTGGTGCGAGGAGGGAGTGGGTCTAAACCCCAGCCTTTCTTGACTTCTTATGGAGGAGGGCCTGTTTCCCTGTCCACAAACAACATAGAACTGACCCCATCTTCCTGCTGTGTCCCTCTTGTTCCATGACAGGAAAAGAAAAAGGACCATCAAGAAGTCATGGAATACTCACTGGGTAAGACTGCCAGCCCAGCCCTGCCGCAGGGGTACTGCCCTTCTCGCTCACCTCAGACACCAGCATCTCCTCCCAACCCTGCCCCTGCAGTGAGAGGCGTAAGCCCAGGTGCCTGGACCTCTTGGGGATGCTGCCTATGGCTCTAGCCTCCTCCCTGGGCATGCAGGACTCGGCTGCTCACCTAGCCAGCTGCACATAGGCGACGTAACTGTCCCAGCATTCAGAGGGCATCTGGGCCTGGGGGAAGGTCCCATCCAGTGGGGCACCCACAGGCCTCACCTGTTTGTATGTTTTAGGGGCTTCTGTGATGGAGAGCAAGGAGGAAAGGCTGTTGGGCTGGGTGCCCCAGCTCCTGAGAAAGTTCTGGCCCAGCTGGTTTCTAGCCTCTGACACCCCCAAGATGCAGAGCCATGAATGAGAAGGAATCTAATAAACTTTCAAGCTCTGCCTCTGCCCACTCGGTGCCTCCCTTCAGGGGCCCCACAGCTCCTCTACAACCACACCTGCCTGCATCCGCACATTCTCCTGACACTGCTTCCTGCCCCACACCTGTCCCCACAGTGGATGCCCTGCACTGGCCAGCGCAGGCCCTGGTAACCCTCTGACTCAGTACCAGGAGGCAGACCACAGCCTGGCGTGCTGCAACTAGAGAGCTTCCTGTCCCAAGGGCACTTACTAAAGTGGCTACAGAGACCCTACTGTGATACTGCAGGGTCTTCTGGGAGAAGTGGCCATGGTTACTTCTGCTCTGAGTGTCTGGAGTTCTCTGTCCCAGGCTTTTGCATGAAGAGGGATGTGGATGGTCTTTAGTCCCCCTTGGGTGCTGTTGCCATGCGCAGTTCAGAAGAGCCACTGAAGGATGGGTGTAGAGATGGGAGAAGCAGTCCCCGCCCTGTGGCAGACAGATGCTAGGCCAGAAGGAAAACAGACCCAGAAGTCAGAGGAGGAAGACAGGTGTTGACATTCACCTGTGCAAACTTCTCAGTGGCCAAAGGGGCATCAAGAAGCCCAGGGAGGAAGGGATGACCCCGGGCTGTGCAGTGTAACAGAGTGAGGACTAGGAGCAGGGTCTCTATCTCTGCAGCCCCCATCGCTTACCTCTCTTCTGCATGCCTACTGTCACATGGGTCCAGGGTTGAGCGCTTTCCCTAGGACCCTGCAGCCTCATCCCCAACCTGGCCTGCAGCCCCAACAAGTGTCCTCCAACTGTAGCTGGGCCCGAGAAGCAACTCCACAGTGCAAGAGGCCTGGACAGCCAGGCAGTGAGAGCCATCTGGCCTTCTAGTGCCGCAGGGAGGTGGTGCAACAGCAGGCAGAGACAACATCCAGCATGTGGAGGCAGATTTATTCATGTCAATAGCACTGATCGGGATCACGCCCAGAATATCAGGCCCAGTCTCCAGGTGGTCTAGGGCTTATATGGGATAAGCAAGCAGGAAGTACAGAGGCAGGGTGGCTTATCAGTGGGGGACTGATTTATACAATGTGCATCCTTAGAAACCAGCTGTTTCTAAGAGAAAGGAGCACCTAGAACCGGAACAGGAACTGCTATGTGGGCCACCAAGAAGCTGAAGTATAGGGGTGGGGGTTCTACTACAGTGGCTCCCTCTCGGGCTCACTCTAGGCCTTTTTCCCTGAAAACTTCTGGCACCAGATGACACAGCTATGCTGTCAGTCCCCACACACCACGCCCTGCCTTCCTGATTTCTCTGTGTCTTCAGGGAGAAGTCTGGTTACAGATGTGCTGCCTGGCTGGCTGGGCACGGCTCCCTGCATTACAGGAACTGCAGCCGCAGCTGGAACTGAAGCCAGGGCCTCCAGCTGGAGTCCGGCTGTCCCCCACCCACCCAGGCAACCCAGGCCTGCTGGGAGGCCACATCCTGGGGCCCAGTGGTCAGCTAATGCAAGAAGCCAAACTCTTCCAACAATCCTGTGCAATGGACAGAGCAGACCAAGAGCTGGGAACGACAGTGAGACCTATTTTATAGATTCCAGCCAGAGAACGAACTGCTAAATTACCATGGCCCTGATTCAACATGGCTGAAGCCCAAAACAATAGCTTATCTTCCCAGAGGCCACCTCCTCCTCCTTCTCCACCCCAGATACAATTTCCTTTCACTTTTCCCAGGCCACAGGGGAGCCCCATTCAGCTCCTTAGGTGTCTCTGAGCCTGCCTCTCAAACTCCCGCCCCTAGCGAACGTGCATAAAGTCTCAGTCTTCCACTGTCTCAGGTCAGAGGATCCCCCGCACCCCTCCTTGGATTCTCTCTGTGTTTTCAGAGTCAATAAAGGCCTCTTTTATCTTTCCTGTCTCTTTACTGCATCACAGAAAAACCTAACACTATTGTCTTAATTTTCTTTCTTTCTTTTTTTTTTTTTTGCGGAACCAGGGATTGAACTCAGGCCCTTGTGCTTGACAAGGAAGCACTTATTCCACTGAGCCATCTCCCTGGCCACTATTGTCTTAATTTTGTAATCTTCTAAGAATCAGGCGACAGACCACCAGCTCCAAGTGTTTACAAAGAGTCACTGATACCAAAGCCCAGTTCTCTGTTTCTCCTCTGAGCACTGGGAGTGTAGTCTACTCTGGCCAGTGCCTAATCTTTGTCTTGTTTGCTCTGTAAAAAAGATATGAGATTTTTTTTTTTTTTTTTTTTTAAACCAGGGATTGAACTCAGGCCCTTGTTATGAGATTTTTTTTGAACCGGAGATTGAACTCAGGCCCTTGTGCTTGCCAGGCAAGCACTTATTCTACTGAGCTATCTCCCCGGCCCTCCTATGGGATTTTTTTCTAAGAAAAGCAAATAAAGTACAGAAGTAAATTTTTAACTGCCAGTGCTTCTTTTAGAGTTAGCATAACAGATTGCATTTTAATTCACTATCCCCTTTGCCCTTTGTTTAAAAACTCTTTTAAATGTAGCAATCATGAAGTTACAAACTTTAACCCAGAAAAAAGACCAGTATTACCTGTGTTTTTTTCAGTAAAGAACAGAAGAAGCAGGGAGGATGACGTGTTCCTGGGGAGGCTGCTGGGGTCCTGAGCCAGCAGGGTAGAGCTGGCCAAAGGGCTCACTGTATGTCCGGGTTGCAGCTGGGTGGGAGCTGGGCCTTGGTGTCTCCTCTAACGGTGCTGTGCGCACAGCTGGTAGGGGGATGGGGTCACCAGGGCACCAAAGGGTGCATGGTCGCTGGGCCGGGGCTGCCCCTCCGGCACCGAGAAACTGAAGCGCTGCAGCAGGCAGGTGAAGAAGAGGAAGAGCTCCATGCGGGCCAGGGGCTCCCCGAGGCATGCGCGGCGGCCTGTGGGTGGGGACGGGGCTCAGTCAGCCTGGGGTCTAGACCTTGCCTCCAAGGCACCCTGTAAAAGGGACAGGAAGCCAGACAGCTGGCAGGCACCTGCTGAGAACGGCATGAAGGCCTCGTGCTTCACAAAGCGGCCTTCGGCATCCAGGAAGTGTTGTGGGTGGAAGTGGAAGGGCTTCTCCCAGACAGTCTCATCCTTCAGCACAGATGACAGGTTGGTGATGAGCGTGGTCCCCTGGCAGGAAACGCATGCGTGAAGGTGGGGACTCAGAACCCTGCTGCTAAATCCTCCTCAGCACACTCTACCTGGCTCAACCCGGACCCTTTCAATTAACCATGAACTCTAGAAACTTCTCAGAACCCTCTCAGGTTCCCACAGAAGGGCCTGGTACTAGGCTCCCCGGGGTGCTCACGTTGCCATGTCTTTGTGTGTGCTGTCTCCTCCAACACCGTGCAACTTGTTTTAGCTTTTATTTTACCACTCCAGAGCCTCAGTGGGGACAGGGAGGCACTGTCTGTGCTCAGCATCACACAGCCCACGTGGGCCTGGCAGCAACGATGGAGCCCATGACTGGGTGGCCTGGGCACACCTGGCCTTATCTGGATGTGGCCATGCTGGGAAAGGTGGGCTCCATACCTACCTTGGGGATGACGAAGCCCTGCACCTCAACATCACAGGACGTCATGTGGGGAAAACCCAATGGAGCGATGTCCGCAAAGCGCTGCACCTCGTGAACCACGGCGTTGGTGAAGGGCATGCGGGCCTGGTCCGCCATCTCTGGGCGCCGCCCCTGCCCTATCACCTCATCGATCTCCTGCTGGACACGGCCTGCACAGACACGCATGCCCATAGCAGATCAGTCCTGAGGCTGTGGCCTGAACCTCTCCACCCCTCTTTTAAGGGCTGTGACCAGGTGAGGAGGGCGTGACACTTTCATGGTCCTAGAAACTTCCATGGTTTCCATGAACTCAAGTTGGAGACCCTGTGGCTCCTTTTCCTCCCTCATTCTCCCACCCAGCCCCAGCTGGGCTCACGCTGCACATCCGGGTGCAGGATCATGAGCAGCAGGGCCCAGGCCAGCGTGGTCGAGGTGGTCACCATCCCTGCCGTGAACAGGTCAGCCACAACCAGGCGCAGGTTCTCATCAGTGAAGCTGCTCTCAGGGTTTCCCTTGGCCTGGGCCAGGCAGAAAAGATGGGCTCAGGGGAAAGAGGGAGGAAGGCCCTAATGGACCCCTGTTCTGCACCCCTCAGCCCAGATGCTGGGTCACTGAAAGGTGCCCAGTTTCCACCTCGTCTTCACACCTCATGGGATCCCCAGTTCAGACCCCAATCCCTTCTCTCACAGCTGCCCCTCACCTTCTCCACCTCAGTCAGGAAGGTATCAGTTAGGTCTCTGGATGGCTGCGTTGGGTCCCAGCTCATCCTGTGCTCGGCCAGCAACTCATCCAGCAGGTCCATGAAGGCCTTCTGCCCAGGGAAGACCTTGCCTGGCAGCCCTGGGATGCGCAGGAGCATGGGGACTGCATTCAGCACCTGTGACAGCACAGAGGAGGTCTGGACTTTCCTGAGGTAAATGCTCACTGGACCAGCTGCAGGTGCCAGCTTCCTCTGGAGCTGGCTCCCTCCCCAGTGCCAGCCTCTCCACTTGCTTCTGGTGTGGGCTGCCACATGTGCCATCCCACCACTGCAATCTCCTGAGCTTTGTGGCTCCCAACGTGAACAGGAGGTACAGACTCTGCCCTCTCTGGAATCCAGACCCTGGGCCACCTCTCCCATGACTGTTGGCTGCCATTTGCCACCTCCAGCCCTTTCCTCCAGCAGTAGCCTCTCCCAGAATGCCCCTCTTCCCATCGTCCCTGCATGCAAATCCTCTGCACCCTGCACCTGGGGCACAATGCCAGAATCTTCCTTCATGGTGTCCTCCAGCAGTCTCAGCAACCTGCCCAGGCGCAGGTCCTCATACTCGAAGCGACATGCGTAGATGAGGGAGGCGATCACATTGCATGTGGCTTTGTTCAGGAGGTCGCTGGGGCTAAAGGGGCGTCCTGAGAACAGGGATGTGGGGCAGAGGGTGACCAAGTCCCTATCACAGTCTGCCTCCCCCATCCCTTCTTCTGACCATTCCTTGTGTCCCTCACCCATCACCCACCATCCTGGGTGGCGAAAGCATCACAGAGGCAGGCGGCCTCTTCGGTCACCCACTGCTCCAGCGACTTCTTGCCCAGGCCGAGGTTGCGCAGGGTGGACACAGAAAAGCGCCGTAGCTCACGCCAGGTAGGCCCATAGTGTGCAAGGATCACTCCTGGGGCAGGTGGGCACTGGGGCTTAAGATTTTTGCCCCCATCCTTTCTTACCCACCCTCCCCACTCCCAGCCCAGGATCCCTTTTACCTACCTTTGTAGCCTGCATTGGCTGGCTTTTCCCTGACCCCACTGTCTTCCCCATCAGATCCTGGATAACCTATGACTTTTATTTCCAGGTCCCATGACCCTTCCCACCTCCACTTCTCTCTCTGCCTCTACTTTCATTTACCTTGGGGCTGGGGAGATGGCTCAGTAGAATAAGCACTTCCCTGGCAAGCGCAAGGGCCTGAGTTTAGTCCCCAGTTCCGCAAAAACCAAAAAATACACCTCTCTCATTTACCCTGAGAGTGCTGCCCAATGCCCAGGTGCTCATAGATGGGCATCGGTGGCCGGTCTGCAGTGTCCTCGCTGTGGTTCACTAGCGCCTCACGCACAGCCACCAGCCCATTGAGCACAACCACTGGAGTCCAGGCCAGCTGCAGACTGAACACGTCCCCAAAGCGGCCCCGTAGCTGCAGGCAAAAGGTCAGTGCATTTGTCAGGCCAGGTCTGGACCCATGCAGAGCTGGCGGTCTCCATTGTTCGAGGCTAGGGGAAGTGTGTAGTGAACCAGGTGCGAAGAAGAGACCTGGTATCTCAGGCGTCAGGAGGCTGGGGCTCAGGTCCTCTATGGGGGAGGAGCTCACTTTGGATCAGACAGGCCAGCTCTTCCAACTAATCTCCAGAAATCAGTAAGGGGCCCATTAGCCTTCTATTTCACAGATGAGGAAATTCTAGTTCACACAGTGAGCCATGAGGCCCTTGCGCCATGGCTTCACAGCACTAACATGCATCTCTGCACCTCTCTTGGCCTCAGGTCCCAACGGAATGCTGCTCAGGACACCGGTTCTGTCCCTCATTCCTAAGACAGTTCCTCCGATGGCATCAGCAGGGACTTGGGGCCTATGTAATTTCTGCTCTACCTAACTGGGTCCAGAATCTGCTGCCATATCTCACTTTACCTCCTGGCCATGTGCCCCTAGAAAGTTCAAAGTGTCCCTAGGCTTGAAGCATCCTCCCTAGGGAAGCCTTCAGCCTGCTGCTGCTTCTCAGGGTCCCTGTGTAGCCTGTGGCTTCCCCACCAGCCACTGCCAGCTTTGTTGTGTGTATGTCCCTGCCACCATTGCTGCTGTGTGACCCCAACTCCCTCACCTTTCGGCAGCAGTCCAGCATGTTCTGGAAGTCCACCTGCAGCAGGTTGCCCAGCCCGGGCACTGGCATAGGGCCTGGCGGGTAGCGAGCAGCCCAGCGTTGGCGCCGGTGCATCAGGTCCACCAGGAGCAGGAAGACAGCCACGACCATGGCCACAGGCAACAGCGCATCCCCGGTCAGCAGCCCCATGAAAACCACTGGGCTCCTCTGGACACACGCAGGCTAGCACCACTCCAGGGACCTATAGTCAAGAGGACATGTCTGTCACACCTTGTGGAGGACCACCTG
>NW_004524732.1:6540695-6561146 GCF_000260255.1 Octodon degus
ATAATGCAGATTACTCTCTCTGCATATCCTCTCTGCATATGGCAGAGGTAAATGTAGGCCACCCACCTAGCTCAGCTCATAGTAGTCTCTTTCCCACAGTTCTCAGTCAATCCTCAAGTCACTCCCCCACTGAATAAAACTGGGTGAGGCCCTGCGTCGCTCTCTTGGTTCCAGAAAGCCATCTTCATGGCTGGACTTAAGAGCCCCTTGACTCCCCAATGATTGAAGATATAATTTAGTGTCTTTATTTTCGCCGTGGGTTGCATTGTAAGTGGTAGATTGGAATCAATTTGATGGGATTCCAATAACGTAACTTTGGGATTACAAATATTGGCTTCTTGGATAGAGACGAGGACCTGGAAGTATCTCCTACAACACCTGGCACAGCCCCTCTGCTCACAGAGGGTAGAGGGAAGGGACAGCGCAGGGCAGATCTAGCAGTCGCCTAGGTGCTGACCTTGGGGCATCGAGGGTGGTGGTGATGATGGATGGAGAGCTGTCCCAGTCTCTCCCTCATACTCCACAGCCAGAAGCATAGTGTGATGTGACCCTACCCACCGCCTCTCCCATGAAGCCCACTCCCCACTGTGGCACATATGTTATCCACAGAGTGCTTGCCCTTCTCCCGCCCCACCTGCTTGTTCCTTGGGGCCTTTGCCACCTGTCTCTGTGGGAGGCCCTGGTGATGAGGGGGAGCAGAGCTGAGGCTCTCCACCAGTCTTATCCATGTCTGCAGTTAGGCAGTTACTATAACAAAGTACCCAAGACCAGCAACTTTATACACAAGGCATTTATTTGGGCTTTTGGTATTGGAGTTTAAGGGCTTCTATCTGGTAAAGGTGCTCTTGCTGGCAGAGTCCTGATGTGTCACATGGCAGGAGACAGGGAACCTGTGTGTACATGGCAGCCTCTGCGTTCTCACCTCTGAGGTTATTAGAAGTCAATACTAACATTATTTACAATCTTATGTCCACAAACAGCTGCTTCCTTGTTGCTCCTTTAAAATTCTGCCTTTTGACAACTATTTTCAGTGGTGTTGCTCTCTTGGAGTTTATCCTGCTTGGCATCTCTTGAACCTCTCACATATTTTATCACAGCTAAAGGATTTCACCAGGCATCGGAGGGTACCTGGTTCTGGGAAAAGGTTTCTCCCAAGGAAGGACTCATAAAGCTCACTTGGTTTTACATTTAACATGCAGGAAGACCCAGAGGATGGAGCCCTCCAGTGAACGGATCCAGTAAACTCAAGTAGCCATTTCTAATGGCCTAGTGCCTTCTCTCAGCACCTTAGAAGCTGCCCAAACTCCATCGGCCTGCATTCATACTTTTTCCTGACAGCTTCAGGGACACTACTTGACCTTAGTGAAGGAAGGCCTGTCACCTTAGTGGATACTATGCAGTGGCCCATAGGGCCCTGGTGGCCTTCTGACTCAGTGTCAGGTGGCAGATCACGGTCCCAGGAATGCTATGAGCTGGGGAGGCCCCTGCCCTGAGGAGATTTAAGAAAATGCTGAAGCAGTTGTGCTGGCACAAATGTGAGCCTGGCCTGGGCAACTTAGCAACTTAAAATGTTTCATTTTTCTTAAAAGGCTGGGGATGTAGCTCTGTGAAAAGCCCTGGGTTCCATTCTTAGTGCAAAACAATGCAAAGCAAAGCAAAGCAGAGGTGAGGCCTTAGAATACTCTGAGTATCTAGGGTTGTTTGTCCTGAGATGTTCCCTAAGTACTGCCAGAAGTGGGTATCTTCATGGTCAGTGGGTAACCTTGAGCACTGTCCACTTGCGCAGCCCAGAACAGTCATTGTGAGGGTAAGGATAGAAGGAAGACAGCAGTTGGTGCCACTAGTGTTGTCTTTAGCAAGGTTCACAGGACCAACTTGGGACAGAAAGAAGGGATGCAGGAGCCATCTGGTGTGACCAGCTCTTGAGTAGAAAGGGAAACAGAAGCACAGGGTGAGACAGATAAGCCCAGGTCACACAGTACCATGGCAGAGAAGGTCTAGAATCAAGGTCTCGCCTATGAGCTGCCCTCTCCACAGCCCTCAGCTGACTCCTTTCCCTAGGGTGGGACTGTAGCCCTCAGACCTATTTGCTGTATCTGCCCAACCCTGTGGGACCTGCAATCAAGTCAGTCATTTGGAGGATGTTACCCAGGGCTGGAGCCCAGACAAGTATCCTGTGGCTCCAGCAGGGTCTGCATTCAGCTTCACACTGTTAGAGAGGCCTGGATCCTGCATCCCTGAGGGGCTGGGACAGGACTCCAATCATACTTGCAGGTTACTGAGAGGCTTAGGGAAGTGGTTCCCTCTGAGCTCCATCAGCTGGCCTCCAGTGGGTTGAGCTCAGTACATGGCCTGTATGCATCCAGGCTAAGTGAGCCCCTGAGTGCTGAAAAGCAAACTCAGGCCATTTGGGATGCAAATCCTGTATCTCACAAAGAATGACTCAGAGGAACAGGGGAGATGGCTCAGTACAATAAGTGCTTCCCTGGCAAGTGCAAGGACCTGAGTTCAATCCCCGGTTCCGAAAAAAAAAAAAGAATGACTCAGACTGTGCCTAGTTCCTGGGATATTCCTGCATGCACTGGGATCATCCTGCCTCGTAAGTCTATTTTTGTACCTATTTAGAACTGAACTCAGCACTTTGCACTTGCCAGGCAGGCACTTGTGCTGCTGAGCTATATCTCTGGCCCTCATAACAGTCTTAGTATTCAAGTCTCAGTTCATGCCAAATAGGTCATCAAATAGGTCATGCTAGCAATGCGATCTATGGTTTGGTCACTGGGTCTGGATGAATTATTTTGACCTCTAAGGGTGCTGAAGGCTCAGTACTGTCAGCCACAGTGGCGCTCCACACCTGTAAGGTCAAACTCAAATATAATTTGTGGACATCATGGATGAGCTGGTGCTCTGTGACTGGACATACTCCATCCATTTTCACACATGATGCTGGGAGCTAAGCGCTGCCTATATGACTGCACTGGAAGAGGACACACAGAGCCCTGTGCTATCTCTCCAGGACTCTCCCCTGGGCCCTAGAGAGCCTTAATGGCTTCCTGCCTGGTGATGTCACCTCTTGCTCCTGCACCGACTCTTGCCTGTGTGACCATATCCACTATGAGGTTCTCATGGGAGTCAAGATGATGGTGACACCACGTCCTTGAACTTCCAGGACTAGAAAGTAGCCAGTTGCAGAAAAGCAAACCAACCAAACAACCAGGCACCTATGGACTGAATGCCGCCTCAAAACTCATGTTGGGATTTCTCAGTATGAAAATGTTAGGTTGGACTTAAGGTGGGGGAGCAGCTCAGTTTTCGAACACTTTCCTAGCACTCATGAGGACCCAGATCAAACCCAAATACTACAAATACCACAAAAATCTCAGCAGTCCTGTATGAGCTAGGCATAGTAACATACACGTACAAAACTCAACTACTTGGGAGGCTGAGGCAGGAAGAACACAAGTCTGAGGCCAGCCTGGGTGTCTCAATAAAGGGGGTCTGGTTATTGCTAGAGGTAGGGAACTCCAAGAGTTCTCATGCCATCTTCCACAGGGACAGGTGTTTTTCTGGGAAATCTGACTGGGGTCAGAGAAAAATGGGTTACCATGTGGCTGCTCTCCTGGCAAAGGACATAAGCACATAAACTTATGGGGAACCTGAATTTGGCCACCTTGGAGGACAGAAGTTACGTCCTGGCCCAGGCCACACAGGAATCTGAGCACCGAGCAGTGGGTACCTTAGGCTCTGGCTCCTGAGCAAGGCAGGATTCCTCACTTTAGAGCAGGGGTATTCAACCTTCAGGCTTGTGCAGGCCCAGTGAGTGAAGAAGTGCTACCATGGGCTGCATGGAAATATATAATGCATTTAATGGGCATATGTAATCAGATTTTCTTTATTTTTACTATTTTAATATGTTAAAAGGGTAGCATTAAAAAAAATCTAGACTTTTAACTTCATTTTTGTAAAACAAATGCATTGATGTCTGGGTCAGTACAAATGGCAGCAAGTCCTGAGGACCTCTCAAGTGCTTACCATACATTTTCTTTTGTATTTTAGGGAAGGGTCTACAGGGTGTTCAGGGTCTCACTACAAGATCGGACTCATAGGGATCCGCCTGTTTACAGCATCCCAAGAGCTCGGATTCCAGGTGTGTGCCACCACGCTCAATCTCAGGTGCCATCTCAGCGGACACCGGGGGGGAAGCCGGCAAAGCAACCCGGGGAACAAAACCCCAACCCCTGCACCTGCTTGCAGGCGCTTTAATCTGCTGAGCTATTTGGCCAGCCCTTTTGCCATACATTTTCTGATCTTTTCATTCTCCATGTGTTTCATTTCTCCAGTTGTTCATAAATGTTCATACAGCCAATAAGCAATGACACCAATAAGGTATGACAGGGGAGGGAGACATGACGTCAAATGAGGGCTATTTCTCTCTGCCGAGAGGTCTTTGTGCTAGGAAGGGACAGGAATATCTGGTTGTAACTGTATACACTCTGAAAATAATGAACCATTTATTTTTCTAGGGTTAGTGATGTACAAGTAATTATAACATTAAGTCTCTGATACATTTTTGTACTTCCTATGCCACAGCTGCTAAAAAACTACACTGATTACTTTACAAAAGAACACCACAAGGTCAAGTTTAACAATTAAATAAGGATACTTACATGTCTGTCTCTTCATTTACTCATCTATTTCTCTCTTTATGATACTGGGGATTGAACCCAGGGCCTTTGCACTGAACTACACAACCAGCCCACTTATTTCTCCCTATATTTATTTTGAGACAGGGTCTCACCAAGTTGCTAAGTTGCCCAGCTGGACTGGAACTTCCTGTCCTGCTTCAACCTCTACAGGGTGCACGGCTGTGCCTGGTGTATATGTGCCTCATGACAATAAATACTCATCTGTCCAGGGACACACAGGTGTGGTGGATGGAAAGGCTATTAACAGAAATCATTTGTTTGCTTGCCAAGTCCTGGCAGGCCATGTATCACCTGATGCACATGGGTTTTGATTCCCCTGAGTGAAGAGCAGACACAGGAAACGGTCAGCACTGCACTGGGTCCTCCTCTACAGTGTCCTGCCATGGGCTCTGAAGTTGTGCTTAATTACTGGGCCACTGAGTCATTAAAAATATGGCTAACAACCACATAATAATGTTAAAAGTTTATGAACTTGTGAGGCTATATTTCTAGCTGTCCAGGTTCCCATGGGCCCCCTAGGGTATATGTTGAATATACCTGCTGTAGCTGATGATACAGATTCATTTTTAAAACTTGTAAATATTTTTAAATTTTTTCTTTATTTTGAGATGGAGTCTTGCTATATCATCCAGGCTCTTGCTGTACTGTCCATATTCTCCTGCCTCAGCTTCTGCAATAGCTGCAATTATAGGCACGAGCCACAATGTCTGGCTCCTGAGAAAGGTTTTTATTTTTTATTTTTTATTTTTGGCAGAACCGGGGATTGAACTCAGGCCTGTGTGCTTGCCAGGCAAGCACTTATTCTACTGAGCCATCTCCCCAGCCCCAGAAAGGTGGTTTTGTTGTGTTGTGTTGTGCTGTGCTGTGCTGTGCTGTGCTGTGCTGTGCTGTGCTGTGAATTAAACCCAAGGCCTTGCATATGCTAGGAAAGTGCTCTAGCACTGAACTACATCCCTACTTTGGAAGAGACAGTTTTATTCTGCAGAGCCATCACAATCCATTTCCTTTTCTCTTGTTTCATGTAACTACCTGTTTGAAAAGACTTCAGTTCTTAAATCCTTACTTCAGCTCACATTTACTAGATTTTATATGGAAGGCACTTTCCTCCATATTTTTTCTATTTGAACCCAGGGCCTCTGCATACCCACAGCCCATTTATTGTTTTGAGACAAGGTCTCACCACATTGCTCAGGCCTGGCTCAAACTTATGCTCCTTCTGCCTCAGTCTCCCACAGTTCTAGGATCAGAGGGGTGCACCTCCTTGCCCAGAAATTCACTGTCACCTTAGTCCTTGCCCTCAGGGAACTGCAGATCTACCTGGGAAGCCAAGTCACCCTTGAGAACAACTTACAAAAAATACAGCAAAACCCAGCAGAGCCCCATGAGGCTCTATGACAGCAGAAGCGCTAGCAGAGACGAGGGGAGGAGGGTAGACTGTGCACAGGGAGCTTCATGGCCTCACAGTGGGACAGACAGTGCTTTCTAGGCCTGGGCAGTGGTCACTCAAGTCACAAGGAATTAGCAGTTTGTGCTCACAGACTCAGCACCCCTGCCAGGCCCACAGGTCATGTTTGGGACCAATTTCTCCACAGAACCAAGCAGCACTGAAATATGGGCTGCCCTGGAGGACAAGCATCTCAGTGCAGTTCCCCACCCTACCAGCTGCTTTTTAGTTCTGCACTGCTCACTCACCAAACTGGAGGCCCAGAGGTATCCCAGACTTTTCCCTTCCTCTTAAGCCTTAACTAGTCACAGGTCCTAGTTAAAGGCTCAAAAAGCTCTCAGATCCACTATCTCATCTAATTAATGGTCAACATTTTAGAAGAAAGGTCTGGCCTCTGACTCTTGGGCCAGCCCTAACATTGCCTGCTCTGGTCCCACCTGAACTATATACACACTGCCAATGTGGGAGGGCTGGCATTAACTTTAGGAAACTTCCTGTGCTACTCCTAACCCAAAGTCCACTTCCATAGCCCCTTGGTCAGAACATGGCCATCATAAGGGGACAGTCCTTGGCTTTCTCATGAAAGAGCCCTTGTTTATGGCCAAAAATCCAGACAGAAAAGACTCTTGTTTGAGTTGGGCAGCGAGCCTTTCTCCCTCCAACTCCTATTATTTCAGGACAGCTGGGTATGCAGCCTACTGTGAATGATTTGGCAGCCATGGGTGAGTCACTTAGCTTGGCTTCACTCTCAACTGGGGGACAACTATCCTGTCCCTGGAGGACAGGTGAGAATTGGCCAAACAGGCTCAAATTAGTGTGGGCTTTATTCCTGTCTCCCCAGTTGGTGGAGCTCTTGTTCTAGTGCCTTTTTTTTTTTTGTTGCCAGGATGGGGATGGGGGTGGGGGTGGGGTAGCAGGTACTGGGTAATCACATTCAGGACCTTGCGGAAGGCACTTGTGTTGCTGAGCTATCTCCCCAGCTTGGAGCTTTTCTTTTTAACCCAGTTCACTTTCTTTTTGAAATCAGAGAGGATAGAATTGTCCAGTGCCACCCACTGCAATTCTTACTTTCTGCTTCACTTCCACCTGCCCTGGCCTGTTTCTCCTTGAAAGAGAAACCCAAATACAGGGACTCGGTTTACACTCAGGTGGCATGAACATGTACCGAACACATTCCCATCAAGCGCACTCACAGTTTGTGCTGAACCGTTATGACATCTCCTTGTGGGTACAATGCAGGGCACGGATCCCCATGGACACACAAAGCAGGGCTCACAGCACCCACAAATCAGGAACCCCACAAAGGTGATACGAACCATTTATGAAAAAAATGACCTAATACTACCAAAATGACAGTAAAAGCACATTCTGGAGCTTTGAACAGTTTTCTGACAGTGGGGATGAATTTCTGCACAGCCTGTCTCCTCTCCCTTTCAGACAACTAAATAGGGTGTCTAGTAGCAATGGAAGAAAGCAAGTACACTCTGGGAGTCAAAGAAACAAGGAATTAATCAGCACCGTGACCGCCAACTGTGCTATGCAATCTTGTTTCCCTAAGCAAAGAAATTGCACACAAAACCAGCACGTTCCAACTGGGCAAATGTAAAATATAAAGAAATGACACTGAGAAGGTGGGCTGAGGACGCACTTCAGTTACTACAACTAACTGGCCTGCAAGCCCATTCCGTTTACTCTCTCTCCAAACAGTCTGTCCCTGAAGTATCACACAAGCCATGCCTGTGCTCTCCCAGTAAGGCCACAACGCTGGTATGGTGGGTGGACAGAACTGTGACAAAGTACAGTAACTGTTGAGTGTACATTCCAGCTGGGGTCTGTCAGCATTCACTGCAAAATTCCTGTTCAGTCACTGTAAGTTTCCAGATGTTTTAATTGCTCTGAATAAAACGGGTGGAGGAGTGTACTTTGGGGATGGCCAGCGACACCTTTTCCTGGGAGGGCAGAAGACAAGCAGAGCTGTCATCCTTTCCTCACAAACAAGCATCAACGAAAGACAGACATGGAGCAAGGCGCCAAGGAGAGAAGCCCCATTTGCCAGACACTGCCTGCCCGCATCACGCCCCTTGCCCCGGTGCCCACCCTCCTCGCCCTGGGACAGAGGTCCTCACTTCCAGGCCAGCCGGAGAAGCACCTGAGGGTCTTAGTGAACACAGCTTTTCTGCCTGCAATCCATCACTTTCAAACCAGGACTTCGGAGTGCTGTGCCCAAACAGTGCCCCGGTGGCTCTGGCGTCCTAGGCTCTCACGGTGACAAATATTTGCCACTCACTCCACCTTCCCCGACATCTGCTGAGCGGCCCTGGCACCCTGGAGCCGGGAAGCCCGGCCCGAGGCTGTGACAGCGGGACCACCAGGGTCCCCGCGGGGCTGGCGGCCTGCTGAGCTCGGGGAGCCTCCTCCGCCCTTCTCTAGGCATCAGAGCCTGGCCCTCCTTCCGCAGCCTTCCTGACAGAAAACGCGGGGCCGGGGAACCCCACCCGACCCAGACCCAAGCGCGGGACGCCTTAAGGCACTGAGCAGGCCGAAGCCGCAGCCCCACGTCTCGCGCACTCAGGGTGACAATCTGGGTCGCCTTTTACCTGGAGGACGGCTACCAGTGATTGAAGCTGCCGAGTGAGCTGAGGAGGAGCCCCCCCCAACGGAAAGGGGGGGGAAAAAACGAACACCCCCAGCACCTCAGGCGCTTTGAGTTTATTTGTGAGCCCAGAGGTCCCTGGGGCCCGCAAGGGCTTCTGGGACTTGTAGTCCACCAGGGTGGACTGAGGGGCCCCACCCCCCACTCTCCAGAATTTGTTTTAGTCCTGGTTTAGAGGGGAAAAGATTTAAAACAGGACATACAATTTGTGGGATTATTTTATAACATTCACTCAAAGAGTCAAATGCAAAGAAGTGTGGGAGAGCTTTCCACACACAAGAGAGCAGAAGAATCCAGCTGAGGGCCTGGATCTCTCGGCAATGTCCTGCCCAAGTCCAGCTGAAGACCTAGAGCCTATAGCAACATCCTCCACAAGTCCAATTGGAGACCAAGAGCCCACAACAATGTCTCGTGTAAGTCTCTTTCAAGGCTCTGCACGGGGAAGTCCCAAAGGTCAATGATAGAATGCTGTATGGTATAAATCGGAGCCGAAAGAAACGAGGGGAAGACTGGATCAATGTAGCTTCAAAGGTCTCATTGAGATTAGTCTCTCTAAGTGAGCCCCGAGCCACCGAAAACTTTCACATTCATTTATTTATTGATTTATTTATTTAGTATTTTAGTACAGGGTCTACAGGGTCTCACTACGTAGATCGGACTTTTAGTGATTATCTTGTTTTCAGCCTCCCAAGTGCTGGGATTGCAGTCTCAGCGCGCCTGGTGGACAGGGCCAGCCGGCACCTCAGGCATGGAACCCCTGCAGCAGCACCTGCCTAAGAAGGTGCTTTAGTCCCTTTCATATTTATTGAAGGCTAAAGGCAGGCTAAGGAATGTGCATAAGTACTTTTATGAACACAAACTACTCTATTGCCTTCAGGCATTTACCCTACTCTAAGTTTACAATGCTGGCTGTAACATCCCAAGCAACGGATCAAAGAACAGACAGGGTACCAGCAGGAAAAGCGGCTATCTGCAGCTTTGTATCCATCCCAGCTTGCTGGAAGTTACAAGAGAGACGACGGTTCTCCTCGGGCTCTGTTTATTGCTCTTTGCTGTTGCGGGACATTTGACTTCTGTCTCATACCTATATTTCTATAGTAGAAACTAGAAAGTCTGTGCCGATGGGATGAAGGATCTGCACCAGTAGACTGGGGGATCTCATTGTCAAAGCAAGGACCAGAGCTCCTCTGAAAAAAACTGCAGCCATCCTCAGTGGCAGCGAGGACCTGCGCTCCTCCTAGGATAAGAACAGCTGAGTTCATATCAGTAAAGCCAGCAAGAGAAGTTTCTCCAGGAGAGTTAACAGCACACCATCTTCCCCACTGTCCTTTTATGCTGTTGGCAACAATCCTCAGGTGGGCCTTCCACACCCAGCACCGCACTGATTCAGTTCAGCTGGGTGTTACAAGTTGCCCATTAGTAATCCACCACCATGCAGTCAGTCCACCTTCTCAAAGCCTCTAGAAATGGTCTTTAATCCGCTCAGAAACTTCTAGGACTGGAAATGGGTGAGGACGCCCTCAGAAGCACTAATTCTAGGTGTCTTCTAGTAGAAATTTTGGATCTTTTATGTAAAGGATCATGTGCAAATAATGATAATTTGACTTCTTCCCAGCCCATACATATCCCTTTTAATTTCTTTCTCTTGCCTGTGGTAGCTTTTTTCAGGTGCCCGGTGCAGCAGAGAAACTGGCAAAAGGAAGGACAGAAAGGGGATTTCTTCTTTTTGAGGACATGGAGAGAATTTGGGGAAGATAAGAAATTCTCTCTATTGGAGCAAAGAGAGGCTGGGGTTTCTATGGCCTTTTGCAGGGGGGGTGTTTGAGGGGAGAGGTTACGTATACCTGAGGAAACTGATTGGGGGCTTCCTGAGGCAGCGGGAAGAGTGGAAGGAAATTGTATCCTAGACTGAGCTGGAGAAGTGGGGGGTGGTCCTGGGAAGATGGGCTTTTGTTTTAAGGGCTTCAGCCATATTCGATGACCACCATGATGATTTCAGCAATTCCTACTGGGGCCAGAGCCTGTCAGCCTAGTTGCTGTAATATTTCAAGTACAGTGGCAGGAGTGGTGATAGTATTTTTGTCTTGATCTTGGAAAATATTTTAGCTTTTCCTCATTTAATATGATGATGCTGGCAGTATCAAATAACATCCTTTTGGACCGATTTTCTTCAGAGTTTTTATTATAAATGAACATTGGATTTTGCCAAAGACTTTTTCTGTGGGAGCTGGCATGAATGTAAACTGGAATGGGGAATACCAGGATCCCTGCCAATAAGTACTCATGGGTACTCACTGGCACACGCCTGGATCTTTTAGTTAACTATATCCTGAGAAGCCTTCAGCAACTTTTTAATCCCATTGCAAGGGAGAAGGCTTCCATGGGAGCCTACAAAGTCTATTATGTAGAGTGGTGGGGAGGGGGCATTCAACCATATGCAAGATGTAGCCCGACCATATCTACTCACATGCACGACACAGACAGACAGACAGACAGACAGACAGACAGACAGACACACACACACACACACACACACACACACACACACACACATATTCAGCTCCAACAGCCCCGGTTCTCAGGGGTGCCCAAGATTGCTGGAGGGGACCTCTCCTGTCAGGAAACTGCTCTAAGTGAACCTTGAGACCCACACCTGTCCCTCTGCTGTCCATCCAGACTCCTGGGTTCTGTCCTGACCCCAACAAGTTAAATTCTGGGTATCTGGTGACAGCAGGGTTGTTCTGACCTCACTAGTCCCCAGGGCCCACTAAGGTGGAGCCCAGAAGCCCCCACCCCCAGCCCCTCCTGAACGCATCCTGCAGCTACTTCAGAGGGCAGTGCCGTGCCCTGCTCTCTGGCCTCTTAGGTTTCTGGTTAGAAGTCAATACTCATGTTATTGATGATCTTATGTTCATAGTGAGCTGCTTCCTTCTTTTTCCTTTCAGAATTCTGTCCTTCAACAATTGGATTGTGACCTGTTGTTCCAGATCACTTGGGGTTTATCTTCCTTGGAGTTCCTTGAACCTCTTGCAGGTTTTATCACAGCTGACCAGTCGACCCAGAGGGAGCTTACCTGCTCCTAAGCAAATGTTTCTCTCAGCCTGGGACCCACAAGGCTTTTCTGTTTGTGTGTTTCAGAGTCCTCTGTGGTACATAGCTTCCAGGAAGCTCTGATGGCTGAGCCCCAGCTTTTAACAGTTTTTCCATATTTTTCCCCCGCCTCAGACACCCATAAAACTCAGAACTATGAACAAGAAAGAATCTAATAAACGCTTTGAGTTGCTGCCTGTACAAATTCAATGCCTCCTTTCAGGGTCACCACAGCTTTCTAGAGAAACGCCATCTATCCGCATCCACTGCGTCTCATGACGGGTAAAAGGACACTAGTTCTTGTCCCCAACCCCTATCACCAGTGGCCCCCGGTGGCTTCCTGACTCAGTGCCCTGTAGCAGACCATGGCTGCTGGAGTAGTGTGAGCTGGGCAACTTCCTATATTTCAGAAATTTAAGAAAGATGCCGAGGTGGGTACGGCAGCACACTGTAACCCCAACCATCTGGGAAGTTGAAGCAGGAGGCCTACAAGTTCGACTCCAGTCCCAATAGCTTAGTAAGACCCTGTTTCAAAGTAAAAAGGAATTTTAAACAACACCACCAACAAAAAAAGAAAAATTTAAGGAACAGGGTAAGGTGGGGTAATTCAGTGTGAACACCCTGGATTCAATTCCCAGTAGTAGGTGTTGTTTCCCTAATTTCCCCCTCAGTGAGTTTGTTATTTGTGTAGAGGGATGCTAATGATTTTTGAGTGTTGTTGTAGTCATTTATAAGACTCAATTTGGTTAATAAATCTGTAAGTCTTTTGGTAGAGTTATTGGGGTCTTCTATGTAGAGTATCATGTCATCTGCAAATAATGTAATTTAACTTTTTTCTTTTCTATCATTATTCATTTTATTTCTCTTTCTTGTCTAATTCTTCTGGCTAATGTTTCCAGATAGCAATGGTAATAGCGGATGGATATCCTTGACTTGTTCCTGATTTTTAGAGTGAAAGCTTTCAGTTGTAAATACTGCATTGTCTTACTGGTGTGAGAAACTGAAAGTGTAAATCAGAACCAAATTGTATGAACAAGAGCTATGGTGAAATGGGAAAAATTGTTCAAATAGAGGGAGAGGGGAAAGGAAGGAAGGGAAAAGAAAAATGAGAAAAGAAGGATAAAATGGAAACAAAGTTTTTAGGGAAAGATGGGTTAAAAGGGATGTGAGGGGGATAGACATCAAGGATGAGTTCCCACTCTCTGACTACACTCCACCCATGACTCCAGTCATAGTGTTGGGGCAATGGACATGTTCACAATGGGGATATAAATTCACATCTCAATGCCTACGGACTCACTAGTTTAGTACCCCTGGTGGTAGAAACAGATCTAATCAATGCGATGGTTCTTTTTAGTAATAGTGTCTATAAATGTATGGAATCTAGTTAGTGCTTGAATTTGAATAATTACTTCTTAAATATAGTATGATTCATTCCACTTAAAAAATTATTACAATGATCAACAAATTAATGGTAGGTAAGAAGTTCTAAGTAGCTAGTAAGTACAAACCAGTGGTAGTTACCTGGCAATGGGTAGCTAGTTGTTACTAGTGGCTAACTAGTGCTATGTAATTAGTTGTGGGCTATTGTGACTAGAGATGTCTAACCAGTTGTTATTAACTATATGCATAACTAGTAGTGAAGGGCTAGTTGCCACTAACTAGTTGTTGCTTAGTAATGGATAACTAGCTACATGTGATTAGTCATCACTCAATAGGCATTAACTAATGATGGCAACTAGTTATAAAGTACTCATGGATAACTGTTTAACATTAACTAATTGCCATTAACTAGTGATGGTGATAAATTATGGTTAACATGTGTATGTAGTGAATAACTAGCTAATTTGTCTATAACTAGATAGCAATTAATTCCCATTAGATGGATAAATAGTCAAGTAATTATAACTTGTAGATAAGTGGTTGTCAACTAGCACCTGGAACTAGTCATGATTATTAGTCATGCTTAACTAGTTGTATAACTAATTATTCTTAACTACTCATGCTTAACTAGTTTTGCTGTTATCCAGATATCATTAACTAATTATTAACATGTTGAGATTCACCATGGCAACAAGTAGCATGTAGTTATTGCCGACTAGTTATTGTTTACTACCCATCCTTAACTACTAGTCATCATGAAATAATGATATATAATAGGCGTTTAAGTTGCAATTAGTTGTGCCTCACTAGTTGTCCTTCATTAGTCATGTTTAACTAGTTAATTCAGCTAGTTAGTCATTAACTAGTTACAGTTAACCAGTTCCATGTTAGTTACTATTAATTGGCCATGGATGGCTAATTGTTTTTAACTAGCTGTCAACTAGTGACAGGTAACTACTATTTGAGTAGTCATTTACTAGTTCTGATGAACTAGCTGCCAGTAACTAGTCATTAATTAATGACTGGTTGCTATTAACTAGTTGTGTTGCTATTTGTGGTTAGTGTGATGAACTAGTTGTTAACCAATTGTCATTAATTAGTGATGTTAAATTAGCTGTTATGTAGTCATGCTTAACTAGTTGCCATTAACTAGTCATAACTATTAACTAGTAAATAAGTTGTGGCTAACTAGTATAAGACTAGTCATAGTCACTAACAAGTTACATATAACTAATTGTGGATAACTGTGGTCCACAAGTGGTGGGTGATTCATGGTTAACTAGCAATCTGCCATAATGGGCCAGGTGTATCTAGTTGTGGGTAATTATAACTAGTTATGGTTAATGACCGATGGGTAACTAGCTGTAGTTAGACACATGTGTATTGCCAGTAGGACAGTTACTCATCTTCCACTGGAGGTTGGAGCAGTCCTTGTATGTTATAAATCAGAGCTGAAAGAAATGACAGGAAAACTGGATTAACATAGCTTCAGAGGTCTCACTGAGATTAGTCTCTCTAAGTGAGCTCTGAGCCATGAAACTTCTCACTATTGAGGGCTACAAACAGGCTAAGGAATGTGCGTAACTAATTTGAGGTAAGTAAGCTGTTATTTACATCCCCTTCCAGCATTCACCAAACTCTTAATTTTATATAACACTATTTGGTAACTTCCCAGGTAAAGGAACAAAGAACAAACAGGGCTTCTGCCTAAAGGAATCTGTTACCTTCTCTCCAGTTTGCCGGAATTACAAGGGGCCAGCTTCCTCAGGCTCTGTTCTTTGTTCCTTGCTCCCTCGGGACAGTGAGCTTCTGACTCACATCACCACAAGAGGTCAGGAACTTAACACGTTCTAATCAAAGCCACTTGGCAGTGTGACATATGTCTCAGGTCTTTCATTGCATTAACACATTATGATTTGAATGTCCCCTTCAGAACTCACATTGACATTTGTTAGCATCAAAGTATTAAGAGTCTGGACTGGAGGCCTGGGTGCTACCTCAGTTTTAGAATGCTTTCTTAGAACATATGAGAGACCAGGTTTAATCCACAATATCATAGACACATAAATAAATAGCTTAAAACTTCAGCAACATTATATGCACTGATCACGATGGCACATACCTGGAGACTTAACTATTTGGGAGACTGAAGTTAGAGGACTGCACTGTAATTAATTGTACAAGTTAACTAAATTTTGTACTATAATTGTAAACCTTGTGCTTTCTGTTGGGTAAAGAATGTGAACTCGCCCTCTGTTCAAAGTTGGTTAGCAACTAGAGACTGTTTCTTGCTGTTTTGCTAGGATAGGCTTCCTCCCTCACCATTTCCTGTAAACAAAGTCAGCTTAAGAGACACCTTGGGGCTGGAGAGATGGCTCAGTGGTCTAAAGCACCTACTTGAAACAAGCTTGGCAAAGCACAGGGACCGCGGTTTGATCCCCCAGCACCACATGCCAGCCAGCCCCGCCCCCTTGTGGGCTGAGCTGGCCACACACACAATAAATAAATGTAATAAATAAAAATAAATAAATAATTAAAAAAAAAGAGATACCTTGTAAGAACAGCTGGACATGCTTAATTCCTTGTGACCTCTTTGTGCACAACTTCACGTGCGAAGATGCAAGATAAATGGGAACTGGACAATGATCTCAGAAAAATATGCTGAGTGATGGTCATGCCAACCCTGAAGGTGCTGTTCTGTGTCAGGTGATGTATTTGTTTTACTGAACGGTTGTGGTCTTTTGTTTTAAAAATCCTTTGCGTCCGGGGTAGGCGCTGCTCAGTCTTCTGAATGAGAAGTGGCTGACAGCCCTGAGCACAGTAATAAAGGCTCTTTTAAGTTCCAATTTGGTCTATCGGGTACCTATGCTGAGCTGACCCATAACATTTGGGGGCTTGTTGAGGATCACTTTTTAAAAAAATTTATTTATTTTATTTATGTGTGTGTGTGTGTGTGGCCAGCTCAGCCCACCAGGGGGTGGGGCTGGCTGGCATGTGGTGCTGGGGGATTGAACCGCGGTCCCTGTACTTTGCTAAGCTTGTTCTAAGTAGGTGCTTTAGACCACTGAGCCATCTCACCAGCCCCGAGGATCACTTTTACTGGGGATAAATTGTAGGAACTAGAGTTTTCAGAAACCATTTCCCCAGGGAGACTTTCTGGCCCCAGTGTGGTCTCCGAAAACTCACAAATTCTATCATTTGAATGGAGCCATCTGTAAGATCTTACCAGTAAGACATCTGTACCTGTTCTGTTGGGGCACCCCTGTGGAAGTTCTAGGAGGTGTTAGACGTAACGACAGTGCCTGGACTCAATTCCGCTCTGTGACAATGGATCAGAGTCTCAGATTTGTTTTTGTTTCATTTTTCTGTGTTTCAGCTGATTGTCATTTGTCTGTCTAATAACTATGTGTCAGTCTGCTTCTGTTTCTGTGTCTTTGTTGCCCCACAATGTCTTCTAAATCATTTTCAGGATTTCAGACAATGAACCTCAGGGTACGGGGACACTGTCCCTGGGAAAACTCTGAACTGTGAATTGGAAAGGCCCTCCTTCCCCGAGGCTGCTTGGCCTTTAGAAGGCTCATTTAATCTTTCTCTTGCTTACCAGGTCCAAAGAGTCATCTTTAAAAATCCAGGAAACTGTGACCATCAGATCCCTTTCATTCAGGCTTGGATTGATCTTGTCCATGACCCCCCAAAATGGCTCAAGGTTTGCTGTTCCGGACACCATCCACAGAACACTGGCCAATCCCACATGGTCGCACTGGCAGCTCCAACTGATAAGAAGTGGCCTGTGACCTCTGACCATCAGCATCAGAACCTGCTCGCCCCACCTGCCACCCAGTACACAGATAAATTCATTATGAAGTTGTTAAAATGTTGGTCAAAATGTGTTGGGAAATCTAAGTTAAAACATGGAAATGTTATAAGGTTATGATTTTTCTTTAATGGGACACTTTATGACTGTTTTGTATTTGTATATGTTGCATTTGAAGTAGTTGCTAAATGTACTGATATTCCTTGCTTGACTTTAGACAATAGCGCTACACAGAGTGATGTTAGTAAGCCTTCTAGGGGACTTTATATGAACTTCTCAAAAATGGGACTTTACATCTAGCTCAGACTTAGAAAATATACATGCCTGTCTATGAAACACAGGACTCCTTTTGCCAGCTAAATGACGTTAGGTTGGCAACCATTCTTAAAGACCTGGTAGACAGGTTTCACTGAGACCAACTGGCTCTGATCCCCCTCTACATGCTAGAGGAAATGTCAGGCCTGCTCTGTTTCAGTTTCCTTTCTTTGACCTTACTCCTAATTTTCCCACCTCTTTGTACATTCCTTTTTAGAGGCATGTAAAATTAGAACAGCTAGATTCCTTCCTGGAGACTGATCTCTGGTTGTGTGGGCCAACAGAAACTGACAACACCTGAGGGGTCATGGCCAGGACTACTCTCTGGTGGATACCTAAAGGTGCTTGGTGGAAACTGGCTCTTGACCACTGAAAGATTTCCTCTTACCTATTGTACTTTTTTCTTTCTCTTTCTGCTAATAAACTAGGAATTCTACCTGAGCTTTTCAGTAAAACCCTTTAATGAGTTACTCCTTCAGAAATTAGGCTGAGGCAGCTTGTAGTAGTTTACATTCTACAGCAGCTATCAGGGAAATGATTTAATCCGTGCCTTACACATTAAGGGTAAAAAAGAGATTTTTGTCAGCCTTAATGTGTTTTTACCAATATGTAAAATGTGATTCCTAGATGATGAGTGTAAGTTTTACCTGTGAGCTCCAAAGATTTAATATAGCCTAGTCCTGCTAGGAAAGGTTGCCCTGATGACTAGATAAAGGAACACAAGTGTCTTGGAGATTTCTTTGCCCTAGGGCCCAGGGCAAAGTTCTTCCAGTCAATCTCTTTTGTGTTTCTCCAAAGATGATCTGTTTTACAGCACTGCAGGGGAAGTGTTTTGTTTCCAACTCAACCTTTTTAAAGCAATAGTTATGCTTCCTTCTGTAAGACATTCCTGTCACCAGACTGATTGTCTTATGTTCAGATTTTATTTGCATTAAGAAAGTCATTGTTACCTAGTTTTAAAATGTAGATGTGAGCGACTAGAGAATCTGGCAGTCAAGGTGCCTAAGGCACTCAATAACCCAGAGACGAAGGCTGCTGCTTCCTGACCTTGGGAGCCTAAGGACAAGATAGCCTTAATCACAGCCTTGCCCACCATTACTGAAAGGAAGGTTTCCCCTATTTGCCTTGCTAAAGGGTGGGCTTCTAGATTAGGTAAGCTTTTCAAGGACAATACCTTTTAAAGAAGTAAAGAGACAGTTTAGAGCTTCCAGAGTTCATGTGCCTTTTTCACTGTAACCTTAAACAGATGAAGTCAGATCTTAGAAAATTTTTATTTATTTATTTATTTTATTTTATTTTTACATTTATTTATTTATTGTGTGTGTGTGTGTGTGTGTGGCCAGCTCAGCCCACCAGGGGGCAGGGCTGGCTGGCATGTGGTGCTGGGGGATTGAACCGCGGTCCCTGTGCTTTGCCGAGCTTGTTCCAAGTAGGTGCTTTAGACCACTGAGCCATCTCTCCAGCCCTAGATCTTAGAAAATTTTTAGATGACCCTGAGAAGTACATGGATGTCTTTAGAGAATTTACTTGGACTTATAAGATAGATTAAAAAGATGAAATGTTAATCTTAAACCAACCTTTGACTTCTATGGAAAGGCATGCAGATTACAAGCTGATATCACATTTGGAGATAAATATCATATTGTTAATTTTATTTATTTATTTATTTATTTTATATTGTTAATTTTAAACAACCAGAAGATAGACAGACAGTGAAACTACCTGTTCCCACTGGAGCCCAAGCAGTTAGACCCATGCTGGCCTAATAGCCAGGCAGGAGACTGTAATAAAAAAATATTTTCTAGTGTATATTCTTGAAGGTCTAAGAACTAAAATCAAGCCTTCAGTTATTAAATTTCAGCTATTTACCAGGAGAAAGATTACACCCCTCTGATTTCTTAGAATGTTTAATAGAGGAACTTGTAAAGCCTACTTCCCTAGATACTAATTCAGTAGAGACAGATTACTCTTTCAGATAAATTCATTACTCAGTCAGCTCCAGATATTAGAAAAGAACTACAAATGATAGCTTTTGCACCAGACAACTCACTTGATTCTTTACTAAAAACTGCTTCCTTAGGGTCCTATAATTAGGACTGAGAGAAAACAAGAGATTTTCTTTCTTTTTTTTTTTTTTTTTTGTGGAACTGGGGATTGAACGCAGGCCCTTGAGCTTGCCAAGCAAGCACTTATTATGAGGAGATATCCTCAGCCCCAACAAAAGAGATTAAAAAACAAAAACAAACAACAACAACAAAAACCAGCTGCCTTTGTTGCAGCCTCAAAACAGACCATAAGTCTGATTTTTTGAGCTCTAAGAAGAGCTCAACAACAATGAGGTTCATCTGCTACTGCTGTCAGAAGCCAGGCCACCATAAGAGAGACTGCCTCAAGAGGCCCCAAGCCATGCCCTGACTGCCAAGGCATCCACTAGAAGTGAGACTGCACTCTGAGGCGGAGGTCCAGAGCTCAGACTCAGCTTCCCAGATGGTCCAGTAGGACAAAAGGGTCCTGGGCCTGCCACTGCCCTCTGGCTGGACTGTTATCTCTACCTGTCATCTCCATGGAGAAGCCCTGAGTAATCACAACTAAAAGAAACCTGGCCTATTGCTGGACATTGACACTGGTCATTTTGACCTTCTCCAACCCTGACTTTCCTTCCAGTCATGGTACTTCAGTAGAAACAGCCTTTAAAAGACATCTTGCTTTAGCTGTAACTGAGATACTGCAATATATATTCAGGTTGCTAATTAATCGAAATGATGCTGAGACTGATTTTTTTTTTTACAAATGTAATATGTATTGTTGTTCATGTACAAGACTTCAAAAGTATTTCACTAGTTAAAACAGGTTCCCAAGGCCAGATAAAATTCTGGTTAAAAAAAAAAATCTAAAAACACTGGCTGGGCTGGTGAGATGGCTCAGTGGTCTAAAGCACCTACTTAGAACAAGCTTAGCCAAAGCACAGGGACCGCGGTTCAATCCCCCAGCACCACATGCCAGCCAGCCCCACCCCCTGGTGGGCTGAGCTGGCCACACACACACA
>NW_004524732.1:6561246-6570756 GCF_000260255.1 Octodon degus
TGGCTATATTGTGTCAAACAGCTTTGGGCTTATAGATAGAGCCAGGCCTTGTCTTTAGAACTTGATATTTAGAATCACAGTGTTAAAAAGGAGAAATCCCTTGGAAGCACCCCTTGTTTACAATAGGGGCCATATTCAAAATGCTGCATGGGACATTGATTTAATTTGACTGAATGTTGTGTATTTCATGATAAGTGTATTAAGTTAACCTGGTTGATTTCTGATATAACTCAGGCATTTCACACTGATAGTAAATACAGGCGTGACCTTTCAGCTTATATTTCTCAAAAGTAACATTATTGCCTAATATTTTACAATATATTGTGTGTGTTCTAATTGGTAAAAATTATTAGACACTTTTAAAAGAAAATGTTATTTCAGTCAATATTTATGGGTGGTTTTCATTTAAAAGGCAAAAATGTTTCCCTATTCTCTCACTACAGATAAGTTTTGAGTTCAAAACTATACAAGTAAAAAATAACTTGTTGATGTCACTGCTCACGAGGTGTAACTAGGAAAATATGCCATATTGTACTTAAATTACTTAAAAGCATTGACAGTAAAAATAAGGTATTAATCTGGTTCTCATAAGTCATCCTCAAATTTAGAGATAATTATAACTAAAGCTAGAGGGACTTACAACAAACTATACTCATGCTTTGGTTACACATTCTCTAATTTCTCAGAAAATTTGTTCTTTCCTAGAAGATACCAAAACCCAGGTAAGCATACAGGTAAAGTCTATAACAAATATGCTAGATTAAGATTCCTTTTACTGGGATCCACCAAATTTTTATCTACGGAGAGAAATATTAAGGCCTTAACTAACTGTCCACTTCATATAGCCTAGGTGAGCTGAGCCTTCTCGGGGTTTCCTGCCTCATTACAAGAGAAGCTATCTTCATGTTCCTTGACAGGGCTACCCACAGGAGGCCGTAAAACCAAAAAGTTATACCTTGTTCAGTGGGCCCCAGATATCTGACACAAGCTGCAGAAGTTAGAAGGGTTTGCAGGAATGAATTGGTCTCAGTGGAGGTGTTTTATAGTAGAAAAAATACAGAATGGAATTATAGACAGAAAATGAGAATAATGATACTAGCAGCCTACAGGAACAAAGGCCAGTTGGGAAACAGGGAAAAAGTTATGCTTTTCTGAATCCAGACAGAGAGAAGGAACATTTCAAACAAAAAATGTCCAAAGCTGCTAGAGAGGAAAAAGGAAGTGTTCAAGATGGAGTCAGAGGAAGTTTCAGATTGAGATGGTCATGGGTCTTCCTCTCTCAGTCTTGTTAACTGCCAATATAAGGAGAAAGCCTGTTAAACTTTTAATAGATGCTCACACAGATTTGTCAATAGTTACCTAACCAGTGGCCCCACTTGCAAACTGGAGAACACTCAGTGTTTTCCCTAGGTCTGGCACAAGATAAAAAAAAAAAAAAAAAAAAAAAAAGGTTATTGCATTCCAGATCTGCTAAGCGATTACTGTATCCTGTTGATGTTACTATCTGGCCTATACATGTTTAATTGTTTCTTTGGGCTTGTCTCCTCCAGATTTAAAGCTATTCCACCTACCCAAGATAAAAATGCCTGGTGTCTATTGAAGGCCTTTAGGTAGAACTTCTGGAGAGTAGCTCTGACTGCTGGTCAACAACCACGACCCCTTTCAGCCTGAAGAAGCCAGAGCGGTCATCGCCCATGGTTCCCTCATGGCAGTTCAATTTACTTCTTCAGAGGGAAAAAGTGTTGCAGGCAGCTGAGTTAGATCAAAATATTACAGGCAGTCAGACAGGGCTAGGTGCTCAAGGAGACAGCATGGAAGAGAAGATATGTTCCAACTGTGAGAGAGACAGTTGCTCCCTGCTGTGGGACAGACCTCAAGACAAAAGAAGAAACTCCCTGGCCAATATTATGACTTGAGAGGTGGCACAAAAACCATTCGGGCCACTGGACATATTGCCTGTCCTCCTGTCCAAGTTCTAGAAAAACTGACATACTCAGACTCTTGTTAACTAATGTTCCTTGCTGTTTGAGTAGATTAACAGTGGTGATCCCATATCAAAATAATTTGACATTCCATCACCAACCCACAAAAGGAGAAAAGTTTCTAACATTTCTCTTCCTCCTGACTGCCATGATAGTCATTTTGTTGTCTGATACAGAAGCATATGCAATGATATTTAGCGTTGTTAAAAACCGCTTCTTTGGCAAAATATCAGAACAACATGTAAAACAATTGGGGTATAATGTAGCCAAAAAACTTGGCTCAAGAAATTTGTTAAAAGAAAAATTGGGGATGATTCTTGATGTCCCCTTGTATAAAAGACCTGATATCTGCCTCACTAGGACCTGTTCTCCTGTTTCTCCTGACCCTGACTATTGGGCCCTGTTTCATAAACTGTTTAAGTATGTTCAACAAAGAATACAGGCTGTCAAGTGAATGGTGCTTAGAGCTCAATACCAGCCCTTAAAAGTACCTGAGGAGGGGCTGGAGAGATGGCTCAGTGGAATAAGTGCTTCCCTGGCAAGCACAAGGACCTGAGTTCAATCCCTGGTTCTGCAAAAAAAAAAAAAAAAAAAAAAAAAAAAAAAAAAAAAAAAAAAAAAAAAAAAAGTAACTGAGGAAATTGATTTGATTCCTGGACAAAACCAGTGGGGAATGTAATGGGTTAACTAAATTTTATATTATAATTGCACACCTTGTGCTTTCTGTTGTGTAAAGAATGCAAACTTGCCCTCTGTTCAAAGTTGGTTAGCAACTAGAGACTGTTTCTTGCTGTTTTACTAGGATAGGCTTCCTCCCTCACCATTTCCTATAAGCAGAGTCAGCTTAAGAGATACCTTGTAAGAGCAGCTGGACATGCTTTAACTCCTTGTGACCTCTTTGTGCACAACTTCATGTGCAAAGATGCATGGTAAACGGGAACTGAACAATGGTCCCAGAAAAATATATTGAGTGATGGTCACGCCAACCCTGAAGGTGCTGTTCTGTGTCAGGTGATGAATTTGTTTTGCCGAACAGTTGTGGTCTTTTGTCTTAAAAATCCTTTGCTTCCTGGGCTAGGTGCCACTCAGTCTTCTCCTGCATGAAAAGTGGCTGACGGCCATGAGCTCAGTATTAAAGGCTCTTTTCAGTTCCAATTGGGCCTCTCTGGTTCCTATGCTGAGCTGACCCATAACGGCACCAATGGATAAAATGCTAGAAGTAATTTTATGTTAATAAGCACACAATGTATAAACTTCTAATCTAGGACAATAACAATATGACATGGGGTGGATAGAGATAGACTTTGATAGGTCCTGGAGCTAGTACAAATTCCTAAATTATTATGGTGGTTGTCTAATATGGCTGAAGGCCTTAAAACAACAGCTTATCTTCCCAGAGACCACTGCCCCCTTCTTCTCCAACACAGTCCAGGGTACAATTTCCTCTCATCTTTCCCACCACCCCAGGGAAGACCCCAATCAGCTCCTCAAATACCTCTAAACATCCCCCTCAAGCCCCACCCCTAATGATTCAGCTTTCACTGTCTCAGCCCCAAGGATCTACCTGACCCATCTGCCCTTAATCCTCTCCATGTCTTTGGAAGTCATAAAGGCTTCTTTGATCTTTCCTATCTCTTTACCGCAACTCTGAAAAACCTATCTGTTATGGTTTGTGTCTAGTTGTCCCTCCAAAGCCTCATTAGTCATGGGGTGAGGACTTCTAGAGTTTGTGTCAACTCATGATCCACTGGGATTATGTGTGATCCAAGGCTGGGATTATGGGTCTTAGTACTGCTGGGATTACCCATAGGTGGGTAAGTACTGGAAAGTACCCATAGGTGTGAGTACTTCCCCTACCCTGGGGCAGGTAATTTGCATTACAATGTAAGGTGGGAAGAGAAGCTAGCTGCTTGAGCTGCTGCTACCCCTCCCTTGCACTCTTGCTCTTTGCCACCGCCATGAAAGGTTGCCCTCTGCTATGTGCTGCTCTGCGTTGGACCCAGCTGAGTATGGACTGAAACCTCCAGTAACTGTGAGCTAAATAAACCTTTCCTTCCTTCATTTTGAGTGTCGGGTATTTGTCCCAGCAACGAGAGAAGAGTAACTAAGACACTATCAGTTATAGATATGAGCAGAGATTTTTGGAAACTACATAATTCTTATTACTCAAACTAGGTTTTATAAATATAAAATGTTGATTTTAACAAAGGTAACCAATGAGAAAATGGATAAAAATGTGAAAAAAAAGAAGTAACCAAAGTGAGTACAAAAATAGCCACAAAAGGAAAGAACATAGGAATGAAATAGTTAAAGGATAATATGTTCAGAAAACAAAGAGATAAAGGGTAGAAACATATCTTTTCTATCAGTAGATTTACATGTGCCCACATTAAAAAAAATGCATTTGCTAAAGGGTTGCACTATGCAGCTTGGACTTGTGATCCTCCTGTTTGAGAGAGGTAGCCACGGCTTTTCTAAAGTTAATCATTCCCTAATATGGACTCCCCATGACCCTCAGGATAGATAATGGGGCGAGTTCATAGGTAAAGTAGTCTAGGAGCTGGCCTCAGCTCTGGGGGTAAAACAAAACCTTTCTAAAGTTAATCATCCCCTGATATGGACTCCCCATGACCCTCAGGGTAGATTTGGGGTGAGTTCATAGGTAAAGGAGTCCAGGAGCTGGCCTCAGCTCAGTGGGTAAAATTAAAAACTTTACATGGCTTACTGGCCCCAGAGCTCTGGGTAGGTAGAGAGACAAAACCACAAGTCCACCTTGGCTAAGCTTTGCCAAGAGAGCTGTGCAACTTGAACAGCCATATCACCTCTGGTGCTCCTCTAGTCCCCGTGCACACCCAACTGAGATGGCCTCTCAAACCTTACAAGATCATGTACCAAAGGTCTTCTCCATTGGTGCTGGTGACACAAGGATTCCCAGAAGCGGGGTCAGCTGACCTTCATTGCCAGAGAGAGGCTTTCATTGGGTCCTTGAGGAGCTGTGAAAGGCTGTTCTGTAGCATCACCCAATGCCCTCCAAACACCCTTGCAACCTATCCAGCCTGGGGACCAAATGCTGATCAAGGGCTGGGAGGACGAACCCCTCTAGCACAGGGGGAGGGGGGGGCTATGCATAATAACCACAACCTCAGCTCTTAGAAGTTTCAGGGATTGTGCCTTGGATCTATGACCCTCACGGTCTCATCAACATGAGCCAGCACCCCACCAGGACCTGAGTTTATTTCCAAGAGAAAATCACTCACACTCAGCACCACCCTGACACCAATGGAGCTCACACTACTGGCTGGTGTTTGTGACCCACTCAGGAGACAGCCTTGGTTTCCCTAGGTGACATGGGCTGAGCTCCCACCTGCTGAGTATCAGTACACATATTTCTCTTGTTCTGGTGACAGTGATCAGGGTAGACGGAGAAGGCAAGGGATCACAGGTAGCTTTAGATGGGGGTGAAAGACATCATGTGGAATTTGAGTAAAAAGGGGTAAACACAGACACAGAGTGACAGGCATGAGATTGGTTTATTGTACATCAAGACATCCATGTACTGGACAACTAGGGGCCATGCTCATTCTAACGGGGCACAGCACAGAGCTGGTAGGGGGCTGGAGCCGCTAGGAAGAAAAATGAACCACGGTCACTGGGCTGGGGCTGCCCTTCAGGCACAGAGAAGCTAAAGTGCTGCAGCAGGCAGGTGAAGAAGAGGAAGAGCTCCATGCGGGCCAGGGGCTCCCCTGGGCAGATACGGGGACCTGCGGGCACAGACAGACTTCAGTCAGCCTGGGGCCTGGGCTCCTCCCCACCAAGGTGCCCAGGAATCAGACAGGAAAGCCTGGTCCAGTACAGTCACCTGCTGAGAAGGGCATGAAGGCCTCCTTTTTGAAACAAGAGAATGGTACATTGGTTGAAAAACCCAAATGTTCTACTGCTGACTAGAACATACTCATTTCAGAGGAAACAAACAAAGCAGCTGATATCAACAGCATGGGAAAAGGTATTCCATCCAACAGTCATCTGAAATGAGTCGAGGTGACAGTATCTGTGTCATAGATGCTAAGTTAAAGTGATTACAAGAGAAAGAGCTGCCATACACAGGTAAAAAAATCCAGTCCAGCCAAAATATATCATTTCAAACATGTAGTCACATACCCATCATGATGCTTCACCACTGAGGGACTGCATATACAACTGTCCTATAGGATAGTATCATACAGCAATGTGACAGTCATCTTAAGTTCTATGTTTAACACTATGAATGTCTGTAAAAAAAAAATGAATTGCCAAACCCATAGTTCCATGAATGCATCTACTTGCTAACTTCCAAATTAATGTAAAAACACTGGGAAAATTAAAGAGAAAAAGGGAGTATACTAGAGCAGTAGTTTGAGATTTCAATAATCCACTGTTAGTATTGGAATAAACAAGTAGAAATAGCACTATGATGGAAATTCAGGACTTGGACAACACTACTGGTAAGTGGGGCCTAACATGTAGAT
This sequence comes from Octodon degus, assembly GCF_000260255.1. NCBI lineage: Eukaryota > Metazoa > Chordata > Mammalia > Rodentia > Octodontidae > Octodon > Octodon degus. The sequence continues at coordinate 6,567,734 of NW_004524732.1, forward strand.
GGAGAAACACCACCCAGCAAATGCAGCGTGCTTCGTTTCCTCAAGTGCACATGAAACACTCTCTACGACCGACCAAGCAGTAATCCAAAAGCAATCTCAATCATTCTTAAAAATGGGACTCCCATGAAACTATTTTCTGCCCTCGTGGTAGAAGTATGAAACAGCAGAAGGAAAACTATAGATATGTGGAAACTATGCAGCATATTCTCAAATACCCAATGGGTCAAAGGTTAGAAAATAACTTGAGGAGGATGGGAAGAAAAACACTCTATACGGAAATACAGTGTATCCATCAAAAGTAGAAATCAGAGACAAAATGCACAACTGCCCATACTTGCATTAAAAATGAACAAAAAATATAGAACCAATAACTGAACTATAGACGTGAAAAACTAGAAAACTGAGAGCATGCCAATTGACTTTTTTTTTTTTTGTACAGGGGACCAAACTTCAGGCCTTGGGCTTGCCAGGCAGGCGCTTCTGTTGCCGAGCTATCTGTCCAGTTCTGACAAGCCCAAAGGCCGCAGAGGTAAGAAAATAAGTAAGGTTAGAACAGAGATAAAGGAAATAACTGGGTGTGGTAACCCAGGTTGGAGGATCAGACATGCGGATTGCAAGTTCAAGGATTATCAGGGCAATTTAGCATGGACTCATCTCAGAAAGGGTGTGCGGGAGTGCAGAGATGTAGCTCAGTGATTCCTGGATTCATCGCAGGAGGGTACACACATACAGACACACACACACACACACACACACACACACACACACACACACACACAGAGTCAAAGAGAATATAGACTAGGAACACAATAAATAAAATTCATGAAACTAAAATTGGTTCTTCATAAACATAAAGAAAATTGATGAACGCACTGCTGGGGGGGCATAAGAAGAAGAGAGGAAAGACAACAAAGATCAAATTTGAGAGGGGATATTCCTATATACTCCTACAGATTCTATCAAAATCAAAAGGTATCCAAGAGAGTGTATAAAGAATTCTATATTAAAAATGGGTAAATTGTTGGAGGCACAAATTGTATATAAACAGAAGCAGGAAGAAATAGGATCTCTGAGCAGATGTTACAGTCCTACGGAGACTGAGTTAGGTGAAAAATAATGTACTACCACAGAAAAGCCCAGGACCACAGGACATTGCTGGAAAAGTAGCTATCATTTAAAGTTGAACTAACACAAACACTTCTCAAGCTTTGCCAAAAAACAAAGACCAGAAAACACGTCCTAACTCAGTCTAAAGGCCAACATTGGTCTCTGATTCCAAGGACACACAGTACTGTATAAGAAAAAACCAAAGCCAGAACCTTGCAGACCACTATGCCTGATGGATACAGGTACAAAAATCTTCAAGGAAGTAATAGCTGACACTTAAAGGTGAATCAACAATTAGGGTTAGGTGGCTGGTGATTTAGTTCAGTGGCACAGCATTTGGCTGGAAAGCACGAGGTCCTGACTTTGATTCCCAGGAACTTTCCCCCAGAAAATTAATGTTACAGATGCAGCTGAGAGATAGAGGACCGCTAAGCATTCCTTAGTCTTTGGGAACTGTCCCTAACTTTACAAATATACATAAAGGTGTGTGGGTGTGTGTGCACCTAAAGGAATGTATACATATACACATACATGTGTGCATCATTGTTCACACGCTCACCTGGTAGAAATTATTCGTGGAGTGCCAGGATTCAACACATAAAATATGATCACTGCACTGCACCATGTTAACAGGGACAAAGGAATAAACCACCTGATCATCGCAAATGATGCAGAAAAAGCATTTATAGAACTTTTTTTTTTTTTTTTTTCCAGAACCAGGGATTGAACTCAGGACCTTGTGCTTGCCAAGGAAGTGCTTATTTTACTGAGCCATCTCCTTGGCTCTAGAAAAAGCATTTAACTTCATTCCACACACAGTCATGGAAATTAGCATGCACAAGCCCTGAGTTCAATCCCCACAACTGAAGGAAAACTACGGCCCCTCTGCCAGTGGACTTGATTGCACTTTGGCACACGCAGTGTATCAGTGAGTCACCCTCTCCTGACTGCCTGGCTGACTAGGAGCGATAGCTTCGGGCCACCACCCAGCATCCCAGACTGCGTCCCTTCACATACTGCTAGCTTCATAAAAGATCAAAGTTTAAAATTCTCAGGACTGATTCTACTGAGCACTATCACTTTTCTACCATAAAGTGCAAAGGTTATGTCAGATCACTGTAGGAGCTATGTATACAAAGTCCATTGATCAAAACTGTGGCACTGTGGTAAAGTAGGACACATACAGTGACAGAGATGCTTGGGAAAATCACCCTGGACAATGACGTGCCACATATCACCCTTTCAGTCAATGACAGGCCACATATGCAAAGTGCCTGAAGAATATAATAGAGCTTAAAAAACTTTAATGCCTGGTCATGGTGACCTCATATGATCATGTTACACTCAACTATGCTATGAGCACAGTAGCATACTGCACTGGTTGGGAGTCTAGGAGCGACAGGCTCTAGGATCAAGCCTCTAGGTCTCGCAGGCTGCACCACAGGCATCTGTACAAGTTCATGTTCTTGCTCAAGAAGGAAACTGTGCTCTCCAAAGATACCTCTGACATTCATCATTTCACTGAAAATGGTCCGGTGATAGTCAACCAGGCTGCCAACACCCTTCCATCGGTAGAGAAGTCTTTCAAGAAATGGTGCTGGGAAATCAACAGTGCTGGGAACTCAATGTATCCATGGATAGAAGAAAGAAGTGCAGTGCTTAGCTAGCATAACACATAGAGCATATCATTAGATAAATCAAACAACTGATGGCATGAGCTCACACTATAATACTTTATACAAGAAAAGAGGGCAAAAGCTTCACCAAGGTGAATTTGGCACTAATAATTTGGATAGGATACCAGTGGTATAGTCAAACAAAAAATAGATAGATTTGATTTGATTTGATTTGATTTGATTTGATTTGATTTGATTTGATTTTATTTTATTTATGTGGAACTGGGGATTGAACTCAGG
>NW_004524732.1:6570857-6574186 GCF_000260255.1 Octodon degus
GTGTGTGTGTGTGTGTGTGTGTGTGTGGCCAGCTCAGCCCACTAGGGGGCGGGGCTGGCTGGCATGTGGTGCTGGGGGATTGAACCGCGGTCCCTCTGTTTTGCTATAGCTTGTTCTAGGTAGGTGCTTTAGACCAGTGAGCCATCTCACCAGCCCCCACTAGATAGATTTTATGAAAAATAAACAGTATTGTGCATCAAGTCCCATCAATACAAGGAAAAGAAAACTCATGGGAGGGTAAGAGCATAACTGCTGGTCACTAAAATGTAAAATATTAATATCAGAATATTATAGAATGAGATTCATTATATGAATGAATTAAAAATGAGCAAAGGAACTAAGTTGATAATTCTTCATGGAAAATACATAGTGTGGCTCCAAAAGCACATCAAAAGACACATTGTAGCATTCACTATTATACCGATGAAAATGAAAACCCCAATGAGATGCTACCTCACACCCATTCTAATGGTTTTTATCAAAGAACCACCGAAAAAGAGGGCAGGCACCCGAGGAGGCTCTGCATGTGGATGCTGGTGTACTCTGGGTGACACTGTCAAATGCTAAAGGCACTGTGTGGATCAGGAGAGTGGTTTCTCCCAAAACTAAAGAGAATTCTCATGACTGAGAAATTTCCCACACCCAGTGCAAGTCTCAAGTTTCCTAGAGAGAGGGCAGTGGAGGATGAAGAAATGGAGACAAGAGCAGAATGCAGAAAGCTGAGGTCAGGCGGAGCCTCCTCTCCTGAAGGGAGAAAAAAGAACCACTCAACAAACACAGCACTTGTTTACCTATACACTGAGGAGGTTGATGTCAGTTAAAACCCTCTGCCTGACAATGTATCTGGCTGGCTCATCTCTGGCGGCTCCCATCCTTTCAGCTGGAACACCTTGTTCACATGGTTCCCCTGGGTGCTCTATGTACTTGAGGCTGGCCTCGCTTTAGCCCTGCGCATGTGATTGATCATTAGCTTCAGCCATGTCCCACAGAAATTCCCTGTGAATTCACTCTGTTGAGTGTCATATTGGCAATTCCCAACTATACTGTTATTCTTATTTCTTAGAGTCAATGGTATGTTCAAGGGTAATTATCTTACTATTCTCCCTAAGTGACGGCACGCTTATATTTTCATATATGAAAACGGTTATCAAATTTTGCAAAAATCACACGTACGTACACCAAAAAAATTCCCCTTCTCAGTACAGATCCACAAGAACTGTAGTACAGTCTCCAACAGTCAGTTCACGCCCAGAACCAGAGCAGCATCTTTCACTATGGCTCAGAAATGGAGGCAGCACAGAAGTCTGACAAAGGGGTAGAAAAGAACACTGGGACAGAGGGGCCTGTGCATGTGAGAGCACATCCCATGACCTAACTAGTTCCTGTGCCTGCCAGTTACTATTCCATAAAACACAGTAAGGTGTCTCCTGTGTGTAATGAGTCAACTCACGTTTTAGATTATAAATGTAAATCTTGTGCTTTCTGTTGTAAATATATACTCACCACGGTTCTAAGGTGTTTAGTAACTAGTGGCTGTTTCTTGCTCTTTGCTAAGATAAAATTCCTGTAGCCCTCACCAATTCCTGTTACCAAAGTTAGCTTACAGAGATGACTTCAAAAGGAAATTAAATAGGCTTTAACTTCGTGTAACCTCCAGGCTATGCAAGGCTGCCAGTAGGTACTCAGGTGCAAATTAACCAGAAACTGGAACAAAAGCCCCAGAAATGTAGTTTGAGTTGTGATCCCAATCACTCTGAAAGCATTATTTTGTGTCAGACAATGAATTTGCTTATCAAATTCATTGTGGTTCCAGGGTTTAAAACCCCTTCCTGCTTCCTGGGCTGCCGCCTTTCAGTCCTCTCCTGCCTGAGAGCAGACTGGGAGGCCCTGAGCTCAGTAATAAACGGCTTTCCAAATTCCAATCTGGTTGATCTGGTTCCTATTCTGAGTGACCCATAACACTGTGCACCTGCACCAGGGATGAAGTGGAATATATAAGTCAGTGAGAGCAATTATAACCACAGGCCACAATGACTGCATGTGAATGGAGCCTCTCAAACACTGTACCTGACTGCACTGCACACACTTCTCCTCGCTGGATGCTGTGATCGCTGGATGCTGTGATCGATGCCCCATGAGGAGATGAAGTGAAGGGAGGGGAAGGTTGAGGAGGTTGGTTTAGGCTACACTTGACCTTCTGAGTTCATTGCAGCACTGGGACAGAGCAACACCTGGCCAGAAAACCAAGCAACTGACAGGAACATAGGCAACATGGCAAGAATATTCCACACAAAGGGATTCACATTCTTAGTGAAAAAGATGGAAGAAAGGGTCATGAAATTAGTGGGCCTCCTCAGTGTGGCTTGCCACTTAAAATTCACAAATTGTGTGTTTCTGAAATTTTTACATAAGATTTTCAGACTATGGTTTTTCATTCTTACATGAATCAAGGAAGGAGAAACAGTAGGTATGGGGGATACTGCAAATTCACACAATGGAAAGGAACTCTGCCTTAAAAGGAAAGAACTACTGAAAACTGCTACAACACGAAGGAAACCTGAGCACATTGCCTCAAGTAAAATAAGCAAACCACCCCGGGGACAGGAGTGTGGTGTGCTCCAAGGTGACATTTCCCAACCCATGCCCTAAATCCCAGTCAAGAGAAACAAATGTAGAAAACACAGAAATAAGCCAGCCAGAAATGAAACAAATAGTATCTGATTACACTTTGATAACTACCCACAGTGCTCAAATTCACAGAAACAGAAAATGGCAAGGTGGTTGCCTGGGGTGGGGAGGAAGGAATGAGAACTATTGTGTAAGCTCAGATTAGAGTTTCAGTTTTGCCTGATGAAGAGAGCTGTGAATGGCCAATGGGGCTTCTTTTTTACATTATCAATACATTTGAGACCACTGAAAAGAAGCCTTGGAAATGGGTAGGATGAGGCTGGAAGTGCAGCTCAGTGGTAGAGTATTTGTGGGGTACACGCAAGGTTTTTTTGACCCTCAGAATGACAAGAAAAGAACAAAGTGTAGTGCAGGAAGACACTCAAACTTTGTTGGGTGTCATACCACAATGAAATCAAATGACATGGATACTAGTAGGGGACCTATGGACAGGCCTTAGTCACCATGGCTGGCCCATGTGTTGGAATCTACATGTGCCAAAGGAAATGCTTCTTTCCTGGTGGGCAGCAGGGAAACCTTCCCTAAGGCCTTGGACCTTTCTTCCTCATAAGATGGTCTTGGAGGAGCTGAGTGCCAACAGTGAGGAATACGTGGGACTTTGGATTGCCTGAGCCAGAGTGGATAGAAATGGAGCCGTGGAC
>NW_004524732.1:6575326-6576487 GCF_000260255.1 Octodon degus
TTCTCCCAGACAGTCTCATCCTTCAGCACAGATGACAGGTTGGTGATGATCATGGTCCCCTGGCAGGAGACACACGGCACGGATGTGCACTGGGATGGAGGATCGGGACCCTGCCACTTACTAACCATGAGCACACTGGATGAGGCATTGTGGCTTCTGGGTACAGGGTCACAAGGAGCCTTCAATTATCTAGTGTTCCCAGGAGCTTCTCAGGACAATCATGATCGTACAGAAAGGCCACAGGACAGGAATCCCATGGGAGCCCACACATGCAATTTTTTTCAGGTGCAAGTGCACAAGGTCCTCCAACAACTTACATGGGTTAATTCATCTTCCAAAAACACAGGTGGGGGGTGGTCAGTGGGGATAGGGCAGCCCTGTGCTCAGCACCACACCCACCCATGCTGGGGCTGCCACCAAAGGAGTATCTGGGGCAAGATTGCAGAATACTTTGTAACAATAATTAAGTGACCATACTAGGAAGAAGGACTCCAGGCTTACCTTAGGGATGCAGAAGCCCTGTACCTCAGTATCACGAGATGTCATATGGGGTACACCCATGGGGGCAATGTCTGCAAAACGCTGCACCTCATGAATCACAGCATTGGTGAAGGGCATGTGGGTCTGGTCTGCCATCTCTGGGCGCCGCCCCTGCCCTATGACTTCATCGATCTCCTGCTGGACTCGGCCTGCACAGACAAGCAGGGCAATGGTGGGTCAGTTCCTGCAGATGATGCCCTTACACTCTCCATCCTAGACTAAAGGCTGCATCCAGGTGACAAAGGCATCAATGTTTAAGGAGTCTGGCCAAAGCTTCTGGTCGAAACCATGTGTTTCGATTTGGGATGCTGTCACCACTTTTCTTCCCGGGACTTCCCAGCCATTCCAAGCTCATCTCACATTGCACGTTCGGGTGCAGGATCATGAGCAGTAGGGCCCAGGACATTGTGATTGACGTGGTTGCCATCCCAGCCAGAAACAGATCAGATACAACCAGACGAAGGTTCTCATCACTGAAGCTGCTCTCCGAATTCCCCCTGGCCTGCAGACAGGTAGAGAGGGTGGTGGCCTCAGTGGGAAGTTAGAGCAACACCTCAGAGCTCCCCCATCCTGCACCCCTCAGTGCAGCAGCTGGGTCTCTGGAGATGCTGGGGCCAAACT
>NW_004524732.1:6577067-6579674 GCF_000260255.1 Octodon degus
CTCTCCCTCATGCTTCCTTCCCATCCCATTGCATGCAAATTGCTCTCCCAGAGCCTCCTGCAGGAATGTGTCCCTGCACAGACTCCGCTGAACACTGTACCTGAAGCAACAAGCCATCGTCCTCCTTAACACTGTCCTCCAGCAACTCTGTCAGCCTGATCACGATGGAGTCATCATACTCGAAGCGGCGTGCATAGATGAGGGAGGTGATCACATTGCACACCGCTTTGCTCATGAAGACGCTGGGGTGAAAGGGCTGCTCTGTGAGTAGGGAGGCTTGTCAGGGTGGGGACTTCTCCCACCAGCTTGTATTCCATTCCTTTGCTTGTGTCCCTCACCCATTACCTACCAGCATGGTTAGCAAAAGCATCACAGAGGCAGGAGGCCTCCTCAGTCACCCACTGCTCCAGAGACTTCTTCCCCAGGCCGAAGTTGCGCAGGGTGGACACAGCGAAGCGCCGTTGCTCACGCCAGGCGTGTCCGTACGGAGCCCCAATAATGCCTGCAATGGGGAGCACGTGTCTACCAGAAAGTACTAACCTGTGCCCTTGGTAACCCCTCACTCCAGGCTGCTGATCCCATACAAACTCTGTCTTCACCCCTTGCAACAGCTCCTTCAGGCCTTATACCATGAAGATAAGCATGTCCTTTGTGCCTGGAGCACATCACCATGCCCAGGAAGCCCTGTCCTAATGAATCACTGCTTCAAGGTTGTACCCTGATGCCACCTGTGCCATACTGATTTATACCTTTGGATCTTGGTGTAATGCCAATTAATTCGCTGGCGGCCACTTGGGGCCGATCTGAGGTGTCCTCGCCATGGGTCACCAGAGCCTCCCGCACTGCTGCCAGCCCGTTGACCACGACCACTGGAGTCCAGGCAAGCTGCAGGCTGAACACGTCCCCAAATCTAAGTTGCAGCTGCAGGTGAAGGCCAGGGAGCCGGTGAGGCTGGGCTTCCTCACAGAACACAGGTCCCGGTCTCGCTCCCAACACAGGGAGACCCAGTTCAACAGTGCAAGACTCAGCTGTGCTGCTGTTTCTTGGCTTTTTCTTATGGGAGTGAGGGATGGCGCTCACAGCCCCCTCCAGCCCCTCCCTGACCTCTAGTGTCTGCCTGGTGTCATCACATCTTCTTAAGTTCAGAATAATCACTGTAGATCTAGCTATGACCACCCAGCTATGACCTGGGCAGAGTGGAGAAACTGTGAGCGAGGCCTCTTAGCCTCCCATTCTTCACATGAGGAAACTCAGGACAAAGGTCATAGCAGAGAGGCCTGGACCCCATGGCACCCACAGAATCTGATGCTGGTCATAGCAGTGCTCTCGGTATGAATGTCCTGATTCAAGTGCTGCCTAAGACCCTCTTGCCCTGCTCCTTCTTTGACAATCCTATCCCTTAATGGTTACAGAAGGGATCTGGGTCCTGAGCAACTTCATGTCCATCCAATCTGCGTCCAGACCTTCTGGCACATCCCACCCACCTCCACTGTTTGTCCTCCTGAACCTTGGCGCATGCAAGGTCCAGAATGTTTTCTCCTCTAGTAGAGTCCTTTCCAGACAGGTCATCTACCTCCACCATCTTGGACTGTCAAGTCCTTCACTAGGCTGTGGCTTGACCCACTGCCTAGTGTCTGTTACTGGGGTGCCACCCAACCATTGCTGCTCTCCACCTCCAGCTCCCCACCTTATAGAAGGAGTATGCTGGTTTCTGGAAGTCCACCTGCAGCAGGTTGCCCAGCCCGGGAACTGGCATAGGGCCTGGTGGGTAGCGAGCAGCCCAGCGTTGGCGCCGGTGCATCAGGTCCACCAAGAGCAAGAAGACGATCATGGCCACGACCACAGAGAACAGCACATCCCCAGTCATTAGCCCCATAGTTTCCTTCTTCAACACTGGGTTCCCTTTAAAGACAGTTTCACAGCTCTAGTCAGCTAGAGGAAGACACACACTCCAGCACACTCTGCTTGCTTGAACAGGCAGGCTGTCCTCTTATAAAACAGGCTGGAAAGGCTGCCCTTTGTCCTAGGTGTGAGACAACCTGTGTGTTGACTGTACAACCAGAGGGTGCTGGGAAGGCCCAGGGAACAGTAGTGGCATACACCCTTGCTCCTCCTGCCTCTTCCTGTTGATACACAGGGCAAGGGAAGGTCCTGGGAAGAGAGCTCCATGGAACTAGACACACTGCTTATGCAGGTTTCAGCCCTGGGCCACGCCGGGAAGACAAGTGCATTTATGCTCAAGAGGCATAAGCAAAAGCAGGTGTAGGTCAGGGAGCTGACAGGCCAAACCAGCAGAACTTTGGAGATGTGGATGGTATATCTGACTGCAGTAGGATATGCGGGACGGTACGTCAGTCACACCATAGTACATCCCACGAGTACCATACGTGATGACTGCATAGGACAGTCATCCAGGCTCCATGCAGAATTCTGTTGTCCATCACAGATTAAGTGGTATCCATCGATTCTTGGCACCACCACCAGCAGGTTCAGTTGCTTTCTGTCCTATCTGACTAGGCCACAGAGCTTTGGGTCACTGTGTGCCTACTCTCCGGCAAAATGCAAAAACACACTGACATATGGGGAACTTGAATCAGACTACCCTGT
>NW_004524732.1:6580603-6585267 GCF_000260255.1 Octodon degus
GGGGGTTTCAGGCTGACTCTTTCTAACTCTGGAGTAGATGTTGAGTTAATCACTGAGGTCACCCATGTGTGAGCTCCCTGCTGACAGGGAAGATCCTTGGACCCAGGGTTGGCTGCATTTCTGTGGAGAGCTAAATCTGTGGGCCAGTACATGTGAGTCCCACCTTGTGGACAAAGATCTGCCCACAGTCTGGACAACATTCCTTAAACAGCACAGCTGGCTGTTTTACTGCCAGTCTTCCTGCACTCTGCCCAGTGCATGTTTTACTGATGCTGATTTGCATCTATATCCTGTCCTAGTCCTAAGTTGCCCACTGAGTGGAACAGTCTTTCCAATTCTGTGAAACTTGGAAATACACTATATGTGAGGGGGGTCTTGGAACCACCACGACTGTCTGTCTCCCTTGAAAACGTTATGCAGATTCTGAGCAGAGCCCATTTACACTAAAGCCCTACCTGAGAGCCCTGGAGCTCAAGGGTTCTCTGGGGGTTGGGAACAACCCAGAGCCAGAAGTCTCATGAGTGAAAAGGGTTGAGCTGTCCACAGCTGAGGAGCAGTTTTCCTAAATGTTTCCTAGACTCCAGTGGCCAGGCAAGAATAGATTAGGTTTGATTTGAAACTGTTTCATTGCTATTTGTTTCTCAATAAAATTATGGGGGGAAAAAAAGAATAGTTTAGGATTAGGGTTCCCATTCATGAGTGGCTAAGGACACATCAGAGACCAGGGCTGGAGGGGGGTGACAACCAAACACTGGTTTGCAGCCACACAGATGATTTTATTTCATATCAGGGCCCCAAATGAAGCCAAGCTCAAGGTTTGGACTCTCCTCTAGCGGGATACAGCACAGAGCTGGTAGGGTGATGGGGTGTTCAAGAACCCAAAGACACTGTTGTCACTGGGCAGAGGCTGTCCCTTGGGCACTGAGAAGCTGAAGCGCTGCAGCAGGCAGGTGAAGAAGAGGAAGAGCTCCATGCGGGCCAGGGGCTCCCCGGGGCATGCGCAGCGGCCTGTGGGTGGGCATGGGTCTCAGTCAGCCTGGGGCCCGGGCTTTGCTTCTGAAACGCATCCTACCAAGGGACCAAGGAGCCAGGGGCCCCGAAGTACCTGCTGAGAATGGCATGAAGGCCTCATGCTGCACAAACTGGCCCTCGGTGTTCAGGAAGTGTTCTGGGTAGAAGTGGAAGGGCTTCTCCCAGACGGTTGCATCTTTCAGTATGGAGGACAGGTTCAAATTAACCCCGTCCCCTGGTAATGGATGGATGGTAGGAAGGTGGTGGGGGCACCAGGAACCCCTGCTACAATATCAGCACAATCTGTCAGGTGCACAAGCTTGCAGTTAACTCTCAGTCCCAGATACTTCCAGCACCCTCTAAGATCTCAGTGCAGTTGTAAGTGGCACACTGCCATGGGTCCCACTGTATCACCCATTTCTCTTGGTATTGCCTCCATTAATACACTAGACATGTTTTAATTTTGATCCTACTAATGAGGGGCCTGTGGTATAGACTCAGCAGCACTCACATCAGGATGGGATGGCAGCACCTATGGATCCCAGAATCAGGTGACCTGAGTGCTCCTGCTCCCTCCTGGGAGTGGCCAAGCTGGGGAAGGACACAGGCACAGCACAGTATGCAAGTGATTGACCCTATCTGGCTGTGTCCTTCAACCTCCCACCATTCTTCTATTCCTCAGGGCAGAGTCTCCACTCTGACACACTGCACTTTCAGTCTTAATTGTCAGGCTCTATTTCAAGGCTTAATCTGTAGATTTTATCTGTATTACCTTGTGTCCCTTGATCACATCCCTGCCCCCAGCAGATCGTAACCTTCATTAGACCACAGCCACCCACGTCACACCCTACTACTTTCTCTGCCCACCACCCTTTGCCTTGGGATCGTGGACCGAAGCCCAGGTGTTCACTGATGGGCACTGGTGGCCAGTCTGCAGTATCCTCGCTGTGATTCACCAGCACCTCATGCACAGCCGCCAGCCCATCGAATACAACCACTGGATTCCAGGCGAGCTGCAGGCTGAACACGTCCCCGAAGCGGCGCCGAAACTGCAGGGGTGGGGTGGGGTGCTCCTTACATCAACTTCTCCATGAAATCTGACAACCTGTGCTCATTCCAGAACTTAGCCCTGCTGCACAAACCTTCCTGCATATGTGGAGTGGTGCAGAAATAATACTTGGTGCCCTTTTGGCTTTTCTTCGTGGCAGTGTGGCTGGTATGCACAGCCTCATTCATGCTGGTCGAGCCCTCTCCCAGGAAGTGCCGCTTCTGCCCAAGGCCTGCCATCTTTAAACTTGGTTCACATTCTCAAAGATCAAAGGATCACTCTACATCCAGATCCCACCTCCAAATATGACTCACTAGAGACATAATATCGTAAGTAGGGTTTACTGGCATCCTCCTTTATGTTTGAGGAATTTCAGGGTCATGCGAGACCCCAAATTACTGCAGTGTGAGATGTGAAGCAGGTCCTGACACCTGTCAAACTCAATTTCCTGACAAATGCTGCTCTGGTAGCTGATCCTCCCGATTGCAAGAGTTGTTCCTGTGATAGCATCAGAATGGACATGGGTCATACATAACTTCCAATGTCTCCCATGATGCACCATGTCCTCTGCCTATCCTGCTCCAGCTCCAGGCCTGTGTCCTCCCACACCTCTATAATGAGAAAGTAAAAGTATTCTGCCTGTCTGTCCCACATCCCCACCACTGTTCTCTTCCTCAGGGTGCAGACTCAATCCTGTCACCCTGCACCCATAGGGCACTCATATGTGTCCTCCCCAGGGAAGCCAGGCCACCTGCTTCCTCTCAGGGTTCTATGTGCCTCTCCAGCCTGTGGCCTCATCAACCACTATCTGCTGCTAAGGGTCCCCATGACCTGTTCTGGCCTCCACACTAACTCGCTTACCTTGGAGAAGGAGTATGGTACGTTGTGCAGGTCTATCTGTAGCAGGTTGCCCAGGAGGGGCAGTGCCACAGGGCCTGTGGGTAGCAAGAAGCACAGCATTGGCGCTGGTGCGTCAGTTCTACCAGGAGCATGAAAACTGCCATGGCAATGGCCAGGGAGAAAAGTGCATCCCTACTCAGCAGCCCTATGGTTGCCCTGCACATCACCTGTCTCCTCAAAACACACCAGGCAGCACTCGTCACTTGAGGCACCTAGGACCAGGGAGCAATTCTCACCACACCCTGGGAAGCAAGCAGGTCAGCCTCTGTATTTTGGAGCATATGGCTGCCCTCTGCTCTCTGCTGCCTAATCTATCAATTATAGCCAAAGGCCAGAAGGAGCAGCTGGGGTAGAACAGACACAGTGGAAGCAACAGCCCTATTTGCCCTTCCTCTCACCCCTAGATGATGCCCAGGGAGGGGGTCAGGAGACCTGGAAGGAACTTAATGGAAGCTTGAGAAATTGTGCTGGGCCAGGTGCCAGGATATGGATGAAAGTTGAAATGTCTCCCCCTGGAAGCCAGTCAATCTGCTGTCTTCTGTTGGACTAAGGTACATGACCCAGAGGGGGTGCAGAAAAACCAAGGGCCGACATGCCAAGCACGTAGGGCTCTGAGGAGAATGCAGAAAACTCATCAGGGTGGGGTACTTTTACAGGCTTCATGGAGGAACTGGAGACAGACCGAGGGGCTGGGCTGCAGTGCACATCACAGCCTTCTCAACCACTCTAAGACACAGACTAAGACGAGGCCAGGCCACACAGAAGGCTGAGGAATCTGAGAGCTGAGCAGGCCACAATTCCTCACTTTAGAGTGTGGGCATCCAACCCACGGCTTGTCTCGAACACCCTGAGTGAAGCAGAGCTGCCCTAGGCTGCCCTGAAATAGGTAAATAGTAACCAAACTTCTTTCTTCTGCTTTATTATAGGACTAAAACGGGGCAATAAAGATAAACTCGTGAGTTATTTGTCCTTGTTTTTATAAAACTAGTGCATCAATGTCCTGTTTTGATGACGTGGTTACAAGTCTGAGAGATGAAGCTTGTGATCTAACGTCATTCTTTAAAACAATGGTTCGCAAAAGTATGAACTATGAAAAAGTCACACTGTGAATAAGGTGTGACAGTGAATGGAGGTTGAGTGTGAAGGGAGGGATATTTTTCTCTAGCAGAAGAAATCATGTAGGAGGAGACCTGGTCAAGTTTTTCTTTGAAATGAACACCTGATTGCAAGTATCTACTTTCCGAAGATTACCACATAACCAATCATTTGTTTGAGTAATAGTGCTGTGGGTGTAATCATAAAAGCCTGACAGGTTTTCTGGACTTTCTCTATCTCAGCTGCTACAAAGTATTTTTACTGATTAAATTCTTTCACCAAATAGAGTTGGAAATATAGCTCAGTGGCACAATGCCTGCCTGGCAAGTTGAGGCCCTACGTTCAATTCCTGTTACTACTATTACTACTACTACTACTACTACTACTACTACTACTAATTATTATTATTATATTTTAATGTAAGCCCATGTTGAAGAATTAAAAAAGATGCTATACTTGGTATTACCCCCCAAAATGGGATTCTATAACAATCAAATAAGAAAATTTCTCAATTCCCAGTAGCAAAAACAAAACAAAACTCAGAAAAACAAATCAAAACAAAAAAATTTCCATGACTACTTGATAATAATAAATGGGGAGTGGTGGGCTG
>NW_004524732.1:6586012-6588726 GCF_000260255.1 Octodon degus
ACTCTAAACCAAAAGTCCACTGCCCACAGCCCCTTGGCCTAAACACAGCCTATGGAAGGGGCATTTCTTGGTTCCTCATGAAAAAGCCCTTGCTTATGCCCAAAGATATGGACAGAAAAGCAGTTTCTCTCTGGGTGTAAGCTTCGAAGTCTCCTTCTTCGAAGACTTCTGTCCACTCAGCTTCTGTTTTAGGTCAGCTGGGTGCAGGGCCCTTCTCCATGGGATCTGAGCAACTCACTTAGTCCTCAGGTTGCTTCTTCAGCTGGGACAATGATCCTACTCTGGGACATCCTTGGACGACAGGTAAGCATTCACCATGTAACAACAAGGGGCCAAGGGCCACAGCACATGGAAATGTCATCCCTTAGTCTGCCCCATGAGTGGGGCTTATCTTGCTGTTACCCTGCTCACTTTTTCTCAGAAGTCATAAGGGGTCACAATTCTCCTCAGATCGCACCTAACGCAACTTGTGCTCTCTGTTCTACCTACTTGCTCTTGCCTTACCCTGTCTTTCTCCCTCAAAGAAAAACTACAAACCAGGAAGTAGATGTGAGTGGAATTCACATGTGCTAAACGCATTACATCCCAAGCACATCCAGTTGTCACTGAACCAACCCTCCAGGACACCACACTGCAGGTAACAATGCACAGTGTTGTCCTTCTTGGGGACAGGGGCTCTGCTGAGGCCATGGCTAGGGGATCCCTCTCCTGCAGAGCTCTGTATTGTGATATAGCCTCCACTGTCCAATAAAGCCACCATATCTGGGGGAATTACTGAGGAGCAGAGATAGAGACAAAACATGTGGTGTCTTCGAAGCACTCATTTCTATCTTGCCCAATCTATTTCCAAGGTCCCTCACAGGCACACAAGAAGACCCTCCAGCACCAGTGTTTTCCACCTCTGCTCCCCTTTGCACTAAGGCTCGCTGAAAAACTCCTGTGTCCAGTGCCTTCTCATAAGCTCCTCTCCACACTCTGGGCAGTGACAGCACATCAAGTGTCAGGGCTAAACTACCACCTTGCCCTAAGTGTGTCCTCTGGGAATACATATACCTCCCTACACTCGGAACAGTGCTTCTGATAGTAGAGATGAGTTTTCAGAAAGCCTATATCCTGTCCCTTTCAGACAGTTGAATATGGTGTTTGTAGCTCTGCAGGAACATAGGTGAATCCAAAAGACTCAAAGACACCACTTGGAGTCACGAGCACGATGACTTGCCAACTATGCTAGGCCACTCTGTCCCCTGGAGCAGACACTACACAGAGAAGTGGCAGGGTCAAACTGGGCATGTGTGTGCTGTAAGGCAGGACACAGCACCCAAGGAGACTGGCTGCCAATGAGATCTGCTGAGGCCACCGGCTTTTGGGACCATTCCATTCACTCCCTCTCATAACAGTTTGTCCCTGAAAATTATGAGGACACGATCTATGTTTCTCTCTGTGCCTATGGTGAATGCGGTTCTGGACCCATGGGCAACATTTTTTAAAAAACCTTTTGTTTGTGGGCAGCTCTGCCAACCCTGGGGGCGGGGCTGTCTCAGCATGTGGTGTGGGCAGTAGAACCACGGTCCCTGTGCACTTACCTAAGCTTGTCTAAGCAGGTGTTTCAGACTGCTGAGCTATCTCGCTAGGCCTGGGCAACAGGGTTTTTTTTGTTTTGTTTTGTTTTTTGCTTGTTTTTTAAAAAATGTATTTAGTACGGGACCTACTGGATTTCACTTTATAGATCGGACTCATACTGATCTTCCTGTTTTCAGCCTCCCAAGCACATAGATTACAAGTGCACATCACCATGTCCAGCCTCAATCACCAACACAGTGCACCAACACAGTGCACCGCTGGGGAGTGGGGCCTACACAGCACACCAGAGACAGAACCCTGGTCCCTCTGCTCTGCCTAAGCAGGCACTTTATTCAGCTGAGCTATCTGGCCAGCCCTGTTTTTTTTTTTTTAATTTTTATTTATTTGTTTATTTATTTATGTATTTTGTGTGTGTGTGTGTGGCCAGCTCAGCCCACCAGGGGGCGGGGCTGGCTGGCATGTGGTGCTGGAGGATTGAACTGTGGTCCCTATGCTTTGCTTAGCTTAGCTTGTTCTAAGTAGGTGCTTTAGACCATTGAGCAATCTCACCAGCCCCAGCCCTGTTTTTTAATTATTCTTTTTCCCTCTACTTTTAAATTCTCACAATATATATAAAGCTCTCCCCAATCTGCAGAAAAACCTAAGACCTGTCAGACATAGCTGAAAGCAGATACACTTTAACCCAGGTTGCTGTTATTTCTAAATCCAGAAGCAAGAATCTTTCTACAACTCTAGTTCAGGCCACGCATACTTAACTAGTGTACAGAAAATTCTGGTGGCCCCCAAGTGACTTTGAAATTCACAAGAAGACGATTAGGATGGACCTGTGGGTGGAAAGAATTCCCAAAAAGCAACTCACTACGATAGCACATGAACTAACACAGCACTGTGACAAGGAACCACAGACTGATAACTGCATATTCCAGCAGGTGGTCTTGGGCATTCACTGGAAAATTCCCGTAGGTTTCAATTTAACATAAATAAGCAGGGGACAGAGTAGAGCGTTGTTGTCCTCATAAAGGCCGGAAAAACTCTTCTCCCCACCCACGTCATGGGGGTCCCCAGGAAGGCTCCTTTACCAGGCACACCCGCCCCCATCAAGCCCAGAATCCCTGCATCAGGGCCGCCCACTC
>NW_004524732.1:6589506-6596131 GCF_000260255.1 Octodon degus
GAGCCTTCTGGGACTTGTAGTCCGTCCATCCTCACAAGGCACCTCTGGTGCAGATAATGGCTCTGGTGTGCTCAGGGGCGCTAGTGGGGGTGGGGGTGGGGGTGGGGAACAATGCAGTGCTAAGTTTCAAAGTAGTAAAGAGAAGTGAGTCATCACATACAAGGAAGCCTCTGTGTTTCCTTGGGCATTTCCGTTAAGTTTTCATTAGAGACCATGGAGACCAAAAGATGAGATAAAATATTTAAGTTGTGAAAGAAACTAAGAGTATGAGCCAAAGTTTATTGTTTGGCAAAACTGACAAGAATGGAGGAGAAATCAAGACCATACCACCTAAAAAGCAGTGGAGGGACGTCATTCACAGTGGGCTTGCCTTAAGGCAGCTGAAGGAGGTCAAATGCAGGCTAAAATAAATTACACTAGACAGCAACTCAAAGCCATGAACAAATACTCACCACTGAATAAGTAGACCATATAGGTGATTATCAATGTTGGCACTATTGGTTAGTAGGTTTATAATTCCTCTTCATTCCCACCTGTGATTTACTCCCTGCTCCCTTTTTCTTTCTTTCTTTTCTTGTAGTGAATAAGCCTTTTTTTTTTTTTTTTTTGGCAGAACCAGGGATTGAACTCAGGCCCTTGCACTTGCCAGGCAAGCGCTTATTCTACTGAACTATCTCTTTGACCCCTAACACCAATGAATAAAACATTACTTATAATTCTATGTGAATAAGCACACAATATCTAAACTTCTAATGTAGAGTGATAACAACATAATGTTAGATATGAACACAATTTTTGTAAACTATAGATTTTAAAGTTTTTATTATTCAAACAAGGTTTTTCTATTTAAGATGTTGACTTCAACTCATGTAACCAAGAGAAAATACAGAAAAACATACATAAAAAGAAAAACCTAATCAACATGGACACAAAAATAGTCACTAAAGGCAAGATGATAGATAGTTTCATGAAATCGCTAGAGGATAAGTTATGCAGAAGACAAAGAAAAATGTGGTAACACCATATCTTTTCTAACATGTACCTAATTGAAGCCTTGTTTTTGAAAAAGAGAATCGTACATTGGTTCAAAAAACAAGATGATCTGCTGCTGATACAGCATAGTCACTTGAGAGAAACAAACAAAGCAGCTAATATCAAAAGCATGGGAACAGAAATTCATCCCACAGTCACCACAAATGAGTGGAGGGAACTGTATCTGCATCATAGATGCTAAGTCAAAGCCATTACAAGAGAAATGGCTTCAAACATTGGTTAAAAAAAAAAATCCAGCCCAGCAACAATATATAATTTCAACCATATAGTCGCATACCCGGCATGATGCTTCACCCCTGAGGGACTGCATATACAATTGTCCTATAGGATTGTATCACATAGTAATGTTACAGTCATCTCAGTTTCTGTGTTTAACACTCTGTAATGTCTTTAAAAAATGAAGGCCAAAGATATAGTTCCTAGAAAGTATCTACTTGCTAACTGGCACACTAATGTAAAAACACTAGGAGAATGAAGGGAAAAAGAGAGTATGCTAGAGTTGAAGTTGGATAGACTTCAATAATCCACTGTCAATATTGGACTAAACAAGTATAAATAGGATTGTGATGGAAATTCAGGAGTTGGACAGCCCTGTAGGTCACTGGGGCCTAACACACAGATGGAGAACATGTCACCCAGCAACTGCAGGGCGCTCCGCTTCCTCAGGTGCAAATGGAACATTCTCTAGGACAGACCAAGCAGTAATCCAAAAGCAATCTCAATCCACTGTTAAAAATTGGACTCCTATAAAACTATTTTGTGCCCTCATGGAGGAAGTATGAAACCACAGAAGGAAAACGGACAGCTAAGTGGAAACTAACCAGCATATTCTGAAATACCCAATGGGTCAAAGAATAGGAAATAACTTGGGAAGGATGGCAAGGAAAGCACTGTGTACGGAAACATGGAACATCCAGCAACAGCAGAAATCAGAGGGAAGATGCACAACTGCCCGAACTTGCATTAAAAATAACAAGGTCTAAAGACAAAAACTGAACTGTAGAACATAGCAAACTAGAAAACTAAAAACATGCCAAATCCAAAAGTAGCCAAGGGAAAAAGATGAAAGAACAGAGACAAAGAAAGCTTTGTGTGGTAACTCTGACAGGAAGGGGAGCCGGGAGGATGGCACGCTCACGGACAGTCTGGGCAAGTTAGCATGGACTTTTCTCAACATGGGTGTGTGTGGGTGCATGGATGCAGTTCAGTGCTCCCAGGATTCACCCCCCCCCACACACGTTCATGTGCACACAGTGAGAGAGAATACTGGGTGGGAACACAATACATAAAATACATGAAACTAAAATAGGTTGATGATAAATATCCACAACACTGATGAACCTCTTGCTAGATGGGATAAGAAGATGGAAGATAAGAAAGATTTCAGAGGGCATGTTACTGCAGATTTTTTGAAAATAAAAAGGAATTCAGAGAGTGTTTTAAATAATTCTATAATTAAAAATGGAGAAATTCCCAGGGATAGAAAATTTACTTAAACAGAAGTAGTAAGGACTAGGACCTCTGAGCTGATCTCACAGTACTAAGGAGACTGTGTCAACAATAAGACAATGGACCAACACAGCAAAGCCCAGGGCCACAGGGCTTCACTGGAGAAGTAACCAATCATTGACAGCAGAACTAAACCAAATACTTCCCAAACTTTACCAAAAATGAATACAGGCAAGCACTTCCTAACTCAGACTACAAGGCCAACACTGGTCTATTTCCCAGAACACACAAGTATGCTATAAGAAAAAAGTAGGAGGAGGAAGAGAAAGAGGAGGAGAACAAGGAAAAAGAGAAGAAGAACAAGGAGGAGAAGAAACAAACCACTACCCCTGAGGAATACTGACACAAACATCTTCAACAAAATACTAGCAAACTGACTGTAACTGTATATCAGAAATTAGGGCTAGGGATGCAGCTGAGTGATGGACGATTAGCTAGCACTCCCCAGCCTCTGGGAACTGTCCTACAACTGCAACTACACCTACACACGTGTGTTTGACATGGGAAAGAAAACTAAGCCAATGCCATTTGTGTTCTAGTGTCATTTTACAGCTTGAGCTTCTTTTTACTTAATTTGCTTCTTATAAATGTTGCTTGTTACCTCTAGGCAAAATATCGAACACCTGTGTCCCTAGTCACACGCTAAGCCTATGCATTGTAATGTCTCTGAAGCTGCGCTAAATCTTATCAGCACCACCACCTTACACCTGGAAGTAGAACTGCATAAGCATCCCCCCTCCTTCCCTTCAGGGTCAGTGCTCGCTCATGTACTGGCTGCCCACCACTGGCCCCCAGTACACCAGCTCGTTCCTGCATCTGCCCACTGTGGGTGACCCGATTAAATAAGCACGCCTCTTTGTGGCAACATTTGGAGGCCCCAGCAAGATCCCTGTGGACAGCCCTTCCAGGGAGGCACTACCCCAGATTCTGAATCTGTGACCTGAGAGGCCACTGGCACCTTGACTGAGTGTATGGTCACCCAGGCCACAGGCTACGGAGAAGGATCGAGCACCACAGAGCAAGACAGTCAAGGCTGCGCGGCCAGGCGTTGTAAGATTTGGTTTAGCCTTTGGCTTCTCCAGGGACCTTCTCTGCCAGGACTGGGAATTGTGCAATTTGTGGCT
This sequence comes from Octodon degus, assembly GCF_000260255.1. Lineage (NCBI taxonomy): Eukaryota > Metazoa > Chordata > Mammalia > Rodentia > Octodontidae > Octodon > Octodon degus. Next base: position 6,593,193 of record NW_004524732.1, read on the forward strand.
GGCCCTGACCTCTAGACATGGGGGGCATTTGTCCTGACCCACCCAGGTCATGGATTGGGAGGCTGTGGGAGCCCCATCACCGAGTCCAGCAGCCCTGTTTGTTAAAAATTTAAAAAATGAAAACATAAAGAAAGGTGTTTGGTTTTCCCAACACGAGAATTACCTATTTTTCATAGTTTTTCTTCTGAGTTTTGTTCTCTGCATGGTTGTTTGTGTGGTTGCCCTGCCCTGTGCCCGTGATTTCAGGTGTCAGCCACCACCATTCTTGCTACCTTCAGGATCGTGAGCATCAGACTCCTTCTGGGCTTGCCTGGACCTTTCTTCACTGTCACTTTACCTGAGACCCTGATAAAGATCAATTGGCAAAAGCTGTGGCCAGCTTCACAGCTGTCTCCAGTCTGGCGCGCTGGGGATGTCTGTGTGGATTTCTGGTGAAACGGGCTTGGCGGGACGAGGTAGGAGACATGTGATCTAACTACAATCCAACTCAGATTCTCAGTATGAGGACCACGCACTCGAAGCCCACTGCATTAGGATATATGCTTAATAGCTTCAATTCAAAATGGTTACGGGGTGAGATGAAGGCAGGGAGGCTGGCAACGTTGTGTGAAGGGCAGTGGCCATCTTTTGGTGCTGCATGGCCAGCAGAGGAGACTGTAGACCCTCAGACAACTGTGCAAATTGGGAATGTGGTTACAGGCAAGCCAGACACCCGTTTCCTTATATTGACTCTTGGTTGCTTGCTGTCTGAGTCCTTCCCTATTGGTTCTAAAAGTATACATGGGGGTGTCCCGTGTGTGTCCTCCTTTGAAAATGAAAAGACCCCTCTGAAAAGTCACCACCGGGAGTCCTACCCTCTGTCCCAGAGGAGGGTGACCCCCTTGCGTGCACTCACTGTCTGCTACTCCACCACTCTATCCAGTGACAGACAGGACCAGACTCCACCTCTGGGGACACAATGTCTGCTTGTCCTGCAAAGCCCACTCCACCCATCCTTTGCACTAGGTGCCCGGGGCTGGCCTGATCTGTAATGGTTTATGTCCCTTTTGCACTAGTGACCTACATAATCAAAAATCCCAAACCCACCTTCTATCACCCAAGCTGAAAGAAATGGTCTTTATTTCCTGGGCTGGGGAGATAGCTCAGTGGTCTAAGCGCCTGCCTGGCAAGCGCGAGTACCTGGGTTCAATCCCCGGTACTGCATGCTATGCTGGCCCTGTGCAGAGCTGGCCACTGAACCCAGGGGTGGTGTCACACACCTCTAATCTCAGCACTGGGGAAACTGAAACAGGAAGATCACTAAGAGTCTGAGCTGTGTAGTGAGACCCTGAATCAAATACATAAATGGATAAAAGATTTTTTAAATCTATATAAAAAATGTAGAAAGGCTTTCACCTCACCTCAGAGTTAGAAATGCTAAAGAGACGATCTTGAGTCCACACTCTGGGGAGAAAGTTGGCCCTGAACTGCAATACCACTCAGCCTGTGATGTACTTAGCGCCCAAACTGTCTTGGTTTGACAGTCTTGTGCAAGTCACCTCTGATGTTATGTGTGTAACTGAAAAGAATGTTTGTCTGTGTGAACATGTGTGCTTATTGCTCCTAGGAATTTGACACAAGTCAGACACAATTGCCTATACTGAGACTCTACGCTGCAAAATATTATGAATCAAAAGGTTTTTTTTTTTTTTTTCCTTGAAAGTGCTTAAGCATCCTTTCTACATCATAAAAATCATCAGCGGACCACATTCAGTGGACACGGGAGGAAGATGGGGATTCCGGGCAGGCCACCTCTGTGAGTGAAAGTCTTCAGAGGGAACTGCAAAGAAGCAGGCCACGAAACAGACCACACTGGCGATGCACAAGGCCCTTGGAGAAGACTCCGCATGAGATTCCATTCATGGGGAGATGCAGGAAAAAAAAAAAGGAAGAATGTAATCCCAAATTGCTTTTTGGAAAAGATAGAAAGCCTAAGTATATCTGCAGCTTACTAAAAGCAGTTGAGATCAGCGAAACAGAACACGGAAAAAAAAAAAAAAACAACTAAAAAGAAAAGACAGAGAGAAGAAATGGAAAAAGAAGAACTTGATGATAAAGATGTGTTTGTGACATCTGCTTATTTTTAAAAAACTGCAAACAGAGCTGAAAAAGAAGAAGGACAGGCTGCTGCATTAGCAGCAAGTTTGGCTGTCACCAGGCAGAAAGGGCTCAGTGGATTTTTTTTTTTTTTTTTTTTTTTTTTTTGTATTTTAGGGAAGGGTCTACAGAGTGTTCAGGGTCTCACTACTAGATGGGACTCTAGTGATCCACCTGTTTACAGCTTCCCAACAACTGGGATTACTGGCATGCGCCACCACGCCCAGTCTCAATTGCCATCTCAGGGTGTCCTGGGGGCTGGGCCCTCACAGCACTCCTGGGATTGAACCCCAGGTCGTGCCTCTGCCTAAGCAGGCGCTATAATCCACTAAGCCATCTTGCCAGCCCCTCAGTGGATTTTAGAAACACCTATCAAATCAAACAGATGGTGAGGAAGAAGTACCAAAATGCAGTTTGCATGAAGCCAGTTCCTGAATAAAGGAAGAGAAATCAAGAGGTTCCTCAGATGAAGTAAAGTCAGAGAACAGAAAATACCACAGGAGAAATGTATTACCCAAATTCATGTGACTGAGAGGAAAACCCAGACACAGTGATTTGATACTATCAGTGGAGATGACGAAATGGAAGAAAAAGTGAAATGTAGGAGGGCGAAGGGCCAGAGACCTCCAGGAATTATTCCAAGCATCTCAAGGACCACACTCATGGCTTCACTTTTTATACCTCGTTTTTATACTTTTCTGCTGGATGGTTAAGACCAAGATAAACAAGAAATGTAACTTTTGTATCTGACAAGGTCAGTCAAATCCCCTCAGGATTTACCCTGAAACCCTGTACCACAGTTG
>NW_004524732.1:6597161-6598254 GCF_000260255.1 Octodon degus
TTGCAGAACAAGGAATTGAACTCAGGCCCTTGCGCTTGCCAGGGAAGTGCTTATTCAACTGAGCCATCTCCCTGGCTCCAAACTATTAATTATTGTAATTGTCCTACTAACCTGTTTTGAAACTGTCTCACTGCTATTTGTTCCTCAAAAAAATAAAAAATAAAAAAGAACCAGACTCACTCAAGATCATCTGGTGAAGAAAGGAAGTGTAGTACCAAATGCCACACCAAAAGTTCCAAATGCTGAGGGCGTGAGAAAGGGGGAGATCAACACCAAGGAAGGCAGTGCGGAGATCAGGAGGACTATGACACTGATCGTGAGCACAGAAAAGCGAAGGATTCTCAGAAGCCCAGAGAAGCCAGTCACAGAGATCCCACTGGAAGAGGCATGAACAGGTGTCCCTACCCGTGGGTTGGTCAGTGAGGACCCTAGAGGGGGAGTGGGGATGAGAAGGGACAGGAGACACAAAGAATGGCGACAAGACAGGATTCTGATCAAGTCTCGTTTATTCAGGGGAGGTGCTGGGTATATATAGGGGGTGTAGGAATGAGGAAGTCTCGGCTCTAGGGGGTCAGCAAGTACCTAGGCAACGGGGGAAGGTGTCACCTCTGGGGCACAGCACGTGATTCACGGGGAATGGGCAAGGCGGAAAGGAGCAGAAACAACTCAGCAGGGGAATAGAAACTTAAGAAAATGGCTGACACTATTATAAAATGGCTTCCCACAAACAGGAAGATAATCCAAGGAGAGACCAGAGAGAAAGAACTGACAGAGAACAGAAAAGAGAGAAATAGTCTTCAAGAGAACAAAGAATTAGACAACAAGATGGTCAAGAGCAAACCAGTGAGCGAGGTGTGGAGAAGGAAGAGAAGAGCACAGGAAGGAGGGACACATGAAAGGAAGGAAGGAAAGATGCGAAAATAATGATGAGTACAGAGATAAGGAAAGACAGGAAGTGCACAGTCTTCAGGAAGAATTCACAGAGAGGAAGGCAGATCACATTCTAGGGCAAAGGAAGAGCTTCTTGACCAGGAAGGAGCCAGTACAGTGAGGAACATGAAAAGAGCAAAGAAGGAGACCAGGAGAGCCCTCT
>NW_004524732.1:6598564-6599554 GCF_000260255.1 Octodon degus
ATAATACTGTTTTATCAATAACACGTATCTTGGTTGTATTTAAGATCCATAAGTGAACTGCTGGAGAGATAGCTCAGTGGACTCAGGAAATGCTTAGGCAGGCGCAGGGACCAGGGTTTGGTGCCTGGCACCACATGCCACGCGGGCGCCACCCCTAGGCACCCTGAGCCTGCAAGAGGCCAAGCGTGGTGGCACACGCCTGTAATCCCAGGACTGAGAAGGCCTGAAATCATGAGGACCACTACGAGTCGGAGCTGCATAGTGAGACTTTGCACAAAATACATTTTAAAAGAAAAAAAAAGAACCCTAAGTGTGTCTATATCCCTGAAGGCAATGAGGAAAATTAGCTAAACTGCAACCATAAAAGGTCAACAGCTTTGCTTTGGTTACAAAGCTGTAATGTTTTATATTGTATTTCAGGTAAAAATCTGTAAAAATTTGAACAGTAGAAAAAATGCTGGGGGCTGGGGAGATGGCTCAGTAGAATAAGCGCTTGCCTAGCAAGTGCAAGGGCCTAAGTTCAATCCCCAGTTCCGCAAAAAAAAAAAAAAAAAAAAAAAAAGAAAGAAAGAAAGAAAAAATGCTTATGCCCTATGTTCTGAAATGTGTATTAAAGTATAAAATGTAGATCATGTATGCTGTTGAAATAACTTTGGCCCAAACTTGGTTTCAATAAAAACAAAAAGTGATGGACTTAAAAAAAAAACCAAAAAACATTATTTGGTAACATCTCCCCCACGTTTAATAACTGACATAAAAAAATTTCACTGTGTAAAATGGGAGTTGACCAAACTGTTAAAGTAATCAAAAATTTGAAAAAGCATGCTTGCCTACTAAAGTAGAAATAGTGGGGCTGGAGAGATGGCTCAGTGGTCTAAAGCACCTACTTAGAACAAGCTTGGCAAGGCATCAGGGATCACGGTTCAATCCCCCAGCACCACATGCCAGCTAGCCCTGCCCCCTGGTGGACTGAGCTGGCCACACACACCT
>NW_004524732.1:6599654-6615683 GCF_000260255.1 Octodon degus
CTTGTCTAAGGATTTCATACCTTTTAGTCGAGTCTGAGGTCTCCCTGTCATATTCTCAAAAGGGAGTTGTCAAGTGCCCAGCTTTGGCTCTCCAAGACACAGACAGGAGGACACAGCTCAGAATGTCCTGACCCAGACCCTGGACCTTGGCATCACCCTGTGGCATACTGTGCAAGAAGCTAGAACGAGTAGCAGCAGGGTGGCCTTCCTTCCTATGGGCCACTGCTGCCACCACCATGCTGGTGAAAGAGGCTGACAGGCTGACCTTGCGACAGACTTTAAACATATACATCTCTCATGCAGTGAAAACTGTACTTAGGGGTGTCCAGGTGACAAATAGCTAGTGGGAACCCACCCCAACCAGGGAGCCCTTCTTGAGGACCCCAGGGTAACCACAACACTCACCCTGGCTACCATCCCAGCCTCAGTGCTGCCCATATCCATGGAGCCAGGGCCAGGGAGATGGCCCAGTAGAATAAGTGCTTCCCTGGCAAGTGCAAGGGCCTGAGTTCAATTCCCGGTTCCGCCAAAAAAATAAAAATAAAAATAAAAAATAAAACATTCTTATCCACAGAGCCAGCCAAATGTGACTGCACCAAATTAATTGAGATGGTCTACTCAAAGTACCTGGACCTCCGGGATTCGTCCCTGTAGGACCCTGATTCAACCCTGTTTTTGGATAACAACTGTAGCATAATCGATGGGGTCTAGAGGGGAGGAGCAGCTGCTGTCATGATAGACCAAACTGTTCAATCAAAAACACTTCCCCTGGGATACCGGCTTGGAAAGCCCAGCTGAGAGCCTTCCCCTGTGCTTTGGAATTGGAAAGGCCAAATGGGTCAATGTCAGTACTGACTCCCGCTATGCTTTTGCCACCCTCCCTGTGCATGGGGCCATATACAAAAAAAGAAGGTTCGTGCCAGCCGGTAAAAGGATATTAAAGAATTCACAAGAAATATTAGAGTTGCTACATTTGGACTGCCAAGTCACACACTACTCAGTCACCAGAGTGGGACACTTTAAAGGTTCCAGACAATTGCATCAAGGACTTAACAGCAAAATAGGTGGCCAATCTGGAGACCCCTATTCCTGAGAAAGGAGTCCTGAACCCCATCTGAAAAGGCCTTCCTATTTAGAGACTGAGTTGAAGTGGATGAAGTCAGAGGGGGCTTCTGATAAAAGTGGGTAACAAGTGCTGCCAAGAGAGACTATGTTCTTTCCTGAGTCTTGGGACATTTTCTTTTTTCTATTATAGGGAAGGGTCTACAGGGTGTTCAGGGTCTCACTACTAGATCGGACTAGTAGTGATCCGCCTGTTTACAGCCTCCCAAGAGCTGGGATTACAGGTGTGCGCCACCACGAGGGACATTTTCTGATATAAGACATACACACCTGCAGTCATTTGGAAAAAAAAGAAAACAACTATAATGGACTTGCTTTGCTGGTTACTTCTATGCCCTCATACATCTTTCTCTGTGGCTGATAGATGCAAACTTTGTACCTAAAACAATACCACAGATGGCATCAGGAGGTAGGGGACTACTCCTTTACAGATGTTGATATTAACTTCACCAAGGTTTAGCCAACTAGAAGTCAGAATTACCTGCTAGTACTGTTTGATACCTGCTCAAGTTGCGTAGAGGCCATGATGACTAGGACTGAAAGTTTGAGAGAGGTAGCCAAGGCTTTTCTGGAGTGAATCATCCCCTGATATGGACTCCCCATGACCCTCAGGGTAGGTAATAGGGCAATGTTCATAGGTAAAGTAGTCCAAGAGCTGGCCTCCGCTCGGTGGGTAAAATTAAAAACTACATGGCTTACTGGCCCCAGAGCTGTGGGCAGGTAGAGAGACAAAACCGCAAGTCCACCTTGGCTAAGCTCTGCCAAGAGACCTGTGCAACTTGGACAACAGTATCGCCACTGGTGCTCCTCTCATCCCCGTGCACACCCAACTGAGATGGCCTCTCAAACCTTTCAAGATCATGTATCAAAAGTCTTCTCCATTGGTGCTGGTGACACAAGGATTCCCAGAAGCGGGGTCAGCTGACCTTCATTGCCAGAGAGAGGCTTTCATTGGGTCCTTGAGGAGCTTTGAAAGGCTGTTCTGTAGCATCACCCAATGCCCTTCAAACACCCTGGCAACCTATCCAACCTGGGGACCAAATGCTGATCAAGGGCTGGGAGGACGAACCCCTCTAGCACAGGTAGGGGGGCCTGTGCATACTAACCACAACCCCAGCTCTTAGAAGTTTCAGGCCTTATGCTGTGGGCCTATCATCCTCATGTCTCACCAAGACGAGCCAGCACCCCACCAGGAACTGTGTTTATTTCCAAGAGCAAGTCACTCACAGTCAGCACCACCCTGATACTCATCAAGTTCACACAGCTGCCTGGTATTTTTGACCCACTCAGGAGCCAGCCTTGGTCTCCCTGGGTGACATGGGCTGAGCTCCCACCTGCTGAGCATCAGTATACACATTTCTCTTGTGGTGAGAGCAGTGATCAGGGTGAGTTGGGGAGGGCAGGGGATCCTGGGTGGATTTAGACATGGGGGTGAAAGCATCACACATAGGGTTTGAGTAAAGAGGCTTGGACAGAGACACACACAGTCACAACGCTGGTTTACTCTATATCAAGTCATCCATGTGGTAGACAAACAGAGTCCATGGTGCTTGTACTAACGCGCCACAGCACAGAGCTGGTAGGGTGGTGGAGATGCTACGAACAAAACTGTACCACGGTCGCTGGGCCGGGGCTGCCCTTCAGGCACAGAGAAGCTGAAGCGCTGCAGCAGGCAGGTGAAGAAGAGGAAGAGCTCCATGCGGGCCAAGGGCTCCCCAAGACAGATGCGGGGGCCTGTGGGTGCATATAGGGGGACAGACTCCAGTCAGCCTGGGGCCTGGGTTCCTCCCCACCGAGGTGCCTAGGAATCAGACGTGAAGCCTGGTTCAGTACAATCACCTGCTGAGAAGGGCATAAAGCCTTCACGTTTCACAAAGCGGCCTTCGCTGTCCAGGAAATGTTCAGGGTGGAACTGGAGAGGCTTCTCCCAGACAGTCTCATCCTTCAGCACAGATGACAGGTTGGTGATGAGTTTGGTCCCCTGGCAAGAGACACAAGGCCAGATTTGCCCTGGGATGCAGCATCCTGACACTTACTCACCGCGAGCACACTTGATGAGGCTCTGAGGCTGCTGGGTGCGGGGCCACAAGGAGCCTACAATTAACCTCCAGATCCAGGACTTTTCATGACAATCATGATCATATGGCAAGGGCACAGGACAGGGGTCCCCTGCGTGCCTACGCAACCACTTTTGCTCAGGTGCACAGGATCCTCCAACAACCACCCACATGGGTTAATTCACTGTCCAACTACACTGGGGGTCAGTGCAGACAGAGCAGCCCTGTGCTCAGCACCACACCCACCCATGCTGGAGCTGGCAACAAAAGGGGTATTGCAGGTCAAGTAGCAGAATAAATTCTATCCATGCTTGGTAGTGGTGACGCTGGGGAAGAAAGACCGAAGCATTACCTTAGGGATGCAGAAGCCCTGCACCTCGGTGTCACGAGATGTCATGTGGGGCACACCCATGGGGACAATGTCCGCAAAGCGCTGCACCTCGTGAATCACAGCGTTGGTGAAGGGCATGAGGGCCTGGTCTGCCATCTCTGGGCGCCGCCCCTGCCCTATCACCTCATCGATCTCCCGCTGGACACGGCCTGCACAGACAAGCATGGCCATGCAGGGTCACTTCATGTGGACGGGAACCTGACACTCCATCCCTGCATTAAGGGCTATCTGCACATCTCATGAACCTGGTTAGGACCATGTGTTTCCAAGTAAGCTTTAGAATGCACCAACCACTCCTCCTTTAGTTCCCATTCATTGCAAGCCCAACTCACACTGCACATCCGGGTGCAGGATCATGAGCAGCAGGGCCCAGGACAGGGTGACTGACGTGGTCACCATCCCTGCCAAAAACAGTTCAGATATGACCAGGCGAAGGTTCTCATCATTGAAGCTGTTCTCAGAGTTCCCCTTGGCCTGGGGACAGGCAGAGAGGGTGGCCTCAGTGGAAAGTTAGAAGAATAGCTCCTAGATCCCCCATCCAGCACCCATAAGTGCAGGGGCTGGGTCTATGGGGGATGCTGCAGCCTCAACTGGCCTCACATCTCCCAGAACACTTGGCCCACAGCCCCTGATCCCATCTCTCACAGCACGTCTCACCTTATGTACTTCGTTCAGAAAAGCATCAGTTAGATCTCGGGGTGGCTGGTCTGGGTCCCAGGCTGTGCTGTGCTCGGTCAAGAGATCATGAATCAAGGCAATGATGGACCTCTGGGAGCGCAGGACTTTGGCAGCCACCCACGGGATGCGTGTGAGCAGTGGCACTGAGTTCACTAACTGTGATGGCACAAAGACAGCCTGGGTGCTTCAGATGGTCTGTAGTCACGTCCACATCTTACTCCAGCCTGCTCCCTGGTTACCCTGAGCTGACTAACTCTCCACACATTTGAAACGTTCTTCCTTCCCCTGGGCCAGCATTAAAACTCTTTTCTAGTGCTGAGTTGTCACATGGACCATCCTACCATGGCAATCTGGGGAATTTGTGTGGTTTCCAACATGGACGCAGGCTCTTCTCCTCTCTGGAACCCTGAACCTCAGCCACCTCTCCCCTTACTGTTCTCTGATTAGCCACAATCAGGCCTTTCCACCTCAACCTTCTCTCCCTGATGCTTTCTTGCCACTCTACCCCATGCAAATTGTCCTCCCAGAGCCCTTCTGCAGGAAGGTGTCCAGCACAGACTGCCTTGAACCCTGTACCTGAAGCAATAAGGCATTGTCCTCCTTCAGGCCATTCTCCAGCAACTCTGTCAACCTGATCATGACTGAGTCATCATACTCGATGCGGCGCGCGTAGATGAGGGATGTGATCACATTGCACACAGCTTTGCTCATCAGGGCGTTGGGTCGAAAGGGCTGCCCTGTGAGTAGGGAGGCTCCTCAGGGTGCCGCCACATCTCCCAGGGGCTTGTGTACAGGTCCCTTGTGTCCCTCACCCATCACCCACCAGCATGGTTGGCAAAAGCATCACAGAGGCAGGAGGCCTCCTCGGTCACCCACTGCTCCAGAGACTTCTTCCCCAGGCCGAAGTTGCGCAGGGTGGACACAGAGAAGCGCCGCTGCTCACGCCAGGCGGGTCCATAGGGAGCCCTAATAATGCCTGCAATGGAAAGCACGTGTCTACCAGAAAGTACTAACCTGTGCGCTTGGTAACCCCTCTCTCCAGGCTGCTGATCCCACACAAACTCTGTCTACACCCTTGTGCAACACCTTTCCAGGCCTCATGCCCAGAAGTCAAGGATGTCCTTTGTGCCTGGAGCACATCACCATGCTCCGCAGCCCTGTCCTCCTGAGTCACTGCTCCAGGGTTGTGCCCTGCTATCATGCTTGCTGTATTGACCTTTACCTTGGGATCTCGGTCCAAAGCCAATTAGTTCGCTTGTGGCTGTTGGGGGCCGATCTGAGGTGTCTTCGCCATGGGTCACCAGAGCCTCCCGCACAGCCGCCAGCCCATTGACCACGACCACTGGAGTCCAGGCAAACTGCAGGCTGAACACGTCCCCGAACCTACGTCGCAGCTGCAGGTGGAGGCCAGGGAGCCTGTGAGGCTGGGCTTCCTCACAGAATGCAGGCCCCAGTCTCACTCCCATCACAGGCAGACCCAGTTCAACAGTGCAAGACTCAGCTGTGCTGCTGTTTCTCATGGGAGTGAGGATGGCACTCACGGCCTCCTTCAGCCCCTCGACTCCCTGAGCTCCAGTGTCTGCCTGGTGCCCTCACATCTTCTTAGGTTCAGAACAATCACTGTAGATCTAGCTGTGACCACCCAGCTATGATCTGGGCAGAGTGGGGAAACTGTCAGTGAGGCCTCTTAGCCTCCCATTCTTCACATGAGGAATCTCAGGACAAAGGTTGGAGCAGAGAGGCCCAGACACCACGGCGGCCACAGAATCTGGTGCTGGTCACAGTAGTGCTCTCGGTATCAATGTTCTGATTCAATTGCTGCTTAGGACTCTCTCATCCTGGTCCCTCATCCACAATCCCTTCCATCATTGACATCAGAAGGGACCTGGGTCCTATGTAACTTGAGTTCTATCCAATCTGCATCCAAAACCACTTCTATATCCTGCCCAACCTCCCATGTTTGCCCTCCAAGACCTTTGCCCATGGCAAGTCCAGAGTGTTCTCTGCTCTGGTAGTCCTTCCCAGAGAAGTGCTCTACCTCCCCGCTCTTGGGCTGCCAGGTCCTTGTCTAGGCTGTGGCTATACTGACCACCTAGTGTCAGTTACTTGGTGTCCACCTGACCATTGCTGCTCTCCACCTGCAGCCTCCCACCTTGTAGAAGGAGTACGCTGGGTTCCGGAAGTCCACCTGCAGCAGGTTGCCCAGTCCGGGAACTGGTATGGGACCTTGTGGGTAGCGAGCAGCCCAGCGTTGACGCCGGTGCATCAGGTCCACTAACAGCAAGAAGATGACCACGGCCACGGCCACAGAGAACAACGCATCACCGGAGAGTAGCCCCATTGCCACTTCTTCAGCACCGGGTTCTTCTGACACACAGTTTCACAGCTCCAGTCAGACAGAGGACACACACTCCAGCACACTCTGCATGTTAGAACAGGCAGGCTGTCCTCTTATAAAGCAGGTTGGAAAGGCTGACTTTTGTCCTGTTGTCCTAGGTGTGAGACAAGCTGTGTGTTTACTGTGCAAACAGGGTGCAGGGAAGGCCCAGGGCACAGCAGTCGCGTGCACCTTGCCCCTCCTGCCTCTTCCTGTTGGTAGGCTGGGCAAGGGGAGTTCCTGGGAGGAAGGCTCCATGGAACTAGACACACTGAGGGCCGACTAGATATCTCAGCAGATTAAAGCACCTCCTTAGACAGATTCAGGGGCCGGATTCGATCCCAGGCCTACAGTGCTGGCCCCATGGTGGTGCGTGCCTGTAACCTCAGCATTCACGAGGCTGAAAAACAGGAAGGATCACTACAAGTCTGATCTGTGTAGTGAGCCACTGTACACCCTGTACTAAATACATTTAAAAAAACAGAAGAAGGAAGAAGAAGGAGGAGGAGGAGGATGAGGAAGAAGAGGAGGTGGAGGAGGAGGAGGAGGAGGAGAACTAGACACAGTGTTTGCAGGTTTCAGCCCTGGGCCATGATGGGCAGACTTGTGGATCTGTGCTCATGGAGGCACAAGCAAAAGCGGGTGAGATCAGGGTACTGACAGGCCAACCAGCACTTTGGTAAAGTGGATGGGAAGTCAGACTGTAATAGGACCTGTGGGATGGTACCCCACGCTGGACAGGACTGTCATTCAGGCTCCATGGAGAATCTGCTGCTCAGTAGGGATTAACTGGGTCCAACGATCCTTGGCACCACCTCCAGCACGTTCAGTTACCTAATGTCCCATGTGACTAGGCCACAGAAATGGGTCACTGTGTGCTTATTCACAGGCAAAATGCAAAAGCACACTGACATACAGGGAACTTGGACTAGACCACCCTCAAGGACAGAATGTAAATTAATAACACCTCTCTTAGAATCTCAGCAAAAGGATCAAATACCCAAACCCAGCTTGGCAAAATTAGGCAAATTAGTGAAACTGTGAATCAAAAATGAGTGAATAAATAAATAAATAAAATTTATGAAATATTTTTAGAATTTTCAATGGAAGATTTTTGAGTATGATCTTCACACTTCAACGAAAACAGAAAGAAACAGTTTGGGTGGGAGTTGGGGGGCTAATACCATGCAGAGTGAATTTTGATCTGCCCTAACACAGGAGAAGGTACTGATGCATGTCATACAGTGAAAAAACTTGGAGGGGATGTCATCAAGTTAAATAAGCCATTCACAAAAGATGAATCCAGTACGATCCCAGTTGAATGACTTACCTATGCTAGTTAGATTCATAGAATACTATGGTAGATAGTGTTGGCCAGGGGCTGGGGCCACTGGGAATGGGAAACCATGGCCTAAGTGGTGTAGTATTTCACTCTTGACAAATGAAAAGAAGCCTGATGATAAACAGGAGCACTGTCTGGTAAATATCACACCAAAATAAAAACAAATTAATATAGGAACTTACACATCTGTGATCATTTTGTTGAAAGTGCACAGGTGGGCGGTGTAGCAGACTTCCTTGCCAGGCCTGCATGTCAACCCTAAATGTGCCAAAACAAATCCCTGACTCCCAAGGGCAGCTGGGAAGCCTCAGCTAAGGCCATGGCACAACCTTCCTAGTAAGGAAGTTGCCCACAGGCTGGACAACTTCCCTCAGACAGCACAGCTGAGTGCTGGGGCCCGTCTTCCTGCACCCGAGGTTTTGCTGATGCTCATTTGCATCTGCATCCCGTTCTTGTCCCAAGTTGCCCACTGAGTGGAAGAGTCTTTCTACTCCGTGAAACCTGGAAATTCACTACATGTGAGTGGCATCTTGGGGACCACCAGGACCACTTGTCTCCCTTCAACAGATTCTAAGCAGAGCCCATTCACACTCAAGCCCTGCCTGAGAGCCCTGGAGCCCAACTGTTCCCTAAAAGTTGAGAAAAACCCAGATCGAGGAATAAGTCTCATGAGTGACAAAGGGTGAGCAGTCTGCAGATGAGGAGCAGTTTTCCTAAATGTTTCTGTTTTCTAACTCCAGAGGCCAAGTAACAAAGCATGACACAGGATTAGGGTTCCCATCTACAAGTGGCAGAGGATACGTCAGAGACAGGGGCTGGTGGGGGTGAGACCCAGACACCAGTTTGCAGTCACAGAGATGATTTTATTCCACATCAAGCCCCAACTGAAGCCAAGCTCAAGGTTTGGACCCTCCTCTAGCAGGACACAGCACAGAGCTGGTAGAGCAATGGGGTGTTCTGGAAACCAAAGAATCTGTGGTCACTGGGCAGTGAGTGTCCCTCGGGCACTGAGAAGCTGAAGTGCTACAATAGGCAGGTGAAGAAGAACAAGAGCTTCATGTGAGGCAGGGGCTCCCAGATGCATGCGGTGGCCTGTGGGTGGGCACTGGGCTCAGTAGCCTGGTGCCTGGGTACTGCTTCTGAAACACATCCTACAGGGGTCAAGGAGCCAGGGGTCCCAAATTTACGTGCTGAGAGTGGCATGAAGGCCTCGTGCTTTGGCCCTTGGTGTTCAGGAAGTGTCCTGGGTAGAAGAAGGGCTTCTCTCAGATGGTTTCATCATTCACTATGAAGGACAGGTTAGGACTAACCCTACCGTCTGCTGTTTCAGTTACTCTTCTCTTGTTGCTGGGACAAATACTCAACACCCAAAATGAAGGAAGGAAAGGTTTAATAAGCTCACACTTACTGGAGGTTTCAGTCCATATTCTGAAAGGCAGAGAGCAATTTTTCATGGTGGGGACAAAGAGCAAGAGCACCAAACGGAGGAGTAGCAGCAGCTCAGGCAGCCAGCCTCTCTCCCCTGCTTACACTGAAATGCAAATTACATGCCCCAGGGCAGGCGCAGCATCCACACCCACAACCATCAATCACAAACTCCAGCAGCCACCTCAAGACTGCATGGGGCTTTGGGGGAACACCTATACACAAATCATAACATTCCACCACTGGACCCCCAAAGACTCACTCATCCCTTTATGCAAAAGCCATTCTAGTCCATCTCTAAGAGTTGCCACAGTCTCAACAGTTTCAGCACTGCTGAAAAGTCCAAGTCCCAAGTCTCCTGCAAGATTCAAGCCAAACTTCTAGCTGTGAGCCCCCCCTACAAATGAAAACTTAAACACTTGCAACATTCAAAGGCACAAGATAAACATTACCATTCCAAAAGGTACACACAGCAGGATACCAAGCACTGGGACCAACCAAAGTCCAAAATCCAGCAGGGCAAACATTAAGTCCTGCAGTTCAATGTGGGACATCTGAAGCAATCTGTGATGAGCTGTGAGCTCCAAAGGCCTGACATGGCTCCGCCCCTAAGGCACTCGCGGTGGCAGCTCCCATGGCGTCCCTCTTAGGCTGGCTTTGCTCCCTCCTTGCAGTTTCCCTTAGATGATCCACGTTCCAGGCTCTTCCAAACTTCTGGGGTTTCCACTGAGTAGGCTTCTCACTCACAGCTTCACACACTGCCCTCTCAGGGGCACACTGCCTGGCCTCTCAGGCCTTCTTCTGAAATCGAGGTGGAAGCCGTCTTAACCTCAGAACTCCTGCATTCTGCATGTGCCTAAAACCACCGCCACATGGATGATGCCAAGGTCTCCTGGCAGCTGCAGCAGTAGCCAGGTTTCCTTATCTCTTAGCTGCAGGGGTCAGGTGACACAATTACTGAGCACTCTAACCCTTATTCTGAGAAATAAATTCTCCATGCTGGCGCCATTCTGGAACATGATGTGGCCGCTGCCGCCATTCTGGAACATGGGGCTCTGCAGCTTTTTCCTCAGAGCAAAGTCCCTCACCCTTGTGATTCTCAGGCTGCAAAGGGCAAGAACCAGCCACCTCTTGTGATGTCCTCAGGACATCTTTTTTACTCTCCTGTTCCTTCTCATCAATGGAGATCCCTCTCAGCTCTGTCTTCACAGTCCACAGCCTTCCTGGCACTTCCTTTCTGGCCAAACTCACAACATTTTAAATCCTCCTGCTGGGCTCCTTGCTCTTGATTCTCAACAGAAACCTGGTTAAAAGCCATGCCACTGTCCCAGTATTTGGCTGCTTTGAAATATCTTTTGAAAGATTAATCAGTCCATCATGCTTAAACTCAGTCTCAGGCAAACTCTCTCGGCATGAGCAAAATGCAGACAACTTTTCTGCCAAGTTAAAACACACATGATCCGGCGTCCAACGACCAGTGCAGTCCTTCTCTGCAGAAACCTCCCAGCCTGGTCTTTACAGGCCAGCTTTCTATCACCCTTCTGGTCTTCTGAGCTCTGATCAGAATCTTCCCTACAGAAGAGCTAAAGCCATTCCAGTTCTTCTCAAGTGGGCAATGTCTCTGAATCTTTCCTATCTCTTCCCATAAACCATTCCAAAAACGCATCATCCACATGGTCAGGTTGAGCCACACCTACTCCTGCGGTACCAAATTCTGTCTTTGCTACTCTTCTCTCATTGCTGCAACAAAGAGCCAACACCTAAAATGAAGGAAGAAAAGGTTTATTTAGCTCACAGTTACTGGAGGTTTCAGTCCATACTCAGCTGGCTCCAAGGCAGAGAGCAACACAAGGCAGAGAACAATCTTTCAAGGCGGGGACAATGAGCGCCAAAAGGAAGAGCAGCAGCAGCTCAAGCAGCTAACTTCTCTTTCCTGCTTACATTGAAATGCAAATTACCTGTCCCAGGGCAGGTGCAGCATCCACACTCACAGTAATCATTCACAAACTCCAGGAGTCTCCCCAAGACTGCATGAGGCTTTGGGGGGACACCTATACACCAAACATAACACCTGGTGAAGGGTGGCTGGTAGGAAGCTGGTAGGTGACAGGAGACAAGTACCCCTGCTACAAGCTCTATGAGCACAATGTATAAGGTACACAAACTGACCCTTGCAGTTAAACCTCAGTCCCAGATACTTCCAGCACCTCTATGATCTCAGTGCAGTTCCTGTGGCACACTCCCAGGGGTCCCACTGTACCATCCACTTCTCTTAGTATTGGCTCCTCTAACACACTTGATGTGTTTTAGTTTTCATCCTGCTAATGAGGGCCTGTGGGACAGGCTCAGCAGCACTCACACCAGGATGGGCTAGCAGCACAAATGGAGCACAGGATCGGGTGGCCTGGGTGCTCCTGGCCTCTCGGGGGGGGGGTGGTGGCACGCTGGGGAAAGCGGGACCCAGGCCTACACTGGGGATGAGGAAGCCCTGCACCCAAACAGCAAGGGATGCCACGTGGGGATAATTCACTGGATTTCTCCACAGCATTGCACCTGAAGGGTGAGAGGGCCTGGTCCCCATCTCTGGGTGCCACTGCTGCTCTGTAACCTCATTCATCTCCTGCAGGACACGGCCTGAGTAGACACACATGCCCACGGAGGCTCAGTTCAGGAGATATAGTCTGACCTTCTCCACTTCTTTGACAAGGGCTGTGAACAGGTAAAGAGGGTGTATTGGTTCCATGTACCTGAAAAGCTCCATGGTGTCCATGAACTCAAGCTGGAGGCTCTAAGGTTCCTTTTCCTCCTCATTCTCCCATCCAGCACCGGCTGGTCTCACGCTGCACATCTGGGTGCAGGATCATGAGCAGCAGGACCCAGGCCAGCGTGGTTTACGTAGACACCATCACTGCCACTAACAGGCTAGCTACAGTCAGTGCAGGTTCTCATCATCGAAGCTGCTCTCGGGGTTCCCCTACACCTGGGCCAGGCAGAGAAGGCGGGCTCAGGGGAAGACAATGCGAGTCCCTAATGGACCCTGTCTGCACCCACACACCGAGGTGCTAGGTACTGGGAGATACCGATGCTCCACCATATCGAACTCTTCTCTGTAGCCTCAACCCACAGCCCTTAATCCCATCGTTTGACCCTGCCCTTTACCTTCTCCACCTCACCCAGGAAGGCATCAGTCAGGTCTCGGGGTAGCTAGCTCAGGTCAAGGGTTGCCCTGTTCTCTGCTACTAGCTCATCAATCAGTGCCAAGAAGGCCTTCTGGGCCAAAAGGACCCCATCAGCTGCACCTGGGATGCACAGGAGTGCTAGGAATGCATTCAGCACCTGTGACAGGCACAGAGGGGAACCTGGTCCTGCCTGTCCACACTTCTGTCCTGATCCTTTCATAGTGCCAGCCTAAACACTCTCTGTTGGCCCTCAGTTGCCAGAAGGAATGTCCTGCTCTGCATCTCGTGGGCTTGTGGGGCTTCAAAGTAGACAGGGGGCACAGGATTTGACCCTCTTAAGACCCTTTACCAGTGGCAATTTCTCCTTTTAGTGTTGTCTGCCATTTTTGATTTCTTGCTGCAGCAGCCTCCCCCAAACTCCCTCTGCACAGCCCTCTGCACTCCAATGCTTCTCAGGGGAGAACCTGTGCATACAGCTGTACTTGCAGCATCCTATGAGCTCTCACCTGGGGGATCAACTCTATGCTCTCCATCATGATTCTCTCCAGGAGGCTAATATTATGCCCAAGAGCGGGTCACCATACTCAAAGTGACACACCGAGATAAGGAAGGCTCTCATGTTGCACACTGCTCTGTTCAGGAGTTCCTTTGGGCTCCCAGGAGTCCTGGGGGCCAGGAAGTGATCAGTGGGTCCTTGTTTCTCCTAATACTGTGCAACTTTGTCCATTTGGAAGCCAAGGACACAACATCCTGGCTGGCAAAGTGGCAAGAGGCCTCCTCTGTCACCCACTGCTCCAGCAACTTCTTGCCCAGCCCAAAGTGGTGCAGAGTAGACACTGAGAAGCGCCGCTGCTCATACCAGGTGAGTCCATACCATGCCATGACCAGCCCTGGTGAGGACGAAGGCACAGCACAGTGTGCACGTGTTAACCTTATCTCACTGCGCCCTTCACACCTCCTCACCAGTCTTTCCAAGGGAGAGACTCAACCCAGCCACACTGCACACCGAGTCTCCATTGTCAGACTCCATTACCAGACCTCACCCCAGGAATCAGTCCTTCATTACGTCCTTTGATCACATTCCTGCCCCCAGAAGACCCTGTCTTTCCATAGACCACAGCCTCCCATGTCACACTCTGTTTTCTCTGTCCACCGCACTCTGCCTTGGGATTGTGACCCAGGTGCTCACTGATGGGCACTCATGGCCCTTCTCGAGCCCATTGAACACAACCACTGGATTCCAGGAGAGCTGGAGGCTGAACACTTCCCTGAAGCGGCTCTGAAACTGCAGGTTGCTCATTATGTCAAGTTCTCCATGTAAGAACCTGTGCTCATCCAGGTCCCAGTCTCACTGTACAAGCAGACATACAGTGGTAGAAAAATGAGACTTGGTGCCTTTTTGGCTTTTCTTTGTGGCAGTGTGGCTGGAACGCAGAGCCTCATCCATGCTGGACAAGCACTCTCCCAAGAAGCACCGCTCCTGCCCAAGGCCTGGCATCTTGATGCTGGGGGCCATGTCCTTGAAGATCAAAGGATCACTGTACATACAGATCCCACCCCCAGATATGACCCACTAGAGGCACAGTCCTGTGGGTGGCATTCTCTGGCAACTCTCTTCATGTTTGAGGAATCTCAGGATCATGCGAGAGCCCGACACACTGCAGCGCAAGGCTTGAAGCAGGTCCTGACACCTCTGCCAACCTCAGTCTCCTCAATGGAATGCTGCTCTGGTTGCTAATACACCCCCTTATTGCAAGAGCTGTCCCTGTGGTACCATCAGAACAGATAAGGGTCCTGTATTACTTCCATGCTGTCCCACTGGGCGCCACTACTGCTGCCCCATCCGACTCCTGTTCCAGGCCTGTGTCTTCCGACACCACTACAATGAGAAAGTGCAAAGTGTTCTGTGTCCTTCCACGTCCCCACCATTCTTCTCTTCCTCAGGGTGCAAACTCAGTCCTGTCACCCTGCATACCTAGTACCCTCAGATGTGCCTTCCTCAGGGAAGCCTGTCCACCTACCTCTCAGGGTGCTACGTGTCTGTCCTGCCTGTGGCCTGGCCCACCACTCACTGCCTGCTGCTGAGAGTCCCCATGACCTGTTCCTGCCTCCACCCCAATTCCCCTACCTTATAGAAGGAGTACGGTATGTTGTGGAGGCCTATGTGCAGCAGGTTGCCCAGGCCGGGGAGTGTCACAGGGCCTGGTGAGTAGCAGGCTGCCCAGCGCTGGCACCAGTGCATCAGGTCCATGAGGAGCAGGAAGATGACCGCAGTGACGGCCAGAGAGATAAAAGCGCATCCCAGGTCATCAGCCCCATGGTTACCTTGCACACTACTGGGCTCCTTGAGATACACCTGGAGGGACTCACCATTCCAGGCACCTAGGACCAGGCAGCACACCCTCACCACACCCTGGGAAGCAAGCAGGTCAGCCTCTGCGTTGTGGAGCAGCTGGCTGCCCTCTGTCCTCTGCTGCAAGCTAACCTAATCTGTCGACTGCAGCCAAAGGCCAGAAGGAGCAGCTGGGGTAGAGCAGACACAGGGGATGTTACAACCTCATTCGCCCAGCCTCTCACCCCTAGGTGATGCCCAGGGAGAAGCTAGGCAGACCTGGAAGGAATTTAATGGAAGCTCAAGAAGTCTTTGTGCTGGGCTGGGTACCAGAGTATAGGTGAACGTATGCAGTGCCCCTGCCAAAGCCCATCAACTTGCTGTCTTCTGGGGGACTAAGGTACACGACCCAGAGAAGGGGTAGAAAAGCCAAAGGCTGACATGCCAAGCACACAGGGATCTGAGGAGAATGAGGAAAACTCATCAGGGTGGGTACTTTTGTAGGCTTCATGGAGGAACTGCAGTCAGACGAGGGGCATGGCTGCAGTGTACATCACAGCCTTCTCAACCACTCTATGACACAGACTAAGATGAGGCCAGGCCACACGGATGGCTGAGGAATCCGAGAGCTGAGCAGGCCATGATTCCTCACTTTAGGGTGTGCACATCCAACCCATGGCTTGTCTCAGACACCCTGAGTGAAGCAGAGCTGTCTTGGGCTGCAGTGAAATAGTTAAATAGTAACCCAACTTCCTTTCTCCTGTTTTCTTATAGGACTAGAAGAGGGCAATAAAGATAAACTTGTGAATTATTTGTCCTTGATTTTATAAAACTAGTAAATCAATGTCCTGTTTTGATGAAGTAGTTACAAGTCTGAGGGATGAAAACTGTGATCTAACGTCATTCTTAAAAACAGTGGTTCTCAAATGCACACACTATGAAAAAGTAACGCTGTGAATAAGGTCAACAGTGAAGGGAGGGTGAGTGTGAAGGGAGGGACATTTTTTTTGGCGGAACCAGGGATTGAACTCAGACCCTTGTACTTGCTAGGGAAGCACTTATTCCACTGAGCCATCTCCCCGGCCCCGACATTTTTCTCTATAGGACTCGTCTAAGAGAATTCTAG
>NW_004524732.1:6616388-6617740 GCF_000260255.1 Octodon degus
AAGAATGTATGCAATGTGTTAATTATTGAAACTGTCCTACCAATTTGGTTTGAAACTGTCTCATTGCTATTTGTTTCTCAATAAAATTATGGAAAAAAAAAACTTGACAGGCTTTCTGTACTTTCTATATCTCAGCTGCTACAAAGTATTTTTATTGATTAAATTCTTTTACCCCATAGGGCTGGAGATGTAGCTCAGTGGCACAGTGCCTGCCTGGCAAGCCTGAGGCCCTACATTCAACTCCTGGAACCACTACTACTAATAATAATAATACTATAAGCCTAAGCTGAAGAATTAAATAAAATGCTATACTTGGTCTTTGCCAAAAAACTGGGATTCCATAATAATTAAATAACAAAACTTCTGAATTCCCAGTACCAAAAACAAAACCAAACCTGGGGGGGGGGGAACTTCATGACTACTTAGTAACAATACATGGAGAGAGGTGAGGTATGGATATAGCTCCAAGGTACAAGCACCTGCCTGGCAAGGCTGAAGTCCTGAGTTCAACTGCTGCTGTGACAAAAAAACAAAAGTAAAGAACTCAAATCACAATAAATGCAGCTGAGGAGATAGTTTGGTGGAACAAGCACCTGCGTGGCAAGCAGAAGGTCCCAAGTTCCATTCCTGGTACCACATGTGGAACAGGACCCAGAACCAGGAGGGGTTGTACATGACTGTAATCACTGGGAGTTCTGGACCAGCCTGGGGGTTACAAAGTAAGCCAAGGCTGGCCTGAACCGGATAGCAAACCCCATATCAGTAAATGAATAAACAAACAAACAAACAAACAAACAAATGAAAAAATAAATAAATAAATGTCTTATGGGAACATATACTTTAGTAGGCTGAAGAACTATCATCCAACCTTCCACAGAGGTCATCGCTCTTAGGTCCTTATCTTGGGGAACTTCCACCTAGGAAGGCAAGTCACCTTTGAAAAAAAAATTACAAAAGACATTCAGCAAAACTCAGTGGGCCAGATGAGGCTCAGTGACAGCACTTTATCCAGGGACAAGGGGAAGTGAGCAGCCTGGGCACAGGTACTGTCACTAATAGTGGTGTCCAGGTCTGACTGACCCACAGCCACTCACAGTCACAGGGTGTCAGCAGGTGGCGCTCAAGAACCCAGTCTCGCAACCAGGTTATGAACCACAGGGAATGGGTCTGCGACCATCTACTCCACAGAACCAAGCAGCACATGACAGACTGCGCTAGAGGACAAGGACTGCAGCCTGGATCAGGCTCCCAGGCAGGGGCTTCCCATACAGTAGCCCAGTATCCTTTTCCAAAACCAAGTCGGTAAAGGGGACAGCTGAGAGGCATCACAGACTCTTCATCCTCTGAAATCA